>NC_135395.1:12932472-13277472 GCF_051989625.1 Stigmatopora argus
AATTAATAATGCCAGAATGGTCAGAAATGCTAAGAAGCAGAGGACAAGAGTTGGAACGATGCAGATAATGGAAGGAAGACCATTGTTGAACATCATTGTTAAAACAACATGTGCACAATAGAATCTCCAAAGTTGAATACACTTCACGTCGTACTCAAACATGTAAAAATACAACATCAGAATTTCTATATCATCAAACCAGAAAGTGAAGGGTCAATTTGTGTTAAACAAATAGACACATAAAATCTAAATACAACTGTGTCTCTGCATGATAGTGATGGAAGTGGTATAATCATCTCTATCATGTTGAGTACCTTAGATTCTTGACAATAAGGTGACATTAGAAATAAAAGAAAAACAATGTGAAAAGACTTACGTATGTCGCAGGCATGTTATAATACTCCCAATTCTCAATTCTGAGAAGAACAGTGAAAAACATGCATTTTCTGTATTATTTATGTATAGTGCCATGCTTCTTTGCTGACTAGACATTTTGACCTCGTCAGCCTCACGGCTTTGGGGGGCACCGTCTGGTGCTTATAGTTAGCTGGGATAGGCTCCAGCACCCCTCGTGACTCTTGTGAGGATAACCATTTCAGAAAATGAATGAATATTCTATTCTCAATTTCATTGGATCAGAGTTTAATCAGCACCTCACAGTGTATTATGTTAAAGGTTTCACTGAAGGAATTCTCTGTATACTCAGATTGTTATTCATTGGTGGAAAATATGTCATGTAGACATATTATGCATTACTTACAATACATGAATGATAAATGTGAATCCATTACCACAGACTGTGTGGGATGTTTTTTTTTATTTTTTGAAACATGGCAGTATATCAAACTTGACTAAGGAAAGGTAAAAATTGCCAGTGGTGATATTTGACTAAAAATGTTTTTCACTTTAAAGTTGCCAGAAGTTAAAAAAAAACAGTTGACCCATTTTTTTCATTCACTTCATATATTATTTCTGAGCATTAAATGCACAATACCAATCGGAATCTATTATAATGTTCTCATGGGAGGTCCATCATCATTTAGGAAGGAGTAAATGAGGTTCTTTCGAAGAAAAAAAAAAGTGTATTCGAACATACTCAGCCCCCGACTATACATTTTATATCCTACACCTATGTAGATATCGTTCATTAGACCCTGCTGCAGCTCACCTTAAGATGGGCCCTTTTCGATAATAATTCTCACATAGCTTTAGGGTGAGTTTTGTCAGATGCATTCACTCACCACATGAACTGCTGAACATCCGGAGATACTGAGACAGTTTGAATTGACCAATGTGCCTGCCTGAACAAAAAAAAATGGGCTGGAGTGACAGCAGAGCTATGCTCTTTGGTAAAGGTCAGAGCAAACTATTTCTATTTTAAGAGGACTGAGGACTTTTGGTGATGTAGGGACACTCCTGAAGAATATTTTATGACTCTGTGGTCGCAGTGCCCTTCTGCCAGGGACAAAAAGAGGTTGGACAAACAGGTGCAGAGGGAGAAGTGCGTCCTGGACTGCTGCCTGAACTCCATCAACACAGTGTAACCATGAGGATGATGGATAAACATTCTGAACCACTCTCCATCCCCTTGGTTCGTATTTTAAGCGAGGCCTGTCCTGTAATACGACTTTTGCATGCTTTAAAAAAAATCTTTCCTTTTGGCCAATCCATTTAAAGACAGATTACATAGTCATTACTGTTAATTTTACAAGTGGAGCGTGAATTGTTGACTGTTATCTCCTGGCTTTCCACAATTAAGAAAATGTATTTATGTATTCATTCATTCATTCATTTCCCGTACCGCTTATGCTCACAAAGACCACATGGTAGCTGAAGCCTATCCCAGCCAACTAAGGGCACTAGGCGGGGACACCCTGATTTGGTTGGCAGCCAACGGCAGGGCACAATCAAGAAAATGCACCAAACAAATCATGCCCGGGAAAAGCCGCAAGACATTTCTAGTAGATCAAGTGTTGTGTCCTTACAAATTGATGATTTTTTATTTTCCTTCATTCTCCACCTCTAGGTAGCTTCAAGATGAATGATTAACTGATTATTGTCGCATGGGGACACAAATTGAAAATGGATGGAACAAATAGGATTTGAATGCAGAATTTATCTCGAGGGGCAGTGCAGAGAGATGGAGGCCTGCTCTGTTTCTCGGCAGGCTTTTGGACAGCACTAATTCCCAATACTGCGCTAAATGAATAGCACCGGCCAATTCAGCTGACAACGCTAACAGGGAAGGTTGAGGCTGTACTGAGACCCATGAAGCAAAATAGCTGGAGAGAATTCTCATTTATAAGCAAGAGAAAACTAATGACTTTGCAATTGGATGCTGGCCGTAGTCATGGTTGAGACTCTTTCACCAAGCTTTCATCACAATGCTCCACTGACTGAGATATATGTCTTTCCGCATAACTCAGAACGTAAACATGCAGAGTGAAAGAAACAAGGGAAGAAAAAAAAGAGGCCTTCAGGAAAGAGAAATTAATCCCAGCTCCCTTGTTCTGCCTCAAGACACCAATGTTGTCTGCCCTACATTGCAACAGATCCAGTCAATTCCTGTGATTTTCTTAACTCATTACAGAGATATGTTACAAATTCACTATTAGCCAGACAGTTTCTGTGTCTGCATTTCCCGAGCACATAGTTTTGTACTCAATTCTGAGTTACCTGATTCTGAGGAACTGCCACTCCTGGGTCCGAATCCAATACCTTGTCAATGATGTTTTTAGTGTTTTCTCTTTTTCATATGTTTAAAAAGTTACATTCATAAAAGGGTTTGAACAACTTTACTGCTAAAAAGCAGGAAAGCCGTAAAATACACATAGAATCAACATAGTGCTATCGCAACCTAAAAATTCACATTGGAATATTCATTAATTCATCTTGTGTTTCACTTATTTAAAGTTTCAATTGCTTTGCAGCCAGCTCAGGAGTTTCCTTGCTGGAAATTACAGAAGAGAATTGCCACCATGCATGGCATTTCGTGTCAAATGAAAACAGAATGGGCAGGTGACAACTGTTTGTGAATGCAAATCGCAACACCCACTGTGTGCTGTTTTGCTATTGTAGGTACTACTCAAAACTTGCCTGAACATGGGAACACAGGCCTCCCGAATGAAATCCAGCCTGTTGCAAATGCAGCTATTTTTACCAACATCACGAGATGGCGAGTCAATCCAAACTGAGGCTGCCTATAAAGAGAAGAGGCAATCTTGTTCCTGAATGCCTGTGAGAATTCAATCAGCAATACATTCCTCTCCAAAGAAAATAAGGCAACAACTTCAATCCCCACATTGATTTCTATTGCTTCCTTTACAGACATTGTCTTCATGAGCAAAGACATTTGCATCACACAAACAATATTCCCGGTTCATGTTGACAGTGGAAATGTGTATCTTATCGAGGGGAAACATCTGCTGCCAATTTTAATGCGCATCTGAAAACACACATTTAGCATATTGTTATGAAAACCGGTGAGCCCATTATTCATCAGCTACCACCGCATCTAAAGTAACACTGCTCTGATAAACAAGGGAAGGAGGCATCCGTTTAATCTCAACAAGTGAGCATCAAAGCAAGCTTCAATGACGTGTATGATATAAAGTGCTCAGCAAGAATAGCCAGCATGAGAGGAAATTTGCAGCAGAAAGGATACAGCAGACAAATTACATGCAACAGCATCTGAGATCAGTGGCACAAATCAGTGGAGGCCTGATCCAGCTTGTTTTTTTTACCACCCACAACAGCGAAAAACACCACAGGCATACACAGATATGCCCACCGTGTTGCATTTTTACACACGTTCTCTATCAGTAATTCAGACAGTACACGAGATATGATAATCAAGGGGCAAGAGCAACGTGCAGTATCAGGTTTAGACCAGCAGGTGGAAATACATGCATAACAAGTGGATGAGTCAGAGCCAAACAAGTTCCACTGCAGTGCCAGAGGCAAGAAAAAGAAACCTTTTGAGCTTGAAAGCAAATAGTGTTACATCTTCACCTCCGAGCAGACATTGACTTTGAAATTACATTAAGATCGATTCACAGTATTTCATAGGGACATCATTCAGATCCATATGGATGTTGTGTAGAAGTTATGTAGTTAAATAGGGTGATCCAAAAAAATGCAGGCCCAAAATTTGGATAAATGTCACTCCTTGATTGTGTTTTTTTTCTTTCTGAATAACTCTCCATTAGCTTGGATTACATTTTATGCTATTTTTCATGTTAACCCTTGTTTTCATCTTTTTTTACAAAGAGAGACTGTTCCTATGAATGTATACATTTTTCCAATACATTATTCATACTTAAATAATACTGCTGTTAAAAAATGCTGGTTTTGCATTTTAACTCTTAAAAGGGAGCATTTTATTTACGTTTTAATAGTATTATAAATCTAAAGAATAATATAAATACAATTTAGACTTGGGATCCACAAATGCAGACATCACGTTTTGGCCTTTGTGACCCAAATCTGAATTCCGCATACAATAATGCATTTTATTTATATATTGTCATAACATGACATGTGCTGTAGGAAATCTATTATTAATTAGCATGATCTCCAGATTTTACTATATAAAAAAATATATTTAAAGTTATTGCTACAGGTCAATACACTCAAGATAATTTGCACTTATGTGGTCTTTGAAGAAAGGCAGAAAGAAGCATTTTGTTCGACACAGGCACGCTTGTTTTGGAAGCCTGGAGGTGGAATACGTTCTCCACACCCGTGGGATGTTAGCTGCCATGTAGTTTTACCACAGTACATTGAAAGACTAATCGGATAATCTCCTTTGCCCAACTGCATCGGCATCTCTTGCAACTCTAAGTGTGCTTTTAGTGGTTAAAAATATATATTTCAGATGATTGCAAAGATTGTGGATGAATCATAAATAAGATGAAGGGTGCATCAACAAAAGTGTGAGGTATGCATGCATGTTAGGCATGCCACAGAGATATTTGCAAACCTCAAGGCACGTGTGCTGCATACTGATAGAGAAACCATAGGAGATACAACAGTGAGGTGAGAGCTCTAGCTGTGGAAATTGTGCGCCGTAATTCATAACCCCCTGGATGCGGCAAGATCAATATGTACTGGGGTTCTTTTTTGCTATCTGCATGGGAAAATAAGCAACTAGACTTTGAACCGATATTTACTTAAAGATGCCTGCACTTATTGTGGATTCCATATTCAAACGTAGTAGTAGCAGTATTGTGAGTACCTCTTCTGACAGAGAATCTTGGATTAGAGTATTTTTCTCCGTGAATATATGGGTACAAGAAATCAATTGGGAACAAATCAATAACAGCAATCATTTAGTTTCCCCCCTCAAACTCAACTCTGAAGTGGAAGAGTATTACAGACTTAAATATTAAAGACTACTGATGAGATCATGTATCTTAATGCTCATTAAGGCCAGAATCAGAATGGAACCTTAAAGCTAAAACCATTTAGTTGTCTGCAAAGGTCTGATTCTCAAATCTCTCACAAGAAAGGTTAAAAAAGAGCAAAAACACCTAAGCAAAGTTGGTAGATTGCATTGGCTTCCGTACCGACATGCATTATGGGAAATGTTGGTTGGTTAACAATACGTCAGCTAAAATTAGTTGGGGTTTGAAACAGAATGTCTTCTAGGTCGTTACACATAAAATTAACATTAGCCTTCTTATGTGCCTAATTTGCCGCCAACGCTTATATTTGGATGAACCATACCAATATGAGCACGAGTGCTGCAAGCTGGAGCTCTGTGGTTGTTGACTTTCGTGTTATCCTTTTATCATGTTAGCCCGGCCAGACCGTTTTGTCCAATGACTGAACAATGTTTGCACATGTGTGAGCTTGCAATGCAAAAAGGAACTGCACCACAGAAATAACTATGGACCTTCCTGGTGTGAATACGCCCTAAGTTGCTGTTTGTGTTAGCATGCTAGAAGTCATGGAAGTAGTTGTTTGATATTTCTAAATACCAAAAAATAACATTCAGCCCAAAAATAAATGACTCTCGGGTCTCAAGACAGGCCGAGTCATGCTGCACCTCCCATCTGCTACATAGTGGACAGCTGAGGACACTGCACCTTAGTCATAGATGTGTGGGAGCACCTGTGTAAATTCCCAATGCTGGCTTTATCTGTGAGGAATGACATCAAGTCATAACATGTGACAGTGCATGCATCACGTGCTCACTCAAAGTTACAAATGAATGTACCACAGTGTTGATTGGCAGATTATGTTGATGATCCTCACATTATACCGTAAATGGTGTCATCATATGAACATTAAGGAGAAATGTCTTTGAATTCTTCTATGGTTCTCAAGGCAATTTATATGAGACTGAGATTTCGCTGGCCTTCTGCACAGAACTTTTAAACAATCATATGACCTTCTGTTCTTCCCGCGGCAATCCAGCATAACAAATTCCCATATTGTGTTAATTACAGTCCTTGGGTAATGAAGTTCACATCTACAATAACTTCACTGTGCTCAAATCACAGCTGACAGATTAGAGTTATGGCAAATATTAGCACAATACAGCAATTGGACAAGTTGACTGCAATGGTTCATAATATAGAGCTACCATTCACACAAACAATGTAAAAGTGAGAACTGAACCCACTCCATGACAGGGACTATCATTATCAAATGTAGAGGTAAGACAAAGAATTATATAAAATATTTGAGTGATGTAAATTATAAACTTCTATTTAATTGGTTAAATAGAAAGCAGCATAAATGTATCACATTGCATAACTATTTGGACAATATTTAGTTTATTAGTCATTAAGTAAATTACGATTAGGTGAAACAATTCTATGTGTTTATTTGTGCCTTTGTTGTTCAATTTGAAAACCATATTTTGATACCCTAAAACTAGTTTGAAACCCAAACTCTGGTTTGAAGCTCAAATCATTATTTCAAATGCAAATTAGAAAACACGAATATAATTTGAAACTAACACTAATATGTAACGGAACTGAGTTTCAATAAGATATGAATAAAATATATAACGTCAACTGCATCTATATACCGCTAATTGGAAAATATGCATACAAGGTAAGTATACTGGAAATTAGCCAGAAATAAGATTAATGGTGAATGAATTGCTTATTTTTATATAAGGAAAAAGGCACTTGAATCCTCTTAGTTTCACTTTGCCTTCATATTAGTTTCTATCATCATATGAGTCATCAGTAATTACATCCTGCTAGAAATGAATTGTATTATATTCCTATTTTATGGGCACGGTTCATTGTTGTAGAAATCATTTTAAGTGTTGCACGGCGGGCAAGCAGTCAGAATTCCTAATGAGCAGCTGACAGATTGCATGCAGTACTATATAAATTCCACACATCTGTAGGCTGAGATAGCCTTGAATCTTCATTCAGAATTCGCTTGACTAGTTGCAATAGACTTTTATCGTTTTGTCATGTGAAGCTAGTGCATGTGAAAATATTTATGCTGCCTTGAGTGAGCTGAGGGGTACGCATTTGTGTGTCGCCTCGTTATTATAAAGGGCGGAGGTACAAGTACATTGTATTTTTGCATACTTGGAAAGCGGTGTGTGTGCCTTTTGCATGACAAACGCTCTACCCAACCATCTATCCATCAATTCATCCTGCTCATTCACTTGACTGACTTCAGTGCTGTGGAACGGAACCTCTGATATGAAAGATCACTGAGCTTGTGCATTTCTATTCCGTTTTAGTTTGAACTGCCGTCATGTGTTGGCTATTGCTCGCAATTATAGCTTCCCCGTGAGAAGCAAAAAAGATTCGCCATGCTTTTCCTTCTTGTGTTTTGTTTTCAGCAAGACGCCAATCAGAACATGAAGATTAATGACTGATGAACTCTTTCATGCGAGAATTATGACTGGTTTGTTTTGTTTTGTTTTGTTTTAGCATTTTTGAGCATTTACAGCCCAGCCCGTTCCTTTTAGTTTGAATTTATTGAATGTCTCTGACATGCAATGAGTTATATACGATGAAAAAAATTCTACTGTTGTTTCTTGGGAACTTAACCAAAGTCTATTTCTGTTGTATTCACTAAACATCATTAATTTAGCTTTTATTAACATTGTATTCATATAAACATGTATTTAAAAAAAAATTGGCAGGGTCGCAAGGCACTGTAAGCTATCCCAGCTCACTTTGGGCGAAAGGCAGAATACACCCTCAACTGGTCACCAGTCAGATTTACTCAGAGACACACAACCATATGGACTCATCGTCATACTGGCACTGAGTGGGAATCGATCCCACTCTGCCCGCACTGAAGTCAGGCGAATGAACCATTACACCATCAGTGTTTATAATTATATGAAAAAGATATTATCAATAATCATTGACAATTTAAGAAATAAATACAATGATAATTGGTAATATTATTTTTATGATACAAAATAGTTACTTACCCGAAAAAGGATTAAATGCCTTAAGCATCAGCTTTTGAATTGTTGTCCACTATTAGTGACCACTGTCCCTGAGAGGGTTAATACAGGCTCCTTTTTATAGACCCTCATTCTTTCCATCTTCTTAACTGAAGTCGTGTCACAGAACTAAAAAAAAGAAATAAAGAAATTAATAAAATAAACAACTTGAAACTTGTCTTGAATTTTCCAATTAAACAAATAGGATGGAAAACTCATAAAAACAAGTCGACACTTTGATATCAACTTGCTAAGTAAATAGGACTTCAGTTAAAATATTTTAAATACAACATTTTAATTATATTGCTTCCATTTATAAGTTAATATACTACATTATGCTCCAACATTATGCTCTTATTCAGACATCGAGGTATATGGGCTACACACCTTAAAATGCAACTTAATTTAACTCAGTTAATCAAGTTCACAACAACAACACGATAAAATGAGCCACGAATACTATGAATAATAGGATCAAAAACTGAAGAATTTAAGTTATCTAGCAAGCTGAATTGAAACTTTTAGAATTAATAGTGTTTCTTCTTCTCAACCACCTCACCAACAGCGTTAGACCTTTTGATTATTCACCCCTCCCAGTCCAGATGGATTGGAAGTTTACCACAACTGATGGAAGCCAGTGTGTTAACCTATTTGGCTAAAAAATGAACTGGTCCGGCGCATGTAAGATCTAATTGTCATATTGTGGCCAGCTAAACAAAATGAGTTTGAGGCCTCTAGTGTACAGTATTACACAGCTATTCGACCTGCTGCAGTTTTTTTTCTTTCCAAGAATAATTCATGGACATTCATTCATTCCTCTTCCATGCCGCTTATCCTGATACTGGAGCCTATTCGAGCTAGCCAAGGGTATAATTCTGCAAGTTTTAATCAAGGAATCTATCGAGACCCTCTGCAATCGTCACAATTAATAAGCTTCATGAACTCTCCATATGATGATGCTGAAGATTCCTTATTTCATATTCAAAAGTAAAATATCACAGGGCATGTACAAATATCAGGGCAGCATGGAGAATGCAGACTGATGTTCCCTCCTCTTGTGAAAAGAGCAGATTTCTGATTGTGTGGTTGCATAATCAGCCCAGCCCAGTATGCCTAGATTCAAGTTTAGTCAGAGACAAGTTGAAAATGAAATCACATATTTGTGATGAGGTTATTCTACAGCTATTCACCCTTAAAGAATTAGAATAAATATTGATGATAGGCAGAATCACTTCAAATTCCAGCTAATTATGATTTTGAGAAAATAAATACCCCAGTTATTATCCTTATATTTACACAAGAGTAGATATACAAAATGTTTTAACATTTAATAATTGAATAGATAGGTAGCAGCAGCTTTTTAAGGAAATTTAGCCTTGCACTTGTGGCTGCTGTATTGTTCTGTGCATGAGTTAGCTGTTTTTCTTTGCTTGGTAATTACTTTTCTTAGGTCAAAAAAATGGACTTTGAATGCTTGCTTGCTTAACCACATTTACATTGGGTAGGGGATTACGCTGTGTGTTTCATTCAATAGTACCCATGGGAAGAAATAAAATAAATAAATTAATTAAATAAACAACCCTTTGCCATTTTCTGACATCTTTTTAGGAGGTCTTGCAAGGACAAATGTTTCCCAGGGGTTGCTACCATGTTATAATTATACATAGGGCACTCATAGCAATGTTAAATTGGGAATTTATTTTTCATAGCATATTCCCCAAGAATGGTGGAAAGGTTTGATGACTCGACATGAAACTATTAATTCAACTCCACAATGTCTGATGGAGGATGACGATACCCTCCTCTGGAGAGTCGTAGGTGCTCTTAGTCGCCAAGTTTATTATGCAATATCATTGCATCAGACCATGGATCATTGTTCCAACATTACTTTTCTTAAAGACCATGTAACAAACAGTTTAACCTTATCTTGATATTAAAGAATAGCACATCAGTGCTCATTTTAAGTGGTCTATGAAAAAAATCTTTGAGTCTAGTCCAATGACTTCAAGGCCAGAACAACAAAAAACAAGACTTTTAGGAATCGATACGGAGCCCATCATATTTTTAACAAATTTGATTATTTTATGGCCATTTGTCAGCATCACTCATCCAAAAATATAAAGTGGTTTTGTAAAGTTAATGCGGACCAGTTGGTTCCAGTGATGATGCCAAGTTTGAAAATCGTTTGGACCTATGAACTTAAGTTGGTATGTCAACAGCAGTATAGGGCATGTGTTTTAGCTGTAGGGTTGCTAACTGTTCCTTGAAAAACAAAATCGTCCCGTATTCAGAAACAAAAGTAGGCAGCTTATAAGGGATGTGCTTTGTCCCTATTATCATGAAACTCGAAAATACTGTCTGATTTGTACAATGAATACTGGTAGGATGTTTTTTTCAGAATATGCAGGCTAAAGTATTCCTCTGCCTCTTCTGCTTTGCGGGCAATGAGAATACAAGTACGACTGTAATTGGTCGAGGTACCGTCATTTCTCATGAAGATAATGGATGCCACCGTAGCCGCCGTGGATGACCGATAAATAATGCAGCATCAAAATTATTTTTAATAGAGTTTCTCCATGCAGGTGTTTTCAGAATTTGTTTGCACTTTTTATTACAGCACAAAATGTTCTGATTTGTGTTCTATTCCACCATTAGGCCTTTGAAGAAATTCTAATGACCTGTTTGCCTTTTGAAATCGATTGTTAAAATAAAAATCTGCATGGATAAAAATAAATTGTTGATTGTTGCCACGACTCCTGCTTCATTATTCTTGCCAGGCCTGTGTTTATCTTTTAACGAGGGGCCTCGCTTACCCTCGATTACACTGTTTTAAACACTGGAAAAACTGACTGTTCTCATGTGTCTTTGTCATAAGTAATATACCCCATAGAAATCACAATATGGGTAGAAAAATATGCTAGTGCTCTTTGAAGAAAAAAGAAAACATAGCATGTAGAAAAAGGCGAACATATCAGATAGCAAAAACTGTAGACAGGCTTGAAATAATAGTGACTTAGGTGCAATGCAAGATTGATTTTGTTCTGTACATTAAGGGAGACCTGGGGTGATTGACTCACAACATTAGCAGTTGGCTTTGGCCTTGATTCTTAACGTCCTTTTCACTAGTATTTCTTAAAAAACAAAATGTTATGCAATTTCCTTTAGAATATCCTACATCGAAATCACTAAGCAATGCATTGTTGGCTGAGGTGTTGAAAAAAATTTACCAGGGCTGTAAGTGTAACCTCCAGAGAAACACATAAAAAAGGAGAACATGTGTCACCAGCTTGAATGCAGGGTGGAAATTCACTTAACAACATGGCACTGGAATTATAGATGATGAAATTGAATATTCAATTCATTGTGTTTAACTTTAGACCATTGTGATTTTCCTACTGATGATCTAAAATCCTGGTTATTTATACAGTAACATATGTACTGCATGTCCATAATTCTACTGTTTACTGTAGGTGTAACTACTGCAAAGTCCCTCTGCTTTTTATTACACTCATCCCTGAATCTGTTGTATACACTTCTGAAGTTTCAAGTTTTCCTAGTTAAAAAAAAAAATGCAGTTATTTTTTTGTGTTCATTGACTATGCTAATATACAAAAAATAAATGTAGGTAATTTAAATGTAACACATTTTGGGCATTTTACTGAGTTAACTTATCATTTGATCCATTACAACTGAGACATATTGTCTTTGCATTCCATGCCAATTTGCCTTGCACGAAACAAAAAAAGGAATTAAAGAACCAAAACTACTTAACGCAGTTTGTCATATAGTACAATCACTTAGAGTCTACTTTCCTCCTGCAATGGAAAAGTATAAACAAATGAGACAGAATACCTGGTCACCTCCTGTTGGAGAGGTTCACTCGCTTGGCTTCAGTGCAGGCAGGCACGGGCTCGATTCCCGCTGGTGACGGTATGATTGGGAGTGCAGATGGTCGTTTGTCTCTCTGTGTGCCCTACGGCTGACTGCCAACCAGTCTTAGGTGGTCTGTCTTTCGCCCAAAGTCAGCTGGGTTAGGCTCCAGCAACCCTTTCAAGGAGGCGCGATATAGAAGAACCTCTACACCATCAAGTGGCCCAAAATCATGTGTCCTCAGTCTGGAAATTCAGTCAAGTTCTTGTAGTGTGACCCTGTAAGGTAAGAAATAAGCCTTAAATTATCTAGCAGGGGCTTTCTAAGGATCTCAAGAAAAGTAGGAATAATCAATAAGAATAGTCGCAAACTGCACTGGAAGGAATTGCATTATCACAGTGCCTGCAATGCAAACCGCTCTGAAGAAAAGGCTTGTCCAAGCCTGACTTAATGTACATAATGCAGAAGATGGTCCATCTTTTTTCCAAAGAAAAAACTCACTCTGTGTATTTTTTTACTGAAATAAATAAAGACAGACATAATTTTCAATATTGGCCTGTTTTGGAGCAATTCTGTAAATAATTGCCTCTGAAACACCCTTTTTCATCACCAAATCAATACGACCCCACATCTTGGAACAATAGGACCAGACACAAAATTAGTTTTACAGCCTGCGTGCACAAAGGACTTTACTGTGAATAGGCAATGTCAGGCAGAGTCCCGCACACCTCTTTATACAACTTGAAAATGACGTCAAGTCAAAGGAAATCAAAATTTAATTCAAGTTTATTTATAAAGCCCTAAATCATCCCGAAGGTCTTCACAGACACTCAGCCAATGAACGTATTATGATTAAATGATCTTATTTTAATTAGATTAATCACACTTTTAAAAAAATTCCAAAACAGCATTTTTTTAAACGCTTTGTTCAAACTGCCAGTGTGAGAAAGTCAAAACAGCTTAAATATTGGGAGTGAGGTTCTTATTTTATGGAATGTATGATTAGACACCTGTTGCAGATTTTTGGTGTGAACTGATCAGTGTTTTTGGACATTAAAGCACCTTCAGCCTAATCAAAATTTGACTTTTAACCTTTCATAAGGAAAGAGACTTTTGTTATTAAAAAAAAGAAAATATTAGCAATTGCATTTAAAATTATTGTTAATGTATTTGTAATATTCATTCACTCATCTTCTAAAGTACCTTTCCTCACAAGCGTTGCTGGAGTGCTAGAACATTTTATTTGTTATGATTATAAGTATAGGCTGACCCCGAAAAACAGGAATTTTTTAAGTGCGTATTGGCAGACATAGGAAAATGAGAGTATTGCAAGACAGCGATCTTGAGCAAGTAAACACATCGATTTAAGAAATTCACAGTGTAGAATATCGCTACACTCTACTGGTTTCTCATTGGCTGTCTCACAACAACCCTCCATTTTTCTTTGACCCGATGTTTGCTTAAACTTATACCGTATTTTCACGACTATTTGGCGCATCGTATTTTACGCCGCAGTGTCAGTAACGAGTGCTATTTCTGTATTTTAGACACACAAAGCACGCACCATTTCATTAGACGCATATATATTATAGATTATATATGGATGAACATCGAAACGCAATAGCGCTGGGTACCGGAAGCAGCCTATTTCCGGGTTCCGGTGCGCAGTGACTGCTGGGAAATATAGTTCTTGCACGCTCTACACCCACACGCTAAAAACATGTTTTAAAAAGGCAACGGAAGCAAAACTGAGTTCGGTTGTACTTTATTTAGACATTTTACAATTTACTCACGTCATCATCACCCACAAATCCATCAAAGTCCTCATTTTCTGTGTCCGAATTAAACAATTGCCCAAATGAGTCTTCCAAAACACCCGCGGTTGTAGTTCTTAAGCCTCCGGGAATGACGGCAAGCTCCGAGTTATTATATGTAATATATATACATAGTTCACAGTCTAGCTTTGAATGCTCTGTTGACGCCAACATTTAGCGGCAGGATTTATTTTGTAAATACAGCCGAAATGACGGCCAGCACCAAATTAGTGTGGTCGCCATCATACTAACTGTATTGAAGAACTGGGTGTATTAAGAACTCTATATCCCAGCAGTCACTGCGCAGTACTTTATCTACGGGAAAATAGTAGAGTCGGGGGCTGGTTTCCGTAGTTGTCCTATCGACTGATTTTATTTTATCGTGATAACAATTTTAGTATTGGTCCATATATAAAGCGCACTGGATTATACGGCGCCCTGTCTATTTTGGAGAAATTTTTTGACTTTTATGCGCGCCTTATAGTCGTGAAAATACGGTACTTGTAAGAAGATGTGGCCGAGTGCCTTAGATTCTAAAGCTTAGACGGCCTCGCAGTGGACAACAATGCCTCATGTTTCAAGATTCTCTTATGTTTGACGAGTTGGTCGATGGACACCAAAATGACCTCTCAACAGAGCATGAGTAAATGCAATATATATATATATATATATATATATATATATATATATATATATATATATATATATATATATATATATATATATATATATATATATATATATAATATATATATACACACACATATATACATATATATATATACACATATATAAATATATACATAATACATATATACATATATATAGTATAAACATATAATACGAATACATACATACATATACACATGTATATATGTATGTATGTATATATGTGTATATGTATATGTGTATATATATATATATTTATGTATATATACATACATATAAATAGTATATATATTTGCATATACATGTTCATATACATATTAATATATATATATATATATATCATGATGTGTGTGCGCGTGATCTCAATACCATAATGATACATGGCTTTACGACGCTTCGAAACGCCTATCAAGAATTTAATTAAAAAAGAGGATGCACTGTAGAGTGGGTTGCACTTGAGTAGAATAAAAGGTCCAGCGTGACTCTTGATTTGTTTGATTCGCAGCAGAGCAGCCAGTCATGCTGGAAGGGAGGGATCTCGTGGCGCACACATTTTGAGTCCAACACGCGCACCTCTTGCTCTTTTATCACTCCACTGTTGGGCCCCAGAGATAAGACGTACGTAACCCCCGAGACTGGCACTATTGTTTAGTTGAATTAACGTGTCCCTGTTTTCCATCAGCGTCCGCCGCCCTGAGCGAGGGAGAAGTCGCCGGGAAGAGTTTGGAGGCTGCAAGACGCGCGGCGCGCACCCGAACCAGCTCGCGGAGAGCGCAGGAGCGCAGGAGCAGAGAATCCCTCCACAGAAAAAAGATGAACGACACGGACATATCCTGCCCAAACAACTCTACGGACCCGTCATGTGGAAACAGGTCCACTTCGGCCCTGAGCTACATTGACATCACCACTTTCATGCACATTTTCCCATCAATTTATGGCATTCTGTGCTCTGTGGGAGTTCTGGCCAACGGGCTGGTCATTTACGCAGTGGCCGTGTGCAAGAAGAAAATGGTGTCGGACATCTATGTGCTTAACCTGGCTTTGGCAGATATGCTTTTCCTCTTGGTCATGCCCTTCAACATCCATCAGCTGGTCAGAGACAGGCAGTGGGTCTTCGGGAACTTTATGTGCAAGGCGGTGGTGGTGGTGGATGTCAGTAACCAATTCACCACCGTAGGCATTGTCACCGTCCTCTGTATTGATCGGTAAGTTCATTTTCTTTAAGCTGGAAATAAACAAATAAAAAAAAACTTTTATTCACTGTCAGCCTCCCCTAGTTCACATGGATTCAACATCTCTTTAACAAAAAGCCATGAGGTAAAAATTCAGGCAAGAGTTTAAGTTAAATTAAAATTTACAATAATTCATTCATTTTCTATAACCCTGCATCCTTGAAAGGGTTGCAGGAGCCTAATTCACGTTTTTTTTTTAACGAGGGCCACATACAATGAGAAAATGGGGTCCCTCTACACCAGTGCTTCTCGATGATTTTCTGTCGCGCCCCTCCAAAAGAAGAATTTCAGGTTTTGAGAAATAATAATCAAGATTATTGGGTTCTTAAAACGAAAGTGCATCCAATGCAATAATCTCTAAACAATTGAATGTATAATTGTATTGTATTCCCATGTATTGCACAGCATTTTAAAAAAGCAATGCAGACTTTTTTTTCTGGAGAAAACCTGGCCGTCATGAAGCATGAGCTACTCAAGTAATTGGCTCTGTGCTAGTTCTTTAATTAACTTGTTGCACTGGATTGTTTCTATTATTTGGATTGAAGTTCATTTTCACTTCTTAAACTGAAGTGTCAGAGTCACACCAGGAAGGATTTGACATTTTTCCATTTAGATTAGGGATGGTCTTTTGACTAAATCTCCCTGACTGAACGTGAGGTAAACAATCCTTGATTATGTTCTTTTTCTGTTATTGGCCACTGTTTGAAAGCTAGGATTCATCCGGATTACAAACCGCATCTTGGTTTTAAAAAAAAGTTTAGGAAATTCAATTATTGGGAAAAAAACACTGAACATTTCAGTGTAACTCAGACATGTTTCTGAGATAATGTCAACTGGTAATTCAAACAACATCAGAAATTAACTGCTGATTTAGTGATAAGAAGTCTGCCCTCAATTTCCATCCATCACACTAAGAATGTAATGCAGGAACCACAAAGATTTTCTAGTGAACATACTGCTTCCTGGTAACGAATTA
This sequence comes from Stigmatopora argus, assembly GCF_051989625.1. Lineage (NCBI taxonomy): Eukaryota > Metazoa > Chordata > Actinopteri > Syngnathiformes > Syngnathidae > Stigmatopora > Stigmatopora argus. The sequence goes on from NC_135395.1 coordinate 12,949,471, forward strand.
ATTCATCGGAATGCCCTCTAGACAAATGCAATAATATGATTGTCTTCAAAGTGCACTGTTCATACTCACATGTAGTTACATAACCTTTAATACGGCACTCACTTAACTCATTAGCTGCCATTGACGGCGCTCGATGTCCAATCCATTTTGACTGAGTGGGCTATCACCAATCTCTCCTACTGAAAATTGATCAGCACTGAAAGATAAGCATCCAAAGCCAGTATTTTAATGATCGTAGTCTTAAATAATTTAAGTAGTTTAAAAAAGTTGATGCCTATTCTTGTCAATAGCAGGCAAAGACATAGTAAATTATTCATTTATTTTTTAAACTGTCAAACTTAGTATATTTTATTTTTATCATTTTCTTAACAGCAACAGTAAATATTGTCTTATTCACGTAAATTTTTGAAAAACAGTTTTTCAAAAGGTAAAAATTAAATATATAGTATGGCTTTATTCGTTAAAAATATTTTATTTGAAAGAATAAGCATAGTTTTGTGCATGTTATTTGTTATCAACTTTAGAGAGTTATTGAGGACCACAACCTCTATGGCCTATAAGACCCAAAATGTGATATATGATATGATGAAAGGATTCATGTCCCGTTCTTGTAACAGAACACATGAAAGAAAAATGAAATTATTCCCATTTTTTTCTGAAATTAAGGGGGGAAAAGAATGAACATAGGCGGCCCGGGGAACGAGTGGTTAGCACGTCGGCCCTACAGTTCTAGGGTTGTAGGTTCGAACCCCGTGTGGAGTTTGCATGTTTTCCCTGGGCTTTCGTGGATTTTCTCTAGGAACTCTGTTTTCGATCCACATCCCAAAAATTTGCAGAGTAGACTGGTTGAACACTACAAATTACCCCTACGTATATGTGAGCGTGAATGGTTGTCCGTCTCCTTGTGCCCTGGGATTCAGTGGCCACCGATTTAACAACACGGATTCCTGCGGTGGCCAAGTTAAGTGTCGGAATTCTATCACAATCTATCAGGGATCAAAGCAATGTTGCTCATTGGAAGTCCGTCCAGCAATGTTCTTATCACCTGCACTGCAGTCTGACTCTAAAAATATTATCTCTACACCTCAGGTACATTGCTATCGTTCATCCAACCTCAGAGAAGCGGACCATCCAGTGGACTATCATCATCAACATGCTGGTGTGGATTGGCAGCTTCCTCCTCACCGTGCCAGTCATGATGTATGCCAAAGTTATACGCAGACAGCATTTGGAGGTTTGCATGATGTATCTGGATGGACCCGAAGACATGTACTGGTACACCCTCTACCAGTCCATCTTGGGCTTCATCATCCCTCTCATTATCATTAGCACATTGTATTCGCTCACGCTCTACCATGTGTTCCGCTCCATCCGTCGGGTTAAACGTAAGCAGACTCTTTGGGCCAAGAGGGCCACCAAAATGGTGTTAATGGTGATCGCTCTGTTTCTCATCTGCTGGTCGCCCTACCATGTCATTCAAGTAATCAACCTTAGCAACAACTCCCCAACTATCGCTTTCATCTATGCCTACAACATCAGTATCTGTCTCAGCTACTCACACAGCTGCATCAATCCTCTCATGTTGCTCATCTTCGCCCAAAATTACCGCGAACGCCTTTGTCGCAGGAGCATACTAAACAGTACCCAACACTCATCTAAGGTGACTGTGGTTAGAACAGAGGGTTCTAGTGTGGCTAATGACCCTAATTATCGTTGTACTACTATTTAAAGGTGAAAATATTTTCAGCACAGGGACTTGGACTTGTATATTTTTGTTCAAATGGACAAGATGTTTTCTGTGCTGGCTCATGTTAGCGGCAAACATCATACGACAATCTCTACTGGCCTAGAGCCAAAGATGGTCACAAAGCGATATCTACAAAGGTTACCTACCATAGTCGTATGCTTCTGTTGTGGTTATCTGTATTGTGTCAGTTAGGAATTATGTGTTTTTCTTTTTTTCTTTTATAAAGTGTTTGACATTTGTGAATATGCATGATGCTTCCCGGCCACCTGTACGTCAGCACTGGTTTCAAGGCAGTCTAACAATAGAAGAAGGGATGCTTAGGCACCACTGTAGTGTGACTGTTCAGAGATGTCACAATCGAAATAAATGCAGCTACCCGCTGTCAGAATCTATTTAGTTATAGTTGTCAAGATAGTTACTCCGGTAATTGTGACATCATGAAACTTTAAGAGAAATTATATAAGATGAGGTTTTTTGCATGTGCACCAACCACATGTCTTACTGGACATGGGAAGTACCATGGGAAGTCAATGCAGATACATACATTCAAGAGAAATCGGAAGTCTAGAATTTCAGGCCTTTGAAAAGAAAATTTACATTGGAACACTTGTCTAAATCTATGTCCCTACTCAGCAACTCTTGGTACATTTGGAGTATGTACGTTAACTTTACCAATATGAAAAATAAAGTACTGTTTTGTCTATGCCTGTGCATACTAGAGATCGGAGTGCAGATATGAATGAAATACCCTACAAGCTTAATGCTGGAGCTAATAATTACTGAGATCAGGGTAAGGTCAGTGAAATTGATTTAACAGAGTAGTGTTTGTGAGCACCTTAGAATGTGTTTTTTTTTAAAGAGCCATTGTAACCATAGCTTGGCTTTCCAAGAATTACGCTAGAAGGTCAAACCTAAACACTAAGCAGTGCTAATTGGATGGTAACAGTGTTATCTTTCAATATAATATGCAATACTGTAAAATGTGACCTTGTCGCAGCCACTAGCATAACCAGCACAGCCAGCACACCTGATGGTACATTTGCCTCCAAGTAACACACAGAATAGCAGATAAATTAAGAAGTGGAATGAGAAAAAGTAATTAAAATGTGCATGTTAGTTGATTAATGCAAAAACGGGAAATTTTTGAAAAGCATTTTTTTTGAGTTCCCATGACTTTATTATTACAATATTCTACTTGTCCTCAACTGGAGAAAAAAAAGTGATTTTCACAAGAATATTGGTGGTACTACTGAGAAAACAGCAGAACAACTACTCAGTGCATAGACTATAAATCATTGCCAAACACTGCATGAAACCTTGGTTTCACTATTGATAAGGCTTATTCTTATAACTATTTCAGATGAACTATCGCTGCAATGAAGTGATGTGCATAGAAACTACTCAAACATAAGACAATTTATCATTGCATAATTTAAAAGTCGACGGAATTAACCAGTAAATTTTTAATACAGCAAAAAAGGAACTTGTCACTTTAATTTTGTAAAACTTTGTCATATGTGATATTATGCAGGAATTTGTGCAAAAGGAGAGAGATGGGTGCTGCATTTATTTTCATTTCTATAACTCATTACATGCTCTGATTTTTCTTGTATGCACCCAATTTCCATCCATGGGTTATTCCTCATCAAATATAGAAATGACTTTTTTTTTAAAAAGGTTTTCTAATTCAACTATATTATTGTAACTTTTTTTTACGTCTATGCGAACATTTATTAAAAGTTTCAATTCAAGACTAAATTTCATATTACTTAATGTCACGGTTCATTATAAATCACAAGATTATGATTATTTAATAGTTCACCCAGGGGACTAATTGCAGGTTCAAAGCCGATTCCCATCACAACAACATGCAGAATATTTCTTTTGTGTTTGTTATTGCTGCTGTGTGGTCACAATGTTTGTCTGGTGTTTTCTGTGGTTGTGGTCCTGAGGGTCTACCAAGTTATGCTCGTGCTCACATGTCTTGACTCCAAGCTAAATAGGAAATGGTCCTGAATATGAGAATTGTTTAAGAACATGGAGGATGCTTGGGGTAATCTGCACAATGTATTTTGAGAAAAAGAAATGTAAAGAAAAAAAGAAAACAAAAAGAATGAAAACTTAAATGTTACGTTGACCTCACCTTAAATGTTCTCACCTAGCCATGAGGCATTTGCAAGATTCACTTTTAAAAATATAAAAGTTTGAACTAACTGAAGTCTCAAGAGGTGGCAGCAGATAAAACTTTTATTTTGTTTGGAGCTGCTGCTTTTGGACTTGTCGGTTTGTTTTGGGAGAAAAACTTTGTAAACAACTTTGTGTAAAATCTAGTAATCACAGTGACATTGCATTTTTTCATTAGGAGAGACAATGTAAGCTTTTTCAAATCAAAATTTCAAAGTGCACATCACCTGTACTGGCTATACACTCGATTCAGTCATCATTTTTTGCGGCTTATATGCGAGTAAATACGGTAAATATTACATGTTAAATGCACATTTTATGTGGAAATTGTCTTTTCTACAATGCAATCTGGCTTTCAAGTTGGATTACGTTACTGTATTGTGGATATGTCCAATGACTTGTTGAGCTGAAGCAATTGTGTGTTGTTACAGTCACATGGTGAAACATTTTCTGCACTTAGAAAAAATATATGACTCTCTAAGAATATGATGTTGCTGTTACAGTATGTAGTGGTCATTGTTGTGCACGATATAAAAACTGATTAAACATGTGTTTTATCAAAGACAAGTCTGACTCTCATGACTAACTCTACTAATTCATAACCAATTCATAGTTGTCCCCCGCCTACTGCCCATAGTTGGCTCGGATAGGCCCCAGCACCCTGAAAGCCATGCGAGGATAAGCGGTAGAGAAATGAATGGAGTAAAACAACAATTCTATTGCTTTTTGGGGAGATTAAAATAACATTGAATTGGAACATTATGGACCACAGCAGTTAAGAACAAGAACATCGTACAAATAGGTAGTCTTGGTGTTGGTGATTTACGGTCAATTGCTGATTTGAAAATACTGAAGCACACTTGGGTTTTGCACCAGTCAGCTTCTGAAGCCTTCAAAAAATTCTAGTTAGCTTAGTCTTGAATCCATCTATGCTTGAAAGCCCTACACTGTTGCTGAAATACAACAATTCTAGTAAAGTGAAAATGTCGACAAGATATTTCCACCCATAATAATGTTGGGAGTATGTGAGTTTTTGTACGTGAGTGCCAATCACAACAAAACTTGAACTGATGTAAAATACACCACGTTGAGGGCCAAGGGCATGTGGAGCACAACAACCTCATTCACATTTTACAACTAAAGCCAGATACAATTCTTTATTTGACCCTAACCGACAGAAGAGGGCCTGATGCTCTGATTCAAACAGAAAACTCAAGAATTGTGAAGTGAACTTGGTCAGTCTGCCTGTAATTGTACTTTTCCGTTACATGTAATTCCACTTTCTCAACAAAATATCCTTCTCTTTAATTGCTGCATTGGCTGAAAGCATAACCTGAGGACACACTGCAACAAGCAGTCGCATGAAAAACTGCTAACTACTTATTTGTTGATTATTTATTATTATTATTTATTTGTATGTTGCTGTTACTTGTGCACTTCCCCAATTATTTATGTTGTTGACTACTTATCTATTATTTATTATTATTTATTGATCATTTATTTGTTTGTTGTTATTTGTGCACTGAATATCGAATGAAGCTTTAAATGTCATTATACGTGTATAATGACAATAAAAGCATTCAATTCAATTAAATAAAATGTCTTTCCCTTTCTTGCCTGCCTGTCTGTTACTGTCTCTCAAAACAACAGTTTGAACCGTTATTTTGTCAAAGATGAGGCTCAGAATTTAATTCTAGGTAAGGGAATTGTTTTGTTTCTTTAATACACACGAGTTTGCTGTAGCAATCCTACAATGACGTGCAATCTGATGCATTTAAAGACCTTTGCAGTTATTTACTGGAAGGCAACACAAGAGTTTATTGTGTCATTATTTCCAAACAGTAACACTATTGTCAAAGAAACTACTTCAGGAAACATCGCCGTTGCCATCTCATCCAACGTCTTCCCAATCCAAGACTGATACCAGCCCCAAACGATGCCCCGCCAGCCATTCAGATCTGCCACCGACCTTCTCAGCCCCCCTCAAAAAGACTGAACGATTCAAACTTCACCGCTACTCTTGATGCCTATTGGATGTGGCAATGACGGAGCCTGGAGCCAGTTTTGACTTCTGTTGTCTGTCGTTTTTTTGTTTGTAGCCTTGTTATGTTTTTTGACTTCTCGATTTGGAGTAAATTGTCAGCATTTTAGTATGTTTTTAGTGCTTTTCTTCAGACTATCAAAGTTAGTGTTCTTGGAGTTAGATTGCGGTGAGAACAAAATCAACCTGTGGTTTGGCCAAAAGGTCGATCACATGTGTTGCATAAGAAATTACACCATTTGCTTTTGTCAGCAATCTTTAACAAGTTTGCATAATCCGTTCAAATTCTGTCATTATTAGCAAGAATATGCAGAAAGCAGTTACTGTTGATCTATTCATTTATACAATTAATATGGAGAAAAAAAGTTTGTATCGTGCAAATGCACATTTAACCCACAAGTCTGATATGATCATACTTGTAATTGTTCAGAATAGCAAATAAATTTAGAATGTCTTTAGATGTGTCACAATGCACAGGCCACAGGGTGCCCATCCCACGCAAAGGTGGTAGGCTTCTGTCCCCTGCATTAGAGAATAACAAATAAAGGCTAGCCTTTAGTGGTTTAACAGATGTAAAAAGAACAGAACTTTCAAAGGCTGCTACAATGAACATATTATTTTTGGAGAGCCCTGTGGAGCCATTAGCCCAGAGTTCATTAAGCATTATAGGAATTTTCAAGAGGACTGTGCCCGCTCAGAATTAAGAAGTCAATGCAAAATGGATTTTTTTTCTCTTCTTTGTACTTTGACTGGGGTTTAAAGTGAAGTGAGAGCTACGTCATTAACAGCTGCGCTGCGAAGCGAAGCATTGCCAGCTGTATTCAGACATAGTGTGAGCTGGTAATGCACTGGACTTGTAAACCGGTCGCGAGTCAGTAAAGTTCCGGCTAATGTCCGTGTCAGCTGAGCTGGCAAATTACATTTACACCTCATGAGTGCCGGGTAAATACCGGTACATTATTAGAATTCTTCATATGTCTGAAAGGGGCTTGTGATCCTATTTGGCTGGCTTAACAAACATTTGGATATGTATATTTTAGTTTAATAAAGGGCTTAGTGGTCAATTAAATCTTACTCTGTAAAATATATTTCTATGAAGATATCTCACCTTAAAACCTTTATACATGTGGCTTCTAATCAGGTCTGAATTTGTTTTAATTTTTATTTTAAGAAATATACGAGTTGAGCATCTTTTAGTCGGGTGCATTCTATAGTGCAGAATTCAAAGTACTAAGTTCAATGAATATGATCACAAAGAGAGCATAAAATAATATTTTGCAGCAACAGAAATCCAGAGAAATGGAAATAAAATGGCTTGAGGCACTGCAAAAGGACATCAAGCAGACACATGAAATACTGGCAGAACCAAAATAAAACACATTTTAAAGTAATTACAAATGAACAAGCAAGGCAATGACCAAGAACCGATTTCGACAAACAGAGGCATATAATATACTATGCCGACCACTTTCTCAAGACATGCCCATCAATTGGAGCACCTGTTCACCAGATGGCTGACAAGGCAGCCAAGATGAACAAAATTACCTAGCAAATTCTGTACAGTCCATAAAGATCTTAAGAACTAAATCAATCCTGGGATCCAACAGTATTCTAAATGGGTTATACAAAAAACTCCAGGTATCCAGAAAAACTTCTGGGTGATCATGGAAGTGTCAAGTTTGAAACATTTCATGGAAATGTTATGGTCAAGAACAGGAAAAATAGTGATTACCAAGATGAAAAGTTTTGCTATCATCATACAATTCTACCAAAGCATTATTTTATGGTGGAGACAACTATATTTTTAACTGCGGAAACAAATAAAGGGTTTAGAATATTTTAGAAGAACCACTTTTTAAACCCTTCCATGTTGAAGTTAGAGATGAGTGGCTTATTGTTACATTATCTGTTGTCCAAGTATAAAAGGAAAAAAAAATCGTTTTTCCTCAACATTGCCATCACCATCATATACGTCTCCTCATTTGTACATCTTGGCGCCCCCTCAAAGCCGCTTTTCAGAGAACTAACGACAGCAACATACATCAGGAGATAAGAGTAGTTGAGCAATAGTTTTTGTCCAAAGAGCTTAAGTATGGATCTAATTCTTTTCTACGAATATTTGAAGAAAACAGTTGTCAATTTCTTCCAAGGCTATGGAAAGCATCACAAGGCTGGCAAACATTTCTTCCAAGAAGCATATATCTTATTGACAAAAGAAGCCATGGAAACTGCTTGGAACCAAACCAAAGTGAATATGGTAGCAGGCTGAACTATTTCACAAAATGGAACATGCTTCAACAAATACTCGAGCTTTTCTACATGTTGCACTGCACATACTAAATAGACAAATTGGAGGATTTACTTAAAATATTAGGGGGGGAATTAGTCAGTATACATACAAATAGTAGCAACAACGTTGTTTACACTCACCTATTCATCCACAGGTTTATGTCCACAATGAAAGTGTTGGCTGAATTAAGTTGAAGTGATCTCATCCAATCTTGGGAAGCTCTGCAACAATTTGAGGCCACGAATTGCAGGTTGGCAGAGCGGTTGTGTCCTGTGGGGCATATTTTGAGCTCCCGTGCTGTAGAAGAACAAACAAATAGTGTATTGACCAACAGTTTTGAAGCAATTATTGACAAATAGCATTAAAGATTGTTCCTTCAAATCAAATTAAACATTCTGAAAAATGTCAGGAAAATCTCGTCAATGACAATGATAACTTGCAAATACAAGTACACACGCTCCAACATTTAATTTTTAAGGAAGCAGAGAAGGGTATACTCCATTTAAATGTTTTGAATCTCAATCCCAGAGAAAGTCTCCCAAAAGAAGTGGAAATCTGCCAAGGGTGAAAAAAATCATGCTAGCATTCTAAAATGTAAACAGACAGTAAACGAACAAGAATCTTATCCGGTACATTCCTGTAAGAAGTTTGGAGGCAGTCATCCTAACCAAAGGCATAACAACAAAGTATTAATAAAGTGCCTTTCCTTCACCTTTATTACTTTCAAGGGAGATATTTTCTATTTTGTTTTACTTCTCAAAGGGTGCACACAAAACAAGCACTCAATTAAGACTCCAAAAGCTAAACAACTGTATGACTTTTATAAGAACACCACGGAAAGATCAAAACCGTGTCGAAATTGTAAAAATGCTACTAAAACATAATGGCACGCTTGATTGTGATGTGGTAAGATAAGAGGGGCACTCAAAAAGAAGTGAACCAAGGTTATTTAACTCCCTTGATCTCACCCACAAGGTTGATTCTGACATAGGTGACACAGCTATGGGGCAAAAAGTCTAAGACAATTTAGCTCTACAGATAAACATGACACACATACACACCCCCATCCACAAAAAGGATCATATTCATCTTGAACCAATGCTATAAAAACAATTCTATCTTGTTTATCTCGAACTGTGCATTCATTGATAACAGTACAATACTAAATAGTATTTAAATAAAGTCAAGTTTATTTCCCATCAGGCCTAGAGTGGGTGTTAATTATTTATTTTGTCAGTGATCACTGTTGATCCTCCTAGTCCAAATGGACTGGACATCAATTGCCATCAATGACGGTCAACAAGTTAAATTTTTAAACCAAGAACCTTTAGGAAGGTTATAAAATATTGCCAAAATATCAAATCTACAACAGAATAGAACAATGCCATGACCACAGAGAATACGGCAAGCAACATTACCAAGAAGACAAAAATGTCTATTACTAAGAAATGCAGTGTCTCAATCATGAATGTTATTCCTGTCCCTTCATCTCAGTGGCTTTGTATGAGATGGGAGAGGAACAATTGGCATTTAATATTGATCAATAATATCCTCTTCGTGGCTCCTAGACACAAAAATCAGCACATCCTCCCACATTTACTCTCCTACCGAATAAGACATATTGAGTGATGACAGCGGATGCAAGCTCCTCTGAAGTGTTTGACATTCAAGACTCAACATACTTAGAATTGCATATTCATTTAAGTCCAACTTAGCTGAACATATTTTTGGGGTAGCCTTTGTACACCACTCCTATTCAAGTGGGTAGGCTTGAAGTTTAGAGCAGGGTGGTTTTTAAACCTTTCTGGATATACTGAACCTTGCCCAAGTGAAGTTACTAAAATATAAAGTCGGTGTGAGTTCAGGCAAGACTGTTTAAAGTATTTGTCAGTGAGAGCAAATTGGGTTTTTTTTTTTCAATTTAAAGTTTAACAGGGATTTTCTCAGCATAATGTTTGAAAAATAAACTGTTCTCCATGTGAGAAGCATGTTGATTCTTTACATCCGGAACCATCTTCTGTGGCCTTTTCATTTTAATGAAATACAACATTTTTCAGCAATACAAAAACACAATCTGCCCATTGACTTTGACAATTCATTTCTGGGGCAAAACATATTTTAGTTTTCACGAGCACAGTCACACTGGGGTGGTAGTCTTGCTGAGGTCATGAGTGCTAAAATGTGTTTTTCCAAATTCCCTTATTGTTTTTGTGGTAATTTTATCCACTTTCTTTCAATTATAAAACACCGGGCAATGAAAAATCCAATTCAGCAACAAAAGGATGCTAGACATTTTGCACTGCTTGTCGACTGACTGATCCGACTAATAGACTGCAGACTACTTCCTTAAAAACCTTGTAAGCAATAAAAAAAGAAACAGATTTGCTAATGTAATACTCTACACAGAAGTGTGCATGTTATTAGCAATTTTGGCAAAAACGAAAGAATGTACCAAATATATGAACTTAAGCTTTAAAAGCATGAAAAATCAAATGGTTTTAGGTATGTCTTGTGAATGTACTGAAATAACATCACGTTCAAATTTAGCTAATCAATTACCACTTCTGTAAGTAGAGGTAATGGTTTATGATTAGAATTTGCAAAGGAACATTGATGTGAAGTCGTAGATGTAAGTTGCCAAAAGAGGCCTGAGTAGATCAAACGTTTGGCAGATCTGTTTGGAAGGTGCACAGAAACTAAGCACATAAATTTAGCAATGGGGATTGAATACTAAATATGGCAAACAGCAAGTGCGTGGGAACCTTAACTTTTGCTTCACTCTATCACCATTTCATAAACAGCTGGTGAAGGTTTGTGTGTGAGTTCAGCTGCGTTAGGCATTTAATGGGAGTACATGTTTGCATTTTTAAAATATGATGAAACATTAACTTTAATAATGACTAACCATGTCCTTTAATTGGGTGCCAAGCTGATAAACGTGTACACATATGCAATGTCAACGGCTCATTATGAATTGTCTGAATACTGAAATGGTGCGACTATGGGAATGTTCAATATATTGCGAAATTAAAACCTTCAAAAGGCCATTTATGTTGAAACCTAACTACAATGCTGGTGATTTCCAAACAAAACTCCTGTCTTGAAAAAATATATATAATTTTAGCCTACGAGCTTAATTTTAAGCAAACATCACTATTCACAATTTCTAAAGTTTGCTGTCTTATAACCATATCGGGTATAACAGGTTTTGGAACCTACAGATTTTTTTCTGTGGAATGTGGACCGTTAGTTTAGTCAGAAACAGAACAAGGGTGCTTTTCCCTGTAGAAGTCCATTGAGCTTCATGCCTGTTTTTAGACCATCTTAATCGAGTTAAATACTTTGGGAACAAATATATTGGCACTACTAAGTATTCAGAATAGTATTTGACTTGAGAACTGTCATCTACTCATTCGTTCTTTCTGAATAAAATTGCTACAGCTGTTTTACCAGTCTATTGTTATCAGCGTTATCTTCTATGCCATAGCTTGCTGGAAAGTGAGTATTAAAATAAAATAGAAGGACTTGTTTTTGAGGCACCATAATTGACTCCATTGTCATGGACAAACTGCCTCAAAACCCTTTCGACCCATTGAAAACAAGGCTTTTTAAGTCATCAGTATCTGGGTAGAAGGGGACAGAGCCAAGAATAAGAGAGCTCTGTTAGATGGAGTCGCGATCAAATACTGTATCTTTTCACTTTTTGATCTACGAATCTCTCAGTTATGGAAGATGGGAGGCAGCTCAGATATTCTGGGGGATGGACTGTGAGCGATGAGGTTGAGCGGCACATAACAGGTCCTAATAGACAAAAATGCACGCGCTGAGTATTTTCTGTGCACTTTGTTACGAAAGTGTCATGTACGTGAGAAAAACAACAAAGACTTTCATATACGTCCTAACTTTTTGCCTCAGGTCATTGTTTTAAATGTAAATGTAGTCAAATTCTCAGTGGACCCGCTGTCCTGAAAATATTTGTGAGGCGATTGCTTGAATTGGAAATAAATTATCCCTTGACTTGCTCATCATTTTCTTATTCCCTATTTAAATCTATGGTATGGAAGCACATTAAAATGGTTTTTAACACTTAGGTGAGCGGAAAGCGCTGTACTGTATAATGAGCGATAACCTATGATCCAGAAAATGGAAGAGAGTATTAACTCTGGTAAAACAACCGAAGCTGATTAATGTTGTGACATCATGTGCTATGTGGCCTACACGGGACTGAGTGCATTTACATCTATATGCAAATTTATATTTATTTTAGATTCATTCAGACATTGTGGCTAAAAAGGTCTTAAGTGCTAATATCTCAGTTCACACATATAATGTTATAACCTAAAGAGGGACACCGACATACTATGGTATTTAAACACCATCAAATGAATTTAAATATCTTAATAACCTGTTGTGAGGAAACATCTGTGGAATATAAAAGTTGATCTCATACAGAGTGACTGATTTAAATTGTTATATTCGATTGCTCCATAAATTTGTCTGTTTATGTTCCAAACAACATGATTAGTTTTACTCAGTTTGCCTTGGTTCTTGCGGCTTCTTTGCAATCCTCTGTACTAGTCCTCTGAATTGAAGACATCTGTCAATTGATTTGTCAAGCTACATACTTTTAAACTCCACTTCCTGTAGAGTAAAATTGTTTGTACATACATTAACTATTAAAAGAAAAAAAAAGAAAATATAGTATAGGCTATTTGCAAATGAATAAAGAAACATCACAGCCACTATGACTGAGCATAGTAATGCGGGTTAAGATAACGTAGTAAAATTTCTAATTGTATTTACTTGTTCTTTCTGAAAACGTACTCATGGAAGAGTGAAACAAATGTCATTAGAAGTTATGTAACGAGAATATAAAGAAAATGCATAAAACATGTATAGTTCGGCATTCTTCTACATAATCACATTTTAGAGCAGATGATTACTTTTAAGATTTAACTCTATTTGTCAGATCCAAATAAATTGAAATACACATATATGTATATATATACATATATACATATATATATATATATATATATACACACATGTATATATATATATATATTATATATATACGTATATACATACATATACACATACATACATATGAAGGCCACTCTGCTATTCCTGGGCTTATTCATCAAATTCCAACATTGATTTCAAAATATAAGAATTTCACCTTTTAGCTAATGTAGAGCCACTGTTTAGGTAAATAGTTCTATGTAGTGTTGACGCTGAGAAGTGCAACAGAATACAGTCTGAACTCGAGCTTTTTCTGTACAATGATACTTTCATAATTTGCTGCGGGCCAATAAAAACTGGCAGTTTCGACACACCTGGTTTAAATAAAGAGCTCTTCTGGAAAATGTCCTAAAATGGCTCAGGTTTTTTAGATTAGATAAGAAACATGATCATTGGACATTCAGATTCTTATTGATGTCAGGCCTCCTAATGTGAAGCTTTTCTTTGTAACCACAGCACGATGCTCTTTAATGCTTTACTTACGTGCCTTGACTTGTGACCTTGCTTGTCTTCGCTCAAAGGGTTGTACATATGTCCACCCTGGATAACTAAGCCAAAGAAAATAATGAAAGAAACTAAACATGTTAAAATGTTTTGGGCCATCAGTGAGGTGCATTGTGTCTTGCAGGGAGTAAATGAGTGTCTGCTGATATTTATGCGCATGTTTTTCTGTTTGTTTCTACCTAATTACTAAGCACGTCTTTTTAAATGAAGAATGACTTTTTTGGGGCCCCATTTGATGCAATAAAATGCATTGGCAAGCAACGTGTCAGGAATTTTACAGGCTCAAATTCAGATGTTTTCATGGTGCCAGTGCTTGATTCCTTCACGGTAGACATGATACATATCTTGGTAACGTGATCATTACCTGTTCATTAAGACCATTTCTGGGCCTTTAAAAAGCTTTTACAGTTTAATTTATTGGCACTGGAGGACATGAAGGCTGATTTAAGCAGCCGCAGAGGACATCTAAATTTGTGTGCTTTAGGAGGCAGCATGGCACGCACAGTAAAAAGCTGGGAGCTGCTGTTTCTGTGGAAAACAATGTAATACATCTTTGTCTGTCTTAAAATCACCTAGAAATGTGGACACAGCGTGAAATACGCTGTCTACATTTCCCCCATTCCAAGCAATTGAAAGGTAAATAGTTGGAGTTAAACACACATTTAGCCTGTACCTTGGATTAGAGAGCAAAATTGTCTAATTTTATAAAGGCATTTAAAGGATGTAGTCTCAAGGTTTACGATACATTTCATTAAGGTTAATGCCTTATTTTGACTGAAGGGATATACTAGCTCAGAGAGGAGTTTTAGGTGAGAATTCATTTGTTCAGACGATGTAATTCATCGTCTCAAATTCTAAGAAAGATTGTCTAAATGAACTGTTATTAAACACTAAAGATGGGGGGATCAAAACATTGAGATGCTGCACCACGCATCCATAATATGCTTCTTCGAGGGATTTACATTGTGTGATCAGTTACAGTATAATGTTCTTCCATAACTTTATTCCCTAATCAAATACTGAGAAGCATTTAGTATTCCTGGTGCAACTGTAGAAGTCTCCTCCTAAAGTAGGAGAAATCATTTGTAAGGTTGCAAAGTTCACAACAAGCTTATACATCACCTCCTACGACCCACTGGGCAATAAGATAAACATTGGGCTAAAATGGCTGACACACAATTAGCTGTGCTCTGATTGTGTCTAGAAAGGAGAGGCAGTCTGGTAAATTACGACCTATACTAATCCGCTTCTTGCTTCATCTTAACCCCAAGGCGCCCCACTTGAGTTTCTGGAAAACTGAAAGCAGTGCTGTGTGTTCCCTTTGGGCCATAATTTTTGCTGCCATGTATTAAAATGAGCTCTGATTCAATCACAGTTTTGCCATATTATTGTGCCCACTCATTAAATTAAGCCATCAACCAATGAGAACTCTTAGGAGTTAAGCTACTAAATCAAGTCAGGCATCACTTGGTCTTTGTCGGTATCAATTATCCAACGATTATGGTTGAACTAGGAAAGACAGAGTAATGTGACTTTTTTACTACCAGGAAATTATGGAAAATGAATAAAACATGCAAACTCCACACAGTGAGGACCCGCCAGGGACCGAACCCTCAACACTCAACCCCAGAACTGTGAGGCCGACGTGCTAACCACTCTTGCATATGATCATCCTATCTAATCACCACTGACACGCATGGAAACCGAACGGGAAAAATGCTGTGGAAATGTTCAAGTAACTAAACCAAATTCTCAGCATGTCTACTTCTCCCATTCAGTAGTATGACCACAATGGAGCCACTCTGCCCCCAGAAGTTGGGGGAACAGGGGCATTTCAGGGGCCTCTCGAATTAGAAGTGGGGCCAGTGGCCCCCACCCTTAGAATCACAATTGTTTCAGGGCAGTTAGACATTAGCGGCCTGCTGTATTTACATATGATTAACTGTTAGAAAGGTTCAAAGCTCAATTACTTGACCTCTAACAGACAAAATAAGATTCTCACAGTAGCATAAAACCAAAGGGATGGAAAGGATTTTTTTTCTCTGAGCGCATGCTTTGAAGGAACATAAAGAGACAGACAAGATGACTGTAGTCATGTGATGCCTGTTTCTCCAAGTTAGATGAGCAAATGTGACATCAGCAGCTGGTGAATGGGAGCCTGTGACCACTTGGCCGAGTTTGTGTGCATCATTGAAATCATTTTGCTAATGACCTTATCTGGAGGCTAGAGTGGGCCTTTTACCTCGTGGAAGCCCACAGGGACTTTCCTCATTAGTTGTGGGTGCGAGCATTCCTACAAGGCTACAAGTCGCATCAAGTCTACTTTACAACACCATGGAGAACCTAAAAAGAACTTAAAAAAGAAAGCTAAAGAAATGACAAGATAAAGAAATGCACAGTTAATAGTACTACAGTTGTACAACAGAAGAAGAAATGATGCTAGCATGTATTCTGTGTTTAGTACTCGACAATTGTAACTATATTCAGTTACATTTTTTAGGGCTAACCGATTCGTAGGTAAATGAAAACTGTTCCCAGCATGAAAACATGTTTAAAACAATCTGTTTATCTTCTGAAGGACAATGCAGCATGCGGTTGTACGGTATTACAGTATTCACTTAGAGTGCAGTTATGTCGCCTCCCAGTGGAACATAAACAGTGGGCATGAACACAGCACTTAAATGCTTTTGGTAGATAAATATTTGCACTTTACCTTAAACGCTCTCCGTTGGGCAGGATTGCTTCTGCTTCTTCTATCTGAAGCAGCAGTTAAATTGCTTATCGTAATGTGATCTTAGGGTTCACGTTTGTTTGACAACTAAAGCTGAGAAGATATCCAGGCCCTTAGCTTATATTGTTGGCGAAAGTCAACTGGAACTGGCTAGTCAGCTAGAGGTCGCGCACTGGATTTCGCCATTGGGATTTGCACATAGCCGCATGACCTGCTGTGTTATGCTGGCAGCGCTTCTCATGAAAATTGTCAGCTGCACCAACTCTCATATTTACAACATTGTTGTCACAGTGAACTCAATGGCTGTAACGCTGGAGAAAACAAGCAGCGGCTACACAAGCGCTTAGCGCAGCATTGCCAAGTGGCTCTTCAGATCTGACATAATTCTTATCATCACCTTAACAAATGAATCGAATTCAAATGATCTTCAATAATGAGGACTGAGGGCGTGATTTATTTACATTGGAGGTTAAGATATTAAATCATGCAAACATTATTTACCCAAAAAGGGCAAGAGATCCAAATTGGATTCCACTAGAATCTAAATATAAAGAAGGCTAAGACTTTTAATTAGGAAAAGCCCAACAATTATATTTAAAAACAAAGAATCAACCTGCTGGTGTAAAGGTTCACTCACCTGACTTTGGTGCAGGCAGGTGCAGGCTTGATTCCCACTGCTGGCGGTATAATTGCGAATGCAAATGGTCATCTGCCTCTACGGCCCTACGGCTGAATGGCGACCAGTCTAAAGTCTAGTCTACCTTTCGCCCGAAGGTTCCTGGCAAAGGCTCCAGCAACCCCCGCAGCCCTTACGAGGACCTGTGATATGGAAGATGAATGAATGAATAAATGAAAGACTAAGACTCTGAATATGTTTAAGATTAGTTTGTTGGAGTAAATCAGTAAGGAAAACCAGCAAAGGATCATTAGGCCGAAATAAAACAAAATATATATGGCAGATAAAAGATTAGACTCCTGATTGGATTGGGAAATCTAACAGCAGTGATATCATACTATAGCCAGTAAATACGATTAAATTAGATGGTTTTGAGGAGCCCTGAATGTTTGTTTGAGCATGCATCAAACAAAGCCAAATTCATTAAACAGATAACATCCAAAGAGATAATAAACACAAATCAAATTCTACGTGGTAGTGTAATCTGAAAGAAATCTACTGTCCTTGGAACCATAAAAGTCTGGTTTATGCTTACAAGCATTCCACCAATTCTATAAACTATCAAGTGCATCGCGGATGACAGATGATTATGAGGGGGAAACAACTACAACATTGGAGCTACTGTAAAACCATAAACCGCATACTATAGTGATGCCTTGTCTTTTGGTTTTTTTTTTTTTTACCAACAACCATTTAAATTCAACTGGACAGACTTTTCGTTGAGGAGAATTTTCAAGTAGCATTTTCAAGCATTCGTTAGACTGTTTTCTTTGATCACAACTTTTCAAAAGCATTCAATTGTAGGTCACCCAAGGCAGGCATGCATTGCACTCTGCTGCTCGCTGCCATAGCTGACTTTTCATTGCTAATTTGATTTCTTTCATTTTCACACAAAAAAATCCAAAACTGGGAAGCATTTAGTTCATCATTTGTCACCCTGTACTGGATGAGTTAAAATGTCATAAGATGATTTCAATAAATATACTCACGACAATCTGCTCAGGGCTTCAATGATTTATAAACCAATTTATAGACTAACATCATATATCAATGCAAAAACAAGAACCTCACCTTAGACTAACACCATTCTCAATATTCAATCTTATGTAAAAATTAGTGGCTATCATGATAGGCCTGATTGTCATAAATCATTTCAGTATATACCTAAAAAATCGAAACGTTTAGAGCAGCGGTCCCAAACCGATCTTCAAAGGGCCGCAGGGGGTGCAGGTTTTAATTCAAACCGAACAAGCACACATTTTGCAAGTGTAATCAGTTGATTGCATCCAGGTGCTACTTATTTTAGAAGACCCATCATTGGTTAAACTGTCGACTCTGGATCGGTTGAAACAAAGACCAGGAACGGCCTATTGCGGAATCGGTTTGAGACCCCTGGTTTAAAGCATTCAGAAATGTTGCTACATTATGCACATAAACAGGAGAGGAAAAATAATCTAGAATTGTGAAACTATATTACAAGTATACAAATCTAATCAAAGAAATTAAAAAAAGTCCGGTTATGAAAAGGAAAAACTTCTGCCCACAAGGCAAATCTAATCATAATTTTGCAGGGATGAGTGACATATCAATGAGATCTCAGAACCAGAGCACTGACATAGTCTTAACAGCTTCCGCAAATAGGCTGTTACGCACTCAGCATTATGCTGCTACATAGGATCCAGCATTGCCTTTTGTCTTAGGGGAGAGGTTCAAATAAAGGGTGGGGGTTTTAACGATGTCTAGAGACCTCTTTCTGCAACTCAATGCATCCCCACAATCCTCTTCTCCCTTCACAACACTCTGCAACGATTTCTCTCTGCAGTGTACCACCTGCTGTGCTACTCTGTGAAGATTGGTGCTTAGGGCTTTCCTCACCACATATTTGTAGAAGCTCCAAGAGGCAGAGCTCCCTAGTCTGGCACACTGCATGTTCCTTAGAAGGTAAAGACACCGCTGCGCCTTCTTGATCCACTGCTTCCTCATGGGAAAATTTGGGAGGCCTTCAAGCGTTTTCTGCCAACTGACGAAATAGAGGTCAGAAGCATCCACGTAGTTTTGTTCTGTGTTTTTGGTAATGGTGGACCAGAATTTATTCAAAGCCATCTGGAAATCACTCCCCAAGTCCTCACGGAACTTTTGCCTTACTGACCCCCAAAGATGGTTTCATCTTAGCCAGCCAATACTAATTTACTGCCCTCGAAGTCACCAAGGCCATAAAACACATCTTGAACCTTCTGATGAGCCTCATGATTTTCCAAATGTACGAAATGTAGCTGCAATGAAATGATAATGAGAAAAAAAAGTCAGTGCAAATCCAGTGAAATAGTAAAGCACACAAATTTATGTCTGGATGTGTGTATTTAAAAGCGACAAAAGGTAGATTTTATTATATAAATCCTTTATTATATGAAAGAAGCACATTTCAAGACATTTTACAGTGTAACAGACCACGTCCCACGTTTTTCATATTTTATTGACAGGATTTCTTTATCTAACCATCACCTAAGCTGTTTAGCGTATTCAGTGGTTTCTTAAAGGCAACAACATTTCTGGTCAAATACATCTTGTCTTGTTTAAAAATAACATCGTGAGGTGGACTGAATTTCAAATAATCCCCTTGATTACTGATGCTGATTTTTTTTGTTAACAACAATTGAATGTAGCCTTGACAATCCCTACTGAGGTAAATCACTCCTGATGATGACAATCTGGTTTCGAACAACCCGTTGCCTGGAGAGACTCATGTGGGAGGACAATGACTTCTTTGAATGTCAATGCCAGGAAACGGCAGAAATGGAATGTTCAAGTTATTTTACACACATAAATTAATGCCAACCAAAAAAAAAATCACTGATGGTTCCTTTCTAATCACATTCCTCATTTGTGCTTTGTACTGCATAAAAGTAACTTGTGTTGAAAGGAGCGTGCACTAGGTCCATGCAGTTTCCCACTTAGACATGACATTAAAGGGCTGTACTTCTCGGTAAAAATGTTTTACATGCCCCATGAGAAAGCTGGGAAATAGATAAGCAAGTTCATGCAAGGCCATTCAAATAAAATAAAGTAGAAAGAGCTATGCTTCCCCCTGCTACTTTAGCCCCATATGGCAAAACATAGTTTGAAGTTTACATTTTTCCCTGATGAAAAGTGATGTATCATATATATGATACAAATTCATTGAAAATTATATTGAAAATGTTGTAATCTTTGTTCCAAGGGACCCTTAAAGGCCCAAAGTTTAAATAATTTGATTTGCTGACAACTATTAGTGGTTAGGGCTTTAAAAGGTTAAAATGCATATAAAAGAAGTCACCAACAATTTTTGTGCATTCAAACATTGGTGATCCAATACAGTATGGCATTATAGTTGTTGTACCATTCGGGCAGTTATTTTTTTCCGTTTTCTGGAATTTCTGGAACATAAAACGGGCCCTTTTACGTTTTTGTTTGTGTGTGTCAGCAAAAAACCGTGCCAAATTCTTAATTGCTGAACAGAAAATTTTCTTCTGCTTTTTATTCTGTTGCTGCAGTTGGAATTTGCAAAATTTGCACCCCATGTTGCTAATACTACAGTAACTAGTGTGCCGATTTTTCAGCCTTCGAACAATGGTAACATGATGCAATGTGCAATTGCCACCGACATCCTCGTTTATAACCATAATCAATATAAGTTTGGGAAATTATAGCCCTATCTATACAACAAGGGTAAAAAAAGATCCAACTATAGCAGCAAATAAAAGCCAGCAGCAGAAGAACGTCTCTTAAGTAACAGCAAAGAGGACTTGAGGAAAGCAAACATAGGTCATGGTCAAATTGTGACTTTCTGTCATAATAAAACATAGAATGAACATTGATTTTTGTTGAAACACACAAAATAAAAATGCAAGGATCTTGTTTTTATTTTCCTGAAATTAATAGAAAAAACTGAAAAGGGTTCACAAACCCATTGTCCATGCAGAGACCACTGTCGCTCATTGGCCTACTGCTACACCAACCAAATTTGCCATAATGATCAAAAGTAAGCATTCCCCAAGTGTTTCTCCATTTGTACAGACACAAACAATTTCTTCCACAATGAAACATGGCATGGGCACAGTGTGTTTCCAGCACTGAGTAAACGCTCACATTCAAAGGCAATCTTTAAAAAGCGACTCTCGTATGTATTTCATTGTGTGTAAACGGCAACTTAGAGGTAAAATGCAAGAGGCTGGCACTGGGGTTGTGGTTTTTTTGTCGATATTGAAAGCAAATACACTTTCATCAAGCAAATGCTACATAATTTGAGCTATAAACTACGTTTGACGCTGTAAATGATTCTACGATAGGTATGAAGGCAAATTGGTGTTTTTTTCAGGCTCACCCACTGATATCATATAAGAATCGTATAGTTGTTTTTACTGCTGGAAAAAAAAGTATGGTGAGTTAAAGAATTTAGATTGAAAACCACTTGCTGTGAGCGTTGTTTTTCAAACAGTACGTGAGAAAATACATCTGGATGACAGGCTTTGCAGCGAGGGCTTGTAGGCAAGCGCCTCCTTTGACGTGTACACATTGCTTAAGATCACATGGCGTCAGAGTGAAATTTCATATCCGAAAAAAAACAAAGGAGGGAAAAAAAAAAAAAAGAAAAAGATGTTGTGCTGTTTTAAGGCAACTCAGCTTTCATATTTCTTTTCTTTTTCTGGGATGCTTATAACATTATATATTTATTTTATATTTATAAATCATTAGCCACTGGCTAATAACATGATTAAATGACCAAAGAGAACTACATCTCACTAGGAAAAAAAAATGTAGTTCATGTTCATGCATCATTCATATTACAATGACAATGTTGAACTATATCATAATTGATCTATTTTGAAAACAAATCCTAAAAATGACTGCATTGCTTTATCATCGATGCAATCTGGTGTATCTTGTTACATCTATGTTTTTCCTCTTCCTGTAAACAAATGATTTCCTAAATTGAAAGGGATGGTAAAGTCACATTCTGCTTCTCTACAAATGCTAAATTATCTTATGAAAATATTAAAGATCTTAAAACCTTCACTTATGGGCAATAGTTAGTCAGAATAAAAATAAAGCCAGTTCCCACGAGTTTGGTCAAACAAACCCAAGATATAAAATTTCTATGTACAAGAAGAAAATAAATGCTAAAACACATGAGTGAAGACAGAATTTAAGCATAAGACAACTGTGGTAAAAGGCCCCAAAGCAGCAATCCCCTGTGCCTGAAGGATGCTGGGAGAAAAACAAGGTTGATGGTGGTTATCGTGGTCACCCCCATCATAAGGTCAGTTCATAAATTGATGTCTCTTTTCATAAAATACATCCATCATCAGTCATGGACGGAAAGAGAAATATATTTCAAACAAGGCCTACACAATTTTAAGACAGGCCCTGAGGTATTGTGGGCTTGTTGCAGACGTGAGGACAATCACTGGAAATTAATGGCTTTTTTTTACATTTCCACCCCGACTTAAAATGTCCTGAAAAATCAAAAGTGTCAGGCATGACCAGCCAGAGCTAAAAAAGGTCATTTAAAAAGTCAGTGATTCTTGCGTTTGGTGATGGTTGAGAATTCAATGTACCTACTTCCATCTGTAACATTACTTTCCATGGCTTTTAATCTCCCAAGTGACAAGCATTTTTGTGCAACTTATAGCCACTTTTCAAAGACAAACAAGAAAGTGTGTTTTAAATAAATGTTTTTTAACAAAAGGAGACAAAAGGAAAAAGATGTAAAAGATCTTCATCCGGGATCTTCATAAAATCCCAGGTGAGGAGGAAAAAAACAAGATTTTTTTGGGAAATGTTCCCATCTCGGAGTTTATGACCTACTTAAAAAGGAGCAACAATTTTGTGTATGAAGTGCCACTTAGCTCTGAGCCGTCACATGTGAGACAGGATGGATTCCTTGAGACCTGCAATGGCTCAAAGGGACAAGACTTCTCAAGGCATCTCCCCAATCACCAATTGGCTTTGACAGCTTTGATGTCATTGACCAGGTTTTGAGCAAGGCAGATACCAAAAATCTGGAGAAGAAATGAGAACAAAATTTGGTCAAATCGGGCGGGGTAAAAAATTGGTTATCTTCTGTCTTTTCCTGTCCGGTCCTTAGAGAGACGGTTCGCATCCATCCACAAGGTGGCAGTGATGACAGAAAATCACAGCCCTCAAATGTACCTGGTTTACTTATGGTGTTTTAAATAGAAGAATCCACAAAAAAATGTACATTTACCTGCAAAAGTGCAATTCCAACAAAGCTGCCGGCAACAATATTGAGGTTGTCCTGCACCCACTTTTCAAACTGTCCGACACAGCCTTTGGTATAAATTGATTTATGTTGATCCAGCATCTATCCAAAGTAAGGCAAAACAACAAAATACCAGTTAGGAAGCAGAGGAGAAGTGACTTTTAGTGTAAGAGAACAACAACCTCCTGAACTTTGACCTATGACTAAAAGAAGAGAAAACAAACATGGTAAAGAACATTTTGACTTCTCCATTCAAGGAAAGTGTGGTTGAGTCAATCGCTCCACTAGAAAACAGGGGAGTTTCACAGACAGCAATGTCAGAGCTCAGCAAACCAGAAAAGTCTGCTTCCTGTCCCGGACAGATACTACTCCACTGTGTGCTTTACTCATTGCTGTGTACACTCAATTAGAAAAATAGACCAACATCACATTAGACTTCTAATGCTTGCGATGAAAGTCAAATTATAATAAGAGCATAGAGATTTCAACTAAACAGAGGATAAAGAGAAATCTGCCACACGCAATTAAAAAAAAGTAGCAAGTAGTTCAGGTGCTATATTTTCTCAGAGGCTATTTCATTTTCCACCTTGGTTGGGCGGCTGCCTTCTTTGTATCACTTCATAAACAAGCTGCACATAACAGATAGCTAAGGCTGAATATTATTTGCCAGGGCGTAAACAAACATTAGAAGAATCAGTTCATACTACTCAGCAGCCAGCGATTCACCGTGCTGTAGTGCGTGCGCCTAGCAACAAGCAATCGGACGAAATGCAGTCGAAACTGACACAAACCCTCCCCCCCAACCCCCACGCACACACACACACACACGAGAAGCGGGTGGTAGAACCCAACCGAATGCCAATTACAGACTGGCGTAAGGCCGCAATTCCAGTCTATAACAGGAGGCTAATTATACCTGCTAACGGAACAATCTGTTATTAAGGCAAGAAGCATGCACAGGATCCTGGGTAATTGACTCAGTAGATTCTAGAGCTCTGTTACAATAACCTACTAATGTTTTGGGGAATTTCTCAGTTAAATCTTATTTTTGAAAGGAAATTACACATTTAAATCCCAATCAAACTTAAACCGATTACCTCTTTGCCCTCATCTGCTAAGGTCATTTTAATCAGTTCAACCTTGTAGGCAAATTCACTCCGAAGAAACAGGCAGCTAGCTACGTGCTCTCCAGTAGAACTGTGCAATTTAAATGATGTGCATATCTGACACATCCATTCTAGACACTGGGAAGTAAGGGAATTAAACATTGTTCCTATTTTCAGGAATCTGTAACAAACTATATTATTCTTTAGGGGTGCATTACAATTATCTGGCCGATTTTGGAAAGCCTGACCTGTGGATCTCATTTTTTGTTGATCCCCATTTCTGTCGTGAACAAAAGCATACACTTCTAACATTGCAATTGATTGACCTATGAAACAAGACATTTTTTTTCTTCACTGTACATGTGGTAGTTCTCTAAAAATAATTGAGAAGTTATAAACTTCTAATCTTTTCAGTCTACAAAACTCTAATTTATTTTACGCCAAATTAAAAGATAGCAGTCTTTTGGTTTACAAAGAGATAATCCAGGATTAAGGATATTGATAATTTTCTGGAAAAAAGTACAAAATTATATCAGGTCTCCAAGTCTCTATCTTTTGCATCTAAATACAATTAATGCTAGAGCAGTTTGAAAGTGAGCCAAACATGAACTCTAACTTAACTAAATGAATATATGTAACATGCGGCTCATATGCTCATATTAATGATCATG
This sequence comes from Stigmatopora argus, assembly GCF_051989625.1. Taxonomy (NCBI): domain Eukaryota; kingdom Metazoa; phylum Chordata; class Actinopteri; order Syngnathiformes; family Syngnathidae; genus Stigmatopora; species Stigmatopora argus. The sequence continues at coordinate 12,974,702 of NC_135395.1, forward strand.
AATGTCAGGTAACAAATGCTAGTGGGCATTTAATGTGGCTGCGTGACTTTAGAGACGATCAGCGGGAAAAACTGTGTAATGAGACTGGCCAAATATTGATCCCCAAATTCATGAAATCTCTCCTGATTGAGCAGCCAACTGTCAGATCAATAAATCTTTAGTATTCTTAATGGAATTAGATTAATTCTTCTTAACTTCTCCAAAGTCTTAATATGAACAAAATTGTAATAGTTGATGGCATGTTGTTCAGACCAGTGATTCTTAACTGATGGGGTGGAATTCAGAAGCAAATCCCACACTCACTATGGTCTGGTTGTCGACAAAAAATAAATTACAGGGGGTCTTTCGGTTTATGATGTCACCAAAATACGAGGTTTCAAATGTTTTTACTTTGTGGTGTAACAGTAAATGTAAAGAATTTGTATTCAGTAGGCATTTGTATCCCTTTGAACACATTTAACACTGACATTTAAACCTCCAATTCATATTTAGGGGTGGGGGGGCACTACTAATAGACTTTGTAATGATTATATCCAATCAGACTGCAGATCACAGTGTGAAGTCAACAAAGAAAAAAAAATGTCAGTCAGTCAGTACCTACCGTTAAATTTTTTCGAGCATCGTAACCACACTGTCTGTTGATGACGCCCTAGTAAGAAAAAAAAAGAAGTGAAATCTAGAGGTAATGATTGTCAGATTCTAATGCTCAGTTTTACATGATTTCAAAACTCATTGGATTAGTCAGCAGGCTCTCTTAAGTCAAATACTAAAAAAGTTGCACCATACAAAATGTGGACTTCTAAAGGCCAGATGTCTCCTGACTTTTGAGATCATGCAATGTGTCATACAAGATCTTTCCATTTACATTTTACAAATTGGATTATACTCATCATGTTTATGATGTAACAGATTAATTGAATTTCTATTATTAATCAAAATTGAATCCAAATGTGACCAAATTGAAGGTTAACAGCAGGGCCACTTGAGTTTGACTTCAGCGGGTCCAGAGAACTACATTTATAGTACTATTCGGTTTGAGTGCCTCACCACCACAGGGTCCTTGACACAGCAAGAAAAGGGGACTCCACAGCGCTCCCTACTGGGATTCTGGTCAGTACAGTTGAAGTACATGTTCATGTTCCAGTCATTGGGATCGTTAGCACCGCAGCAAGACCACTATGAAAAGAAGTGCAGGCACAAACATAACTGGCAATTAGTGAACAACCAACTGGCATGGATTTTTTTTTTGATCTCTTCATGAAAAGGCTCTTGGCAGCCTTGGCTCAGCTCTGTGAGATGTCAGCTCACAGTGGCAATATAGCAGCAACAGATAACAAAGAGGCTAATCAGCTCTGTGTAGAATCGAAGGCCAATGTTTGGACAATAAACAATTAGCTTGCAATTACCAACTAATATTATAATTGGATAAACAAATCCATCTTAATGTTGACATTAATATCAGTATGTTCCCTCTATTCCCTGAATATCTCCATTCAAAAAAGACAAGACATTTGTGTGGATACAAGTTGAAGGTATCATGGGCACACTTACATATCCCTGGGCAAAGTCAATGAGGTTCTGCAAGTCTATGTCATCTCGGTAAGCCTTGATATTGTTGTTAATGAAAAAGTTGAGCTGGTCTTTGATCCAATCCTTAAAAACAAAGGCCAGGATTCCAGCAGCGAGCTCTAAGAAGAAGATCAATCCCAGGAACACAGAGAACTAAAAAAAAGGTCACACACACGTGCAATACTCAGTACTCATGAAAAATGACTACGTATTAACACTGTAAGGCAAGTGACTGTTGTGGGTGGGTAATTAAAAAAATAAAATAAAAATCAGACATGGCGTCTACATACATGCTAATTTTGAGCTATCGTATTTACTCGCATATAAGCTGTATAAAACGCACCCCTAAAATTGCCTTAAAATTGTTGAATTTTACCATTTCTCGCGTACAAGCCGCTCACTGATTCGCAATTTTTGATTGAGGGTTCAATTATGGGTGGGCCTCACAGTTCTGGGGTTGAGGGTTCGATCCCAAGCAGATTCTCACTGTGTGGAGTTTACATGTTTTTTCCTAAACCTGTGTGGGATTTCTCCGGGAACTCCATGGAGAAAGGGTCACTGAAGGCTTAATGTCGATTTTTTTGCGCAAAAACTGCAGTCCCAAAGGTAGCATAAAGTCATTTCCTTTCAGTAAATGCAGATAAAAGACAGGGTAATGAATAATGTAGCAAAAGCCTATTAGTTCTTCTCTCTGACGCCTGACTTACTGCTGCTAATGGAAATTGGCTGGACGTAATAGCTACTCAGAATTGTAAGCAGCAGGTTTGTCACTGTCACCTCTCGGTTCAACCGCAATAGATCCCAAAAATGTAGCTTTTTGTAGCCACACACACACCAAGAGGTATAGATGTGTTTAGTAGCTTGGATCCACGTTTCTTTGATATTTGGTGACGACACTACACATTTTCCTTCTATTTACTTCAAGTGCGTCACAGCGACGCCTATGACTAAGACAGCCTATGACTAAGACAGCCTATGCTCTTAACACGTACAGCTCTTTTAAAGAGGTCTCAAGTGGTAGGATTTGTGTGCATCTGCGTGTGTGTGTGTGTGGCATTTGAAAATCATGAGGCAGCTTACAAATTTAAGCAGAAGCGTGTTCTCCCGTAGCGCTCCAATGCAGCCAGCAAAACCCAGGACGAACATGACCCCACCGACAACAATGAAGAGCCAAACAGGGTCAAAACCTCCAAGATCTGTGATGGATGACAGATTGGACAGCACACCCTGAGGGAGGAGGAGACAAAAGGATAACAGTAAAAATCATATTTCCATCAAATGTCCTTGTATTTTTTCTGTAAGATGTCAAAGAGAAATATTTAAAACTGAACGGATGACTTGTGAAGCGTTGTACAAAAAAATACACTGGTGGTTGTTTTATGAAAAAAATATATATATTATATTTTTTTTTTCATTAGTTAGTCTCTTACAGAAACTCCCATACCAATGTGCCAGTCAATCTAATGAGTAATGTCGAACCAGGCATTTAAATTGCTACTGACATTCCTGCAGTGGTAAAATCCCGGATACAGGAAGTTGATAGGCCTAAAGAGCCACAATATTATCTTTATACTGAAAATGAATGAGCTGGACAGATAACATTGAATCAGCAGAGAAACATTTTCTGGAAAAACAAAAGCAGATAAAGCACAACACATTCTCTCAAAATCACAGAGAAAATGTTTATACATGGAGTTTGAAATGTGGTAAAATGTTCAGCTATAATTATTCCTTAATATACAATTAGTATTGAAACATTTAGCTGCGGCAGAAAAGAACTACGGTTTATCGCAACTTGCAGTGCAGAGTTTATGACCACACCATTCTAATTAGAAGGTGCTTGCGCAAAGACAGCATTTAGGGAAATGAGTTGTTTAATTTCAAGATAATTAATGAACATTTTCGTTGCTAACGGGATTTGGAGATGTTTCAAAAACCGATCCACTGACCTCCACTGCAGGTTAATTATAGAAGATGCCCTCTGATCAAATATGGTTACAAATACATTATTATCTACAGCATATGGCAGTTTTCCATAAGAATGCTGATCCCATATACCCCAAAGGACTATAAAGCCCAATCAGTAGGTGGCATGCTCATTTACTGTTTATCTGCTAAAATGAAATTGTGTTTTGAATGCAGTGTGGCTAAGAACCCCCTGCACTAAACAGGTATTGGAACAGTTAACTGTCAATCAGAAAGGTACCGTATTCTCCAGAATATAAGTCATACTTTTTTTCCATAGTTGGGCAGGGCCTCTAATACAACTTGTGATTTTTTTCTCTTTCTATGACCACCAACAGCCTGTTATGTTTTTTTTTCAGGCTATAGTGATCTGATTTAGCCTGTTGTTCAGCATGTTACTGTTGCTACTTTAAACGTGATGTGTGTTATTGGTTTCTAAAAAAATCTCCCTTCCAAAAATGCAACTTTTACTCACATGCAACTTATAGTCCGAAAAATACGGTAGTTTTAAAAAGTTTCATATTTGCAATCCTTCTTTGGCCCTAGCCCCCTGTTGTACTTGAATGCTTTTTATTGTCATTATACAAGTATAAGCTTCACCACGTAGTGTACAAATATGACAACAGACAAATAAATAATCAATAAATAAGTAGTCCAAGTGCGATCAGAGGCTTATCTTGTACTTGTTATATTCCTCTTCAAATATTTGAAAAAGCAAAGTACGTTAGAGAGCAAAGTGTGTGTTGAAATGTACCTTCTCCGCCCATGCCCACAGGCCTATGGCAAGGAATGCAGCTCCCAGTAGCTGTTAAATAAAGCACAAAGAAAAAAGGGTCTTTGTCAGACAGAATGAGTACAATGAAACTCTCCAAAGGAAAGCCCTATCTATCATCCTGCCATCGATAGAGAGATAACGAGCTTCTCGTGCAGATGTCATATTGGACAGTAAGTGACTGGGTTTCAGCGGCCATCAGATGTAATCAAAGGTCAAGTTGATTTCATTGATTGATGGAAGAAAAATGCCAACACATAACTAAAGTTCAGAATTTAAACAGTTATACTTAACATTTCACTTCTTGGGAAAAATACTACCTGGATGACTTTTGTTTCCATTTTGAAATGTCATTTATCCATTAGACTAGAGTTGTCATCTTCAACATGCAGTGGAAAACAAGAATGGTTTACTAAATATGTGCAATAAAAAATGCTGTTGACCAGCAAGAACAACTTTTCATAATTTCAAGATCAATAATTAAAATAACCGTCTTACACCAAAAAAAATTGCAATCTATAACCAGATACCAGCCGTGTCTAGAAAACAGATTTTCCAACACTTCAAAGAGAACTGCATTCTGACAGTCTGTCCTGCGGACAGACTTAATCATTGCATTTGCTGATTGAATTATTGGCTCCAGGCCTTTTTAAGAGGCTGAGTTTGTGATATCCGGAGGATTAGGGAAAAATCTTTCCAGCTTTAGCTTCTTGTTCCTGTGAGGGATGTATGTGGGGTTCCCAGTTAGAAAAAAAGAGAAGGAAAGGAAGCTCTTTTTAAGATATCTTATTTTATTCCACACAAAAGCCCAAAGTAAAAGATAGTTAAAAAAATAAGCCTACCATCAAATCTGATGTAAAAATGTATCACCTGTTAAATAACCTTTTACCAGGTTTCAATCATTTTTGTGTGCTTCAACCTGAGTTGTTCAAGCTACCCAGAAACGATAACATCGATCTAAATCGATATTTTAATTGGTTGATCACAATTGAATGGGAATTTATCAAAATGCAAAGAACTGTTTAACATTCTCATCTTTTAGCTATGCCCCTTTGTTAAAAAAATGAATTGTTTTCATTCAAATCTCTGCAATGTTTTAGCAACTATTAAAAAAACTGCAGGACAGGCCTTTTTTGAGCCTGAAGGTTCTCTATAATGGATTTTCAGAAAAGAACAAAGATGGCTAACTTGTGAGCTCAAGCAATTTACCTCCAGAAATGTGCCGAATAGAAATAATATACACATCAGCGAGAAAAAAAATGCATTTAGAATAGTTATTAAGAGAGGGAATGAATAATATGCCGTGAAGCTGACTGGATGAGGGCAATCTCTACTTGACATGAGATGCACTTTGTTTTGTAACTGAAGATAATGATAAATGAAGATTTAGACATTCTGGTCTTCTCTCTCATCTATCTCCAATATTGGGAGCATGACTTTAGCTTTATTAGATTAAACGAATTGTATCCAAGCGTGGCACATTCTGTGTCGCCCACTAGTGCGCAATGCACCGGTTGACTCTCAGGCTTTCCGACACCGCTCAATGACCACCTCCCCGCAAATACACCCACACACTGCCTCGTGCGTTATCACACAAAACCAAAGAGAAAAATGCATAAAAACGCAGAGGAAAAATATGTTTGGGAGTTGGGGGGGGGGGTCTGTAACACGTAGGCAATGGCTTGATGTCCATCTTTTCCAATTCCAATTTTCAATCTTGATCATAAAATCACCAGTCGCTAAATGTGAAGATATCTTCAAGATGTTTAAATGTGATCGCATGAGGAAATGCGTGTGCGGTCAATTGATCGCCGGTCTTTTGGTCGCCGTCTTTTGGTCGCCGTCTTTTGGTCGCCGGTCTTTTGGTCGTGGTCTTTTGGTCGCCCCGACTGCGACAACAGGCGACCAAAAGACCGGCGACCAAAAGACCGGCGACCAAAAGACCGACGACCAAAAGACCGGCGACCAAAAGACCGGCGACCAAAAGACCGGCGACCAAAAGACCGGCGACAAAACAAGGTAAAACAACACGGTCTACGCACCAATAAAAGCCAACAATGGCCCTGAGCAGTTTCACTGAGCCGACGTGTGAGTGTATAAGAGTTTGTATGTACATGCGTTGTCCCTTTAAGAAGCTACGTCAGTCAGGGTCTTAACAAGTTCTCCAACAAAAAACAATAAAAGACCGGGAAATTTTGAGCTTTTCTTTAGCCTAATAATTACTAGGGCATTAAGTATGACTAAATAGTAATTCGCAGTTTGTATTTAGGGAATTTGAGCAACGATTTAAATGGTAATTATCACTTACCTTCCGGGCGACCAAAAGACCGGCAACCAAAAGATCGGCAACCAAAAGACCGGCGACCAATCGACCGTGTACCAGGAAATGTACTACATAAATTTTAAAGCAATTTCTTCATGTTCAGTTTTAGTTCAACTCTAAAAATTCCACTCATCAGCTGATTATCTCTAACTTTTTGTATAGTGTGGGCCTCTTTACTTAGCATAATCATCAAGAGAGAAGCACCAACAATGAGAGTATCCAAATTGACTCAATAAGCGTTTTACTGCCAAAGAGGCATGTGTGTTGAGAGTTGAGGCTGGCTAATAACACACAGTCTCAATCCAAGCAACTCAGCAACCTGGTTAGATCTTAACACACTATTAATTACAGAACGCGGAACTTCCAAACATTTCATCAGCTCAAGCAGAAAATGTGATTAATTATGCGGATATGAGTAAGGTGTCTATTCTGAGAGACGACAGTGTTTTTTTTTGTTTCGAGGCGAGAGAATGCCTGGCTGTCAGCACCGCCCAAGCATGGAAACGAGAAGAATCCAAGTAGAAAGGAGTTTATTGAGCACAATATTTAGACTCTTGGGCATGTTAGTCTTAATTTAGACGGCATTGTCAAAACTGACAAGAGAAAAGCAGAAAAGACAAATGGATTGATTTGAAGAGAATAGTAACCCCTGTTTCTGTCCATTCAACAATGCACTGGCTTGTACGACAGGTCCAGTTTCACAGCTTTTGCACAAGAGAACATCTTGTGGTGATTACTAACAGAGGGGAAAAGTGAGCTTTGACTTGTTTAAACAAAAGTAGAGAATCAGGACTTTTAGTTTGGCTAAAGAGTCACTATACATTTGACTCATCGCTTCCCACTTGATTACTCAAGTTTTGTTAAATAAAGAGGGGTTTTTTTGAAGAACAGATCTAGTATCTGACTGGAACTGCCATACCCACATTTGTTGACAAATGCATGTGATTGATTAGCTAGACACTAACAGAACACATGAGAAAGGCAGCCAACCGATCCTCCACAGTTGTTGTTCTCACCATCTCTCTTTGTGCATTTATGGGTGTCGAAGAGGGGAAAACAATGCTGTCCCACAGGCCAGCCTCTATAGTGGTGGAGTGAGTAAAAGGGGCATGTTAAAGGAAGAGGGCCTGGACGTATCCAAGCATGTGTGTGGGAAGACCCTGTGGGTCAGATGGACATACTACTACACTAGTCACACTGGATGGAGCCCACGCAGATGACTGCAGAGAGGAATGAGTAGGGAAACTATTCTGCTAGAAGGTGGTCCTAAAGAAGAGATGAACATATGAGTCCAAAAGGCAGATTGAAAATTGTGCCTTACCTAAATTTAAAAAAAAAACTTAATAGCACTGATAGGTGAGCATCATCTCTTTCTGCCTTAGTTAGTTTTTTTCCTTTTAAAAATAATTTAATTATTTTTTATGAACATGTTATCAATTCATAATTGTATTTAGTCATATAATAATGTATATGAAAATGATGATTAATAAAACGATTTTAATCAGAGAAATCAGATAATATATTCAAGAGGATCTAGCACAATTTTATCCTTAAAGTTAGTTTTTTCCTTTTTTAAATAATTTAATTATTTTTTATGAACATGTTATCAATTCATAATTGTATTTAGCCATATAATAATGTATATAAAAATGATGATTAATAAAACGATTTTAATCAGAGAAAATTAGATAACATATTCAAGAGGATTTAGCACAATTTTATCCTTAAAAACAAATAGAAATATGTATTTTGAACCGAAAATACATTTTAATCATGATTACTCACGTGAGGTTATAATTTGATTATAATCACATTGCAAAACAATAACATCACAAAAGTAAAGACAATCATAAGCTCATCTCAAACAGGAAGCAACTCAATGTGGCCAATAAGCAACACAAGGCAAATATGACATAGATGTTTTTGGGATAAAAATGATGACTTACCCAGAATATTACGTTGAATCCGAAAAGAAAGTATTTCACACAGCAGCTGACTTCTGCTCCTTTAAATTGATGGTGCTTTCGATTCATTCTTTCAGAGATCGTGGCTAACGAACGAGCTAAATAACTACTTCGGTCGTCCTGAAATAAACTCGACCAAAGCCCCAGTTGTTAAACGCTCAAGATGACGGTTAACTAACTCCATAAGAAAAGTAAACTAGGTTTAGTCCCGATCAAAACCATCCCTTTCGAACATCATTTGCCTTCCTCGTTTGGTACAGAACATTTAGCCTGCCGGGCTAGTTAGCACACAACTTTCTCCATGATCATCGTGTTCTTAATTAAAAAAAAACAACAACAAAAACAAATACGATTGAAGCGACCTAATTTTCTTTCTTACCCCTAAACTTGTTTTTTGTATATCACCTTTAAAACCTCCAACGATCACAACGGCGTGGGTTTTAATAAAAACCGTGCCCCGATGGGACGGGACAACACCCATACGTCATCATATGTCGTCGAAGCTTGAATAAGGTTTAAAAAAAGGAGAGAGAAACGTAAACCAAACAGATCCAGAACTGTGCCGTATGGTTTCACACCGAGTGCCCCCCGTGCCACCTTCATAAATTGCAATTATCATGGCAGGAATGTAATTAAAAGAAAGCAACCCAACTTTAATGTGTTCTATATAGTATAACAAGTTAATGCACTCGCTGCGTTTTTAATATGCGTGTAATACTACTATCCATTTTCAGCAGCATTTATTGGCTTCAAGGAATTTCCCTTTCATCTCATCTCATTTTCTGAACCCCTTTATCCTCACTATGGTCGCGGGGGGTGCTGGAGCCTACCCCAGCTGACTTCAGGCCAGAGGTGGGGGACATGAATCGGTGGCCAGCCAATTAGGGGCAATTTAGAGTGTCCAGTCAGCCTACCATGCATGTTTTTGGAATGTGGGAGGAAACCGGAGTACCTGGAGGAAACCCACGCAGGCCCAGGGAGAACATGCAAACTCCACACAGGTGGACCAATCTGGATTTGAACCCGGGTCCACCACTTTGAGGCCGACGCGCTAACCACTCATCCACCGGGTCGCCCCGGGATTTCACACATAAAAATACAAAATAAAATAAATAAATTGACAATTTTTGATTTAATGTCAGCACTCTATTTCTAGGTATTTAATTCTAGAAAATTACAGTTTTCAATTTTATGCCTGCACCCTATTTTGCTGGCCAATCGCAAGGGAGACGAACAACGTACAGACGTGCACACAAACACAACATACAGGTCTATAGATTGCATAAGGGCAAGCTTTTCATTTTTGTTTATTTATGTAATTTCTTGTGAGAATAGTTTTTTTGCACTAGGGGACAAAGGGATGGCGGCCCGGCGGGCGAGTGGTTAGCGTGTGGGCTTCACTGTTCAGGTGGCTCCTCATTGTGTGGAGTTTGCATGTTCTCCTTAGGATTGTGTGGGTTTTCTCCGGGGACTCCATTTTTTCCCACATTCCAAAAACATGCAGAGTAGGCTGGTGGAACACTCTGAATTGGTCATAGGCCTGAGTGTGAATGATATATAAATAATACAGTCATTACTATACTATAAATATAATACTATGTAATCTGATTCAAATTAATGCTTTGGTATTCCTAGTTAGTTAAAATGACAGCATAGACTTGGGTTTTACCTTTACAACTTCAAGAGTGGCCTCTGGTGTATCAAATAGGCTCTCACTCTACTAAGACTGAGGAACAACCATGACGACTTCTAGATTTGTGGGTCCTATAGAGACATTTTTGGAATCAAAAAGCACTGAAGGCGGCCCGGTGGATTGACTGGTCAGTGTGCCACCCTGACAGCTCTGGGGTCCTGTGTTCAAATCCAGATCGGTCCACCTGTGTGGAGTTTGCATGTTCTGCCCGGGCCTGCGTGGGTTTCCTCCGGGTACTCCGGTTTTCTTCCACATTCCAAAAACATGCATGCTAGGCTGGTTGGACAGTCTAAATTACCCCTAGAGTTGTGTGTGTGTGCATGGTTGTGCCCTGTGATCCACTGTCCATCGATTCAGGGTGTCCCCCCCCCTCTGGCCCGGAGTCAGCTGGGATAGGCTCCAGCACCCCCAGCGACCTTAATGAGGATAAAGCGGTTCAGAAAATGAATGACAAAAGAACACACTGGAGTGGCCCCATCTTTACCTTAATGAAGAAAATTAAGTGCAATCAAAAATTGATGGATGGGTGAATAATGCACCAAGCTACATTTTTCCTGTGTCTGTCAAAAAATACATTTTAACAGCTACTGTAATGTCAATATGCCTGTTATGCAGTCCAGCTCAACACCAATTCAGACTACAACTACAAAAACAACTATAATATTATATATGTAACAACACCCAATTATTAAAAATACAGTGTTACTCATATAATTATCCATGTTGGATCTAATTGTATTGAGCAAAAATGCATTTGTTTTGAGGTGGGTTGATGATTGAGAACGTTCCCATTCATTTGAAATTCTGTTCAAAGTCCTACAGATGGCAGTCTCAGAACCTGAGATGAATATTAATTTGGGCCTTGGAGGCTGACATTTTAGTACAGCACCTTTCACATTGTACACAAACAACTTTAAAATCAAAATGGATGCCAGTTTGTGTGAGGTCAATTTGTAGGGTACCCGTTTGCACGTTATATTCCCACTTGACTAACTGCTAGTGGCGAATTGCACGTTTCCATCTGTATCCAATTATTTCAACCTGATTCATTAGAAAATAATTAAAGGGCTATTAAAATCCTGCATACCTTGTAATGGGCAGGGTCACATTTAATTAACTACCTGAAGTCTGCAGTAAGACACAAAACTCGAATAAATGTAAAAGTGATAAACCCGCCAGCATCAATTTACCTGCAACAATTTCTTGAACCTTTTTTAGCGTCATTAATAGAATCTTCAAATTATAATTGACATTAGGATTTTTCGCAAATTGTATAACCATATAGTCTTGAGGGGAGAAAAAAATGCTTCAAAGTGTCACCACTTTATTATTCATTGATTTCTAGACATCATGCAAGTATGGAATGTTAGCTGTATAAAAATGCATGTGCACAATCACAGGGTGCTTAAAAATGTTTATATAAGTCAAAATGGAAGGTGTCAGCAGATGTTGGCCCATCCAAAGTCCTGCTGAAAGCAATCTATTAACGGTGATAGATTTAATTCTGCTGAAGGTCAACACCAAGCAAGGACCCAAGCTTTTTTAAAGAGTTGAATCTGAGAAGTTTGCTGACATATGAATGGTGCAAAGATAGCTTTTAGATAGGAAAAACGCTGAGGGTTGAAAGCAAAAGTGATCATTTGAAGGCTACAAAAAATATGTCCATTTGGAATTCAACTGGTTTGAACAAAACAACATTTTAAGACTTGAATTGGCTGTTATTGTTTTTTGAATTAAATGAATGACTCAAAAAGTGCAAATCGAGTTGGCTTAGAAAAACAACTTTCAGAATGCCAAATTGGAACTTACTCTGCATTTAAAATACAGTTTAATAGTCTTTTTCACAAATTCATGACTGAGAAGGCAACGTTACAAAATGCATTCTATATGGTTTGTCAGAAATTTGCTTGCTAATTTTCTTTGACAGTATGAATAGTCAAACAAAGGGGTCTGAACATGAATATATAATTGTATTAACTAATCTTTAACTATTTTATTTATGTTGAGTGCGCTTCTTTGGTGCAACCAGCTGCTTTTTGCTGGTGCCAAATGTTACATCATTTATAGAAAGTTCAGTGACATTCGTGCATTTCTCTGATATGGTAAATAGTCCAGCGAGCATTACTCTGCTCAATATAGGACAATGGGAGAAAAAGACAGGTCCAGAACATTCACTGAAATTCTTTCATCCCATTAAATGTATTAATAAAATCGTAATTATGTCCTTTATCCAGGAAATTTGGTCAACTGCTCATTGTTACTTTAAACTGAATCATTTAAAACATTTGATTAAATGTGCGCCATGCCACACTTCTCCCTTCTCTCTCAGGATGAAAGGTTTACATTCACTTCAGCAAATGCAATATATAAAGCAACTTATATACACTATGTTACATGAAGTATTGCACTATTGATTGTAATTTGCTATGAGTTAAAATAGTCATCTGTGACACAGATAAACTGTAGCCATTTGTGTGTTGCATAGAATTATAAGCATTAATAATCTGTGATCATCAAAAAATTTAAAAAAAATGTTACAAGTGTGCCTTCAGACCATTAAACAATGATTATAACATTCAAAAATAGGGGTGCACCGATCGGAAATTTCTGGCTGATCGCTGAGCTACAATTTTTGCAAAGCCTGATCTGCCGATCTCACTTTTTACCAATGTAGATTTTTCTTCTCATAAACAATGCCATGCACTTTAAACATTCCAATCAATCGTGTTTTATCATAAAACAGTCAAGATTATGTGTGGTAACAAGACTGCAGTAATTCTCTTTAAAAATAAAAAAAGATCCGTTAAAAACGTTACAATCTCTTTTCAAACAACCAAAAATTAAACTGCAGCAATGTTTTGCTTTACAAATAGAAAACCACACTATTCAAGAAAACTGACCAATTTATTTTCTGGAAAAGAGAATCGTTCAACTTAATCCGATCTATTCCTTCCCTCTTTTTTTTGCATATTAATACTAATAAGCCAAATATAATCTTTCAATAAAAAGGTATCTGACTGAATTCAGTAATAGACCAAGGACAGAATAACCATGCCATCTAGGGGCCACAAAGCAATAACCTACCACAAGTGTCTGTAAGGAATGCCAATACAAACTTCACTCCTTCCAACATTACCGTAGCAACAAGCGGCAGACATTAAAATCGTAAGAAATATGTTGGTTTAACGACAATATGAAAATACCCAACAAGTGTTCTTATCGGTGCACGTTAATGACCACAAATGCCTGTGATCAAATGCAAGCGGACTACTGTGGCAAACACGATCAGCTGTTTATAGTGATCGACTGATTGCCATTCCCCCAAAAATGATTAAAATGATGATCGATCGGTGCACCTTTATTCAAAAGTTATTAGTTATATCTATTCAGCTCTGAAAGCCAAAGATCGTAAATGATAACATTCAAAGAAAAGTTGAAAATCTTTGGTTAGTTTGCCCTTTTAGAGTGCCAGAAGCGCACAAGCTACCACAATTGTTTTAATGGAAGCAGCTTGTTCTTGTCAGACCATAAATCACACAAGGTACGAAATGCCAACCAACACTTTTGATAGTTCAAGATCTCCGTTTCCATGGCGAATGACAGCCCAAATGTTGCATCCTCACAGGTCAGTAGAGATGGTGCTTTTCTTCACTCTCAGGCTGCCGCCCCAACCACGGGCATAGCTGTTGTAAGAGTGCATTCCAGATGAACGCAAGCCCGAGTCTTCAGACTCTACGGATGCATCGGAGTCAGTCAGGGAACGTGCGTTGTAAATCCTCACGGGAGAGCAAATCCGCTGTGTTGGGGTTTGGGGAGGACTGGTGACAGTTGGCGACTGGAATGGTTTATAGTCATAGCCATGGTGGGAATATGCCACCGGTGAGATAGGTAAACTGTGACTGCTCAGTGCACCTGGAGAAGGACTGTTTTTGCGTTTGGCTGCATTGATTATGTTCTTTGCCAACATCCGATGGTTGGCCTTTGAGTCAAAATTATTATTGATTGGGGACATGCAGCGACTGTCCTTTGGCAGGGGGACAGGAGAAGAGGCAGAGGATGTAGACCGACGGTGAGAAGAGGGGAAAGACAAACTAGAATGACAAAGTGCAGGAGACTGGGATTGTGAGCCCCAAGGTGGCGAGACAGGAGAAGCGGCTGTTGGTGTTTTGGGAGGTTTGGCAGAGAAGATAGTGGAAGGGTGAACAGTCTGAGTTACCATTGGGGATTGACACCTTGGACTCCAAGGAGGAGAACGATGAGGTGCAGTTGTAGTTGTTTGTGAGGGTCTGGATGACGAACGTGAGAAGACGGTAAAATTCTCGTTACTCGTGCTCGCCATTGGAGAGTGGCTTCTTGATCCCCGAGGTGGAGAGAGTGGGGAGGTGTTTGTCAATGTTTTGGATGAAATTTGTGAAGAATTGGAAGACGGCAGGTTGACCATTGGGGATTGGCATCTTGAGCTCCGTGGTAGCGTACGAGAGGAATTGAATGTTTGGAGTCTGAAGTCATGACCTGAGGAATTAGACGATGATTGGGCAATTTGGGCTGTCATTGGTGATTGGCATCTTGAGCTCCAATTTGGGGAGCATGGAGATTTGGGTGGAGTGATCTGGGATGGCCTGGGTATAGAATCTGATAGAACTGTGGAAAGCTGGATATTTTGGTTAGCCATCGGTGATTGCGATCTGCTAACCCTTGAAAAAGAAACGGGTGATGTGACCGATCGGCTGGAGGCGGTTGCCGAGGGGTAATTTGTATGACGACCGGAAGTCCATGTTGAACTGGCAAGACAGTCCGGACTGCTGTACTTCCTTAAAAGGCCAGGCCGAGCCTCACTTGGGCGCTCAACTGCACAGGACTCCTTAGGCTTCTGTTGGACCATGACAAATATACTTTTTAGTGTGTAATAATTCATACAAGACAACATCTGTTTAACATTGCAGTAGCACATCCTAACTCTCATTGATTGTACTTTTTGTTACTTGCCTATGAAAGCGATACCTTTAAATCAAAATGTCTTTTCAAATTCAAGAATTCTAATCAGCCTGAAGAATATTCATTAGAATCGCAATGGCATTAAGGTCAGACTATGACGATGAATTTTAATCCCCTGCATGTGTTTGTGCACTACCCTGGCAAATAGCCCATGTCGACCTAGTTTTATGTGCTGTTCTCAGGTTAGTACTCTGAATATGAATGGCCTTTGCAGGGATTTAAGGTTACTTGGCTGGACAACATGTAAGGACCCCCAGCCCCGCCCCACAAAAAAACATGTTAATAAATGCTATCTCATTGCTATCATAATATGAAGAGTGGTTTAACTCATTATCATTAAAAGTTCAGTTTTTTCTTTGAATTTCTGAGCCCCTTATAAACAGTAAAGACTATAAGTGATTCATATTTACAATGTGTAACAGATAGTCAAGTTAAAAGCAAAATATAATGTAATGCTTCATGTTATGAAATTAAGGGTTATTAGAGGTGCTGTTTGTTATTTAGTATTGTGTGAGATCAAGAATTTGCAGTGGTGGCAGGAAAGGAAAGAAAGTTATACATCAGAAGTGAAAGTAATGCACGAGTGATAATATGAAATTAGAAAAAGGAGAAGGAGGTCACAGATGAGTGGATGCAGAAAGCTTTAATCAGAGAGGAAGTGATTCAGCTAAAACACAAAAACACAATTAGAATAAAACGTGAATGAAGGTATCTGAAGTGAAACAGACATGCGACTCTAGACAGAATTAGCAATGACTTTTTTTCCCTATAAACAAACAATTCTGGAATTGCTTTTTGAGAATAATACAGAGGAAGATCTTGGAAGAAAATTTAGAAAGTCTGCAGATGGCAAACATCAAAGAATCCAATTAGGCAGTAGATTTCCGAGTAGAAAAATGCTGGTGAGCAGGGCAAATTACCCTTAAGATACGTGTAAAGACATAAAAAGAATTCTATGGTTGCATTTTCACGTCAGTGAGAAGCATTCAATTGCAAAGTATGGCTCATAAAACAGATGCCACATCTGTCAAAGTACTTTGTAACAGCATCACTCTCTTCCCCAAATAACTAAAACACGACTGTGGAAGGGGAAGCCAAGTTGTTATTCATTTTATTTACACACTCAACACTGAGGCATTTTGCGTTTAAGTACTTTGCAGCATCTGGCATGAAAATTCATCTGACACTAACGCACATTTTTCTCGTGTGTCAGGTTAAAACCTCCTGTATTACCTACAGAAATCGGCAACTTAAATTTAAATTAACAGTTTTGTCTTCTCTCGTAAATAACTAGTTTAATATAGACAGATGAATTCTAAATTACGCGAGTACTTCAGTCATTTCAAAGAAGGTCTTAGAGAAAGAAAAGACAGGAATATGAAACAGAAAGGTGCAGGGATAACAGAAGGGTTTAAATTTTTGAGATATGAAGTTTGGCAATCATTGCGTTACTACATAAAACCTCTTAAAAGATGAAAGGCCTCCACACCTGTGCTTCAATCCCTGCTTGCTTGGCAGAAAATCTTGGCCTCGGTGCCTGAACCCCGGGCCGGGGAGATGACACACGGGCTGGAGAAAAAGCTGTTGACGGTTCACCACATGCTGGAGTTGGTGGATACTCTACCTTTGTGATGGAGCTGTTCGGAATCTGAGGAATTTGACGCTGGGTTTGAAAGAGCAAGGCAGTGTTTTTAGGTAAAGAGTTCTGTCGAAAAAAAGACGGAGGTGACATGTGGTTCTTGGCATGTGGTGCTCCTTTGGGTAGAGTACTCAATGGATCTTTGACTGGTTTCAGGATAAAGAGAGATGAGTTAAGCTGGTAAGGTCGGTGTCTTGACAGGTCCATCTCTATCTTGGAGCAACCATTCTCAAGAGTTGGTGTCTCTTGAACTGGAGTCTCTGGTGCCGTTTGTCTTGGTTTCGGCTTGGCAGTTTGTTGGGCTTGCATGTTTTGCGCAAGTTGAGCACACATGTCAGAGTTTTTAGCCATAGCTTTGACCCTGCCTGGCATGTTTGATGGGTAAACCCAAGATGGTGGCAAAGACATTGTTGGAGAAGGAGCTCGAATATGATGACCTGTATTCTGATTCTCTACAACGTATTTCTCCATTCTGGATCTGCGCTTGGCGAAAAGCTCTGCGCCCTTTCCCGATGCATCGTTGAGGGCCTGTTCTGGTCTATGTTCTATCCTCGTAGAGGTTCTAGAGCTCTTAAGACATGATGTCCATTCTGGGGCTTTTGCTTCTTCAGCTCGGTCTTCCTCATTGGAAAGGAAGTTGGATGCCTCCGCACCCAGAGCTAGTAACTCCTCTTCAGATGTGGGTTCAGGCACCGATCTCTGCCTCATTTTCTTCCTTTCATCCACCCCTTGCACTAAAGAAAGCAGCTCGGGATTTGGAGCTACAACTTTCTTCTCTTTGAAAGTGAACATCGACTTTTTACCCGGTCGCTTGGCAGCGCTATCCTCAAGTAATTCTGTCTTTATGGGTGGTGTCAACCTTCTTTCCACAACAGACTGAGTAACAAAGGTACAAGGCTTTGGAGCTGCTGGTGGTCCATAATTGGCTTGGAGTGGAGCAGCATTTTGAAATTTAGGGACGGTGGGCGCTGACGGAAGGGAAACGGGAGATGTTGCAGGTAGACTGAAGTCATCTGTCTTTGGTGGCTTGTTTGTAAAAGCTGGTAGAGCAGGTGTGGGATATGTTGGAGGAGGCGGAGTCGAAACTGCCACTGGCTGGGGAGCACTGAATGCAGAATTAGTAGGGACATTGTCCATTTTGGAACTGGAAGCTTCTTGAGACTGTACTGTCAGGGGTGAGAAAAAAGGCCTGGCAGTTCGGTTTGTGATGGTGGTCTGCTTCGATGTAGACACCGCGATCATTGGAGGTCTGTGGCAGCCATTGGCAAGATTTTCAAGGGGGGTTGTGTGACCTGTGTATCCCTCATTCATTGATGCCTCACTCTCCATAAGACTCATTAGAATTGGATTAGTGTTGTCTCTTTCAAGTGGAGGATCCATGACTTTACCTTCAAGTTCGTGGACTGCATCACTTTCTGGCTCCTCCTGCTCATCTGTTTCCTTTACAGGGAGGAAATGTCTTTCTTGCATAACATTGTGCTCAGGGACATCTTTGCCACAATGGTCACCTTGTTCCTCCATCTTATCACCTCTGGCTTGTATAGTCTCAGTAGACACGAGTAGTGGGCTGGTAGTGCAATTCTTGTAGTTCAAGTCACTGTCCTTTTCCTCACGACTTCTCTCTGCCCATGTTAGTTTGCTACAGGACAGATTGAGTTTCACATTCCCGGTTATGTCCTCCTTCGACCCCACTCCACTGCTTTCCAGTGTAAAGGCGCTGACTCTTTGCTTGCGACGGTTGAAAAGTTGCACCCCTCTGGAGCTGGAGTTAGATGGCACTGTGAGCTGAGCAGCAATGATGTGGCTTTTCAGACGAGCCTCCTTTAGCTCCTTCTCAGATAAACTGACGCTCCTGGTCAGATCTGCAAAAAGAAAGGAAATGTGAAGGGGCATGCTGGTAAATGAAATGAAAGAAAAAATAAAGGTCAGAATGTAAACAAAGGCACTCCCTGACATTGAATGAATTGCTTTGAAAAACAAAAGGGAACCAAATGTATGATCAATGGATTTTGAACCTCTGTTTTACCTTTAAGGGCAAAAATTTAAAAGGCTAGTACATTCCTATAAATCGTAGTATTAAGAAAGTCTCTGCTGAAAATGATGGTTTGTTTTCCGAGCTTGAGCGTTCCATTCCAAGCAGCAAAAGTTATTTCCTCTGCAATCTAGTCAAGTCCCTCCCTGAGCATTCTTCCACTGTGGAGAAAAACCCCCGGTTTAAACTTCCAAGATGCTTGATTTCTTATTGGAAAACCTAAAAGTCAAAACCTCCATCAGTTTTGCCATCTGGTAATTGTTGTCTGTCAAGTGCTATAAATGAAAAGATTCACATTTTGAAATATAATCATGAAAATTGATACAAGGTTCAAGAAATTATCATGCAAGATGCACATTATTTAAAAAAACCTATATGGTATAATGGCAAAAATATCTCAGATTGATTTACTAAGTACTGATCCGGGTCACATGTTATACATTATTCATCTCCATGTATTTCTGGGAAGAAAATTTTACATCCCTTCAGGAGGTTTCCATGACAACTGGAATAACCACGACTCATTCTTTGTTCAAGACATTGATTTATCCAGACAGCTACATTATTTAAAATAATTACGTGTCATTCAAAATAATTACTTATTGTTGTAACCTGTCAAAAATAGCTGTCATAGTAAATGGCCCCATGTGAATGTAATTTTAGCAACTGAAATTGATTCTTAAGAGTTAGAGGAGAGATGTTTTTTTTTGTAAAATTTTAGTTGAAGTTTTGAACTTAGAACCAGTTCCTTCTATTGAGCCTCTCTTTTAGTCTGTGCCCTAAAAAATGGCTTTAATTATCAATTAACCTTAAATATCTAGGCCTGCGGAATAATCAGAACAGTGAAACGTTAACTTTCCCTCTCTGGAGAGGCTGTTTAGTTATCTGGTATCATACAGGTTGAAATTCAGGCTCATGACATTCACATAATTAACAGCTTCTCAAAATAGATGCTAACTTCCCTTGCAACCAAAAGATCGTTTTTTTTGTTCGTAGTTAACATACAGATTTTAGAATAAACAATTTTACAGTACACAATTATTGCAATTTCTGAAAATTTCACAAACTATCCATTATTAAAACACATGAACCTGAACACATCAATGAAAATGAGTTTTCTCTAAATTTCTGCAGTTTTCTTCTTACCTTTCCTTCTCCGGTCAATTTCTGAGCTCCACCAAATATGTACGTCAAAGTTTTTCCCCTGAACTTTTTCTTCTGGCCTCACACGCAACTTTCACTCTCTGAACTGTGGCACGAGCTTCAATTTCCTTTTCTTAGCAAGTCCAGCAGCACACAGAGAGGGAGGGTGTTTGCAGCTGGAGTTTGCGCCGCCTGTCTGGCTGCCTGCAGCTCTTTTGCACTACTTCAAATATGATTTCATATCTTTTCCAAATAAAAAACAAAAAGAACAAAACTCAGCGTGGCTTGTGGCTCCTGCAGAAAAGCTATGAACTCTGACTTTAGTTTTGACAGTTTAGTAGAATACGTCCATTACGTGTCAAGTACTGAGCTGCTTACCTAATGCCGAGTGACAGCCGAAAAATGTCTGACCCTTGTTAGAGTCATTGGAAAGGGATATACTCCAGTTTATGTGCATATGGATTAGTGCACCGAGACCACAGAGCCCCAGTGGCTGACCCCTGCTACCCTCCTTGTCTGCATGTGTTTATTATGCACTCTCCGTGAGTGCCTGGCCTCTTTGAACCCTCTGGGCATAAACTCCAACCTGCAAGGGCAAGGATAGGAATTTCCTGTCCTTAAGCAAAGACAAAACTTGGAGCCCCGAGCCATGATATCACATTGTCTACACCCACTTTCTCTCACTGCATCCAATTTTACGACCTCATCCCTCGGCTATCAGTTCCGTCCCTTTTAGCATTCCCGCAATGGAATAGAAAACTCCCACACAGCGGGGGGGATTTTTTAAGTCAGAGGCTAACCCTCCATTTTGTGTATCAAAGGTCAGATTACTCTGTCGGATGTTATCTTTCATCAGGCACTGGCTGTGAGCTGAGCAGGATGACAGCACTGGTCCCAGTGGCTGGCGTATGAAGCGGGATGGAAAAACAAGGATTAACAGAGGTCCTGGGATTTAGCCGACTGAATGTGACCTAAACTCCAGGTGGATCCCACGGGGGATAAGGGAACAGCCCTAGGTTAAAACTAACATTATAATGTTTCTGTGTCAAAGTTTTGTGCAGAGGTATAGCCAACTTAAAGCTGTTTTTACACTGACTTGCATTCTGTGATTTGTGAGGGGTTATTCACTTGCTGGACAAAATATAGGATGGAGAAATTTAATGGCTGCTAATCATATATTTTATTTAAACATGCCAACTCGGGCTACTGCAATAAACTTTTGCATGCTACTTTCGAGGTTTCCTTGAAAATATTTGGTATTATTTTTAACTGCAACCAAGCCTTGTTGTCGATTCTGGCAGGTGTGACGCATCCATATTTCATGATGTAATGACTTTCCCTAATAATGGGAGACAAGGAACAAAAAGCAATGCTGACTTGTAAAAGAATATAAGATAGTTTGTGTCACTGTTCCAAATGGAGACGAGAAATTCTTCAATTTTACAGATGATGTTGAGCTTTTAGAGAGTATGAAGGAAGGGTATTAACTAAATTCACAGCAGATTACGTATTTCGTAAAATAGGCAGCATAATTCCCAGTTTCAAAGCTGTTTGATAACCATTCACTATTTGGATATCATTGAATTGCAATACTTAAGGTAACAATTATTAAAATTATGCTTATTTTTTATTCCAGTAAATAGTTTAGCATGCATGTAGAATCATTCATCTGATATTAATGAATGTCTCTTAGTGAGAGAGTAGATGTCACCAATAGAAAATTGGGAAATATGTATTTCTGGGTATTTGAGAAGAAACAATGAAGTATTTCCTATTTTCATCTGGATTGGAAATACATTCAATACTTTTCCATCCAATGCCACAAGGAAACGATCAAGAATGATCAAATGTATGATGATGAAGTGAGAGTGAATAATAACATGATTCAATGAGATGAAATGATTAGCCACAAGTGTAGCTAATCACGTGTCTTTTAAGTGTATTTGACAAATTATGATCCAATGTTTTCCTTTATGATTATTTGGACAATGCTACATATTTTTCAAATGGGGCTAAAGTGGTTTAAACAGACATGGCTGACAGTTACTCGCTTGTAGATTTTATTGATTACATTTCCATTGCGGACAGGCTCTGCCTGGATTTGGATTGCATGGAAACAGATGTTTTGAACCATTTTTTCCATCTCCAGTTACACAGAAGGCGGAACGTTTTTCTTTCTTTCTGACGTTTGCCATCTATCCCTCTTTTTCACCACCCCAGCTCTGTCTCTCTCTCTCACTGTAATCACTTCTATTTAAAGGCACATACTCCAGCATACAGATGTCAAACTTACAGTTACACCCAACCACACCTTTCTGTTTGGCCTGTGAAAATAAATCATGGTGTGCATTCATGTTTTTTTGTAAAATTAAACATTTCAACAACATATCTAAAAGTTTTTCATTAAAGAGCAAGGACTAGAAACAACACAGAATGTTTACCTAATGTCTTAACTAAGTTAAGGAATAGAATTTTTCATTTCAGAATAAATAAATAAAACAAATATTTACTGTTGCCCTTTTTAATAAAAAAAAGCAATTAGAAATGGAATTTAACAAGAAATAGATTACTATATTTGCTGATTTCCTAGTTTTATAATTTTATATTTTTTTAAAAAATCTAATAATAAAAATAAGACAATATTTCCAATTTAAAATAGAGAATTTGATCGATTTTTAGCTGAAGACAAGGATAGTGCTAATGAATGAATGAACAACATTCTCTAACTGATTTATCAACCATCAGAATACTTCAACTTATTCGACTCATTTGGTAAAATGATTAAATTGTCGATTAGTGGATTCAGTATGGCATCTTTAGTTGGCAGGCCTCCAAAGTGAAAACAAAACTACAACGAGACCCGTGTCAAACACGAGTTTGACACCCCTGCTCTAGCACCACTTCTTGTACTCACTGTTTTCATAGGAGACTCGCATTGCCCGTGCAAGAGCTACTCAATCTAGGAAACCAATGTGCCAGATAAACACTCACTTGTTTTGCCCGTCATCTGTTCCATCTTGAGTCTAGTGGTTTCATGTGTTGTGCACTCCTCCACAGTGGTGGCCTGTGCTGCCTGGATAGGTTTCAGCAATCCTCCTGGACTCCAGCTCACGCCTCTACGCAAAGACGCCTGTCCCTTGTCCATCTGCATTGTAACTCCAACTTAAAATCCCTTTTCTGCAGCCAAGCAAGGTCCGCACTTTGTATTGTCCCAGTTGGATCGAGGCTCCCTTTTGGGAGGAAAAACTGTCAAGGCGAGTAGCTCAATTCCTCATTTGACTAACTACCATGTCTTCACTTTCGACACCGATCCTTCCAAGTATTTTTTGGAATCCAATTGAAAAAAATGTCCAAAAAAACTCGCTTTCTCTGGCTTTTGTCTTCATCAAGTACATCCCTATCTAAATGGACCTCCCTTTTGTTCTTAGGCAAAGTTCCCTAATATGAGTCCCAAAGGCCTCCTGCCACATGAAAAAAAGCGATATTTTGTCATAAAAATTTGGGAAAGAGCCCAGCCTTTTTTCTTATACTCCTTTTTGTCTTCTCAGACGTTACTCTTCCTCTGGTGCTATTTTCGGTCATCAACACATTCCTGTCTCCATCCAAATCTCCAGCCCCCAGATTATTTTTCTTTCAGCGAAAATATCTGCTCTTTATCTTGCCGATCATAACTCCAGTGTGACATGAAAAAGGAGCTGTGGAATATAGCAGCTCTCTGTTGTTTGCTGCTTGTGAGGAATAGCATTCCTCTATGCCAAGGTCATTCCAAAAAAAAGCTTTACATTCAACATTTTTTAATATAAAAGGGTCCTTTGTTAATCTTTGCATGTCACGACCAAACACAGTGTATTACATTGTAATCACTGGTCGTTTTTTTACTATTACTGAATACCAATAATGGAAGCCATCCTCTTAAATTGAGTTACATTGTGGTTGGCAACTCTTTGGAGCCGTCCTCACTTTGTTTGTTTGTATTCTACTGCCAGTTTCCAAATGTTTTAGTTTGGTGGAGCTTGTTTTGGGCTTAAGACAAAGTCTTGTTGAAAGGAGTCTGGGGCACTTTTATCTAATCCTTCCAGGAAACCAGTCCAGGGTAACCTGCAAAACAAGAGAAAAATGTTTTATAGATATAGAAAAGGCCATGGCACAACATTAAAAAGATTAAAAAATGTTCTTTAAAGCTTGACAAAGAATGATTTTTAAAGCTACTGTATGTTTCTGAATCTGAGTATTTAAAAAGTATTAATTTTCATGGATTTGTTAAGATGAAATGAAAAAGTGTTGAAAAGAAAATGAGATTTTCTTGTAAAATTAAAAGTATAATAAGTCGAAAGTATTGGTTATAATGATATTTCGAAAATATTTTAAGAAAACACTACAAATTTCTTCAATATCAATGTGAGGGTGTTTTTGGGAGCCATAGTGATAGTTTGTTTCTCATGAAAATTTACCAAAATCAACAGGCAGTGACCCAGAAATCAACAAAAAGTGACTGCAATCAGCAGGAAGTGACCTAAATTGAACCCAAAGCAACAGGAAGTGACCACCGCCAAAAATCATGTTACAATATTAGTCGGGTCTTAAATGCGAACCAATATTTTCCTAATCAGCCTCATTGAAAATATTGAGACATCTTTGTTTTACTTGTGACTCACCTTGATGACAAAAGTACATCTGGGTAAAAAATTGTTATGACTAAGTGCTTTTCCAGCATTGCTTTGTACTTTTGCAGCTATTCACCACAAACCTTGAAGATAGCAGTGTATTACTGAAGAGAGTCTCTCAGGAATATGTTAGCAGAGTCATAACCTTGAAGGCAGTCAAAACAAAATGGTGCCCAGCAACAACAAAAAACCCTCCAAAATTTCACAGAGTGGCGTGATGAGGCGAGTGAGAGCAGATGAAGGCTGGTACTGTTTAGCCTGTCTAACAACAGCTCTTTGAAACTCACAGATGTGTCAGAGATCTGAATATCATCTGAAGTCTAACATTGTCACTCTTGTTTGTTTTATTTTTCTTCTTTTTTTCCTTTGATTGCCGTTATTACCCAACATTTTCATGTCCATCTAACATCCCTAATAGCCGAGGTATGGCATTGCTTCAAAGCTTTCTTGAGAAACGCACACCCCACCGATTGGACCGTTTCAAATGTGACATCTGATGTCATCTTCCTTCCTTTGCCTCCATCTCGCCACCAATTATCTCGAACTTCAAAAGGTGCTCCACTGTGCCCACCTGTGCCGCTCGCCCACCACTAGCTAGATTGACCTCCATGATTTGAGGTAAGCATATCATTTACAGTCTGAGCCCCCGGGAGGCCACTTTAGTGTGTAATCTGAGGGTCCCTGTTCATTGTCAGTGAATGATGCATCCCCCTGTAGGCAGCCATATAAACGGTAATCAGTCTTCTAACGTCTACACATCATACGGGATGCATCAGTGGCCTGGGAATGGAATTGCAAAATGGTGATTCACCAGGTACATGCTTTTATCACTGCAGTTGATGTTGTGCGGGATGTGCATCAATTTAGATATCTGATATGTGTAGTCTGAACTACTCTAGGCCTTGAAGGTGTATCACTTAACAAGCCCATAAAGAGGCATCTGCACACAATTGACACCCTCAGGTGCTGCCATGTGTGTCCTCTATCTTTCCCCTGCACACTGCATGCAGGAACACAAAAGAAAGAATAACAAGTTAGCATAATTTGAACCTAAAAGTCAACCTATTTCACTTAAACATTTGAAGTTTTGATTAAAAACCCTCTCTTGAAATGTTCTGATGAAACAAGTCGAATTATATTTTGGTTCCACTTAAAAACTGACATTCCTGGTTTATGCCCATGAATGCCATTAAAATCATGGCAATTGATCATATGCAAATTTTCTAAAGATTTAAGTTTTAGAATGGGGACCAAACAAGGAGAAGCGGGTGTGCTACACATTCTTCTCTGCTATTCACAGGTGGGAAAGTTCGAGAGGCAAAGATAAACACTTGAGGGAGGTGTGTGTGTGTGTGTGTGTGTGTGTGTGTGTGTGTGTGTGTGTGTGTGTGTGTGTGTGTGTGTGTGTGTGTGTGTGTGTGTGAGTGTGTGTGTGTGTGTGTTCCAGTGCCAAGACTTGAAAACTTAGAACTAAAGGACCAAAGCATTTTTGAAAATAAGTATTAACAGTACTGCAGGAATTCTTCATAACATGTGTCAGACAACATTTGTGAAATTATAAACACTAAAATACATTACTCCTAGCCGGTCTTTATTGACTACAATAACGAGAATTTATCTTGTGAATATTACATAGTACTGTACCATTATTTAGGACGTGAATGTAGATCAATTTGAAGTTAGAGAAAACAGAAAAAAAACAGTGATGTACCAGTTTTATCAATGTGTACATAGCAAGATTTGAGTCAGTGCATTTTCCGCATGTCCCCCAACTAAAACATAACAAGACCCCCTACAACACAGGGCCCCAGTACTGAGACAAAGAGCCCTACAGGAGCCCAATGAGGAGAAAAACAACTATCCCAGATGTTTGTCATCTCTCCAAAGTTTCCCTCCTTTGTTTCAATTAGTCGCCTGTCCGCTCTCTCTAAACAAAGATAGCATCTTACCCCGTGAAGATAAATTGAACAGGCTGAAAGTGACAAGTCCCCAGCTCCACAGCAGCGGTATTCCTTGCTGTGAGGCGTGTGCTCTTCTACTCACCACAGCTCACCTGTGCTCTGCTAGGTTGGTCTGTGTGAGGCAGCAGTAGAGTGGACTGCCCCCTTTTTAGTTCCTATAGGGCTCTGCACACACACACACACACACACACACACACACCCATACCCCCCCTCCACGCCTTCTTCCCCCTCATGAAACAGACGATGGATGGGGTGGGGTGGCGGGTCAGCTGGAACACAGAGGGCTCTTTGTCTGGGCTCTTTTTCATATGGTTTCCTTCAAGCTTGCATACTGAAGACATTATGCTATATTATATTTTCATATTTAACACGGGCAAATCGGAGAAAAGTTGCCGGCCCCCCTTCCCTGTTGGAATTCTTCACCTACTTTCCCGCCAAGCACAGTGTAGTCGTTGGCCGAAACAGAACTACTACTTGTAAAATTGCATGATGAGTGTAAACAAAGTGGGAGGGAGGGGGCTTTTTGGTTAATCCATTATTTCAATACATGGACAGTAATAGAAATCCAGATGGGGTATTACAACCGCAAAACAAAATGGCTAATGTGAATATTAACCCAATGACTTCATTGATTGGATTCACATTTTTGTACAGTGGCTGTCTCCAAACTTGCGGGTTGGATGCCATTTGAGGCTCATGGGACAAAGTTTTGTGGGCGCTTGACTTATTGTGTTATTTCTGCAGGATTTTTTTGTCAATGAGTTAGCGCAGAATCCAATGGAATCACTAGTTTCTTGCAAAATGTCGCAATCACGTCTTTCAAGAGAAATTTTGGCAACCAGCACAGGCAATATTAGGAAGCGTGTGTTTTACGAATAAAAACTGAGAATATTGCAATGAAAAAATGAAAACACAAATTGTCAATACATAATTATCAATGAAAGAAATAGGCAAAAACAGCAGAAAGATTCATTAATAAATACCTTCATTTTTTCCAAAAAAGGACATATGGCTGGAGAACACAGTACATGGGCCATATGATCAAAATGTAGATGGTAAATGGTGCATGAAATTTGGAGTCGGATTAGATTAATATGTCAACATTAACCTAAAAACAGGGCAGTGACAGGAATAATCCTATCCAGACATCTTGATGGCCAACATACATGCACGCAGCTTGTTTGTTTGTATTCTCAAAAAATCTGAACAATAACCGAAAGATGTTTGGAGTCACCGACGAGTGGTTAGTGCGTCGGCCTCGCAGTTCTGGGGTCGAGGGTTCGATCCCAGGTCAGTCCTCACACTCACAATTGACCTTGTTATAAACCTTGGTTGAGCTCATCAAATAAAAAAAACAGTTGTGATAGATATCTAGCTGACAATAAGGATAAAAATATATGCATCACCTTCCAAGTGAGCTATCAGCTGAATTGACTTTAAAGTGTATTGTTTTAGGTTGTGATTCCCCGTGCTATTTAATGTAAAGTCACCTAAGAAAAACAAGAAAATAAAATACGGGATTTAAGTTAATGATAGAAGCAGACAGACAAATGGCTGGCGAATCTGGGGGTTGAAAATGTTTATTTAAGGCTTTAACAAAAACATCTTAATCACCTCCCAGCTGCCGGATTAGCGAATTTTAAAGTGCATTTCATCTTGCTTTGGTTCAATCAACCATTAAATGAGAGGTCGCGCAAAGTTCAGATGTAGAATTGACAGAATATTGGATCACTTCCTGAAAAGTACAAATGGAAACGTGGAAAAAAAGAGATTTATGTTTACTCTAGAGTTCACGTCGATCAAGGCATTGGCAGATCCAGCTCATGCTGTTGTTTTTCTTCCTTTTCTATATAAGTTTTATAGTTAAAATTGTGTGAACCATTGGACCATCGTAGTGCCTGGTGAAAAACAGAAGCCTTGAGATATGATTGGGATATTATGTGCATTTTTTAACAAAAATTTATAGTCTCATCATTTCTGTTTGAAAAGGTGTTATGTGAATTTTTTATATGTGGACATTTTCCCCCTTCCACTATTGCTCACCTGCTCACACAATCCATCACCCCAAGGCCTTTCAAGTAAATTATCTGCTGCTGCTTCTCCTTATGCTCCAGTAAAAAGGTGCTTCCTCCTGTGTTCACTCATCCTCACTGTTTTCATCTAAGCCTATTTCTTTTATCTCCTAGCCTTGCTAACATTACAGTCATCACACCTCATTTTCTCTTTACCTTATTGTCATTTTGACCTAGAAGCACAGCCACATTTTGGCTTGCGGTTGTGAGTTTTGAATTTGGTGTAGTTTGTCTGTGTAATCATACTTCTTTCTACATTCAAAAACCATGTATGCCAGATTAATTAAGGGCTCCTGGTTTCCATAATAGAGACTTTGAGTATGAATTATGCGCAATGCCTTAAAATTGTTTAGTGACCAGTTCAGAATCTATCACAATACACAAACGTTAATGAACTCTAAAAATACAATTCAAACAAGCGAGTTATAGCTTGCAATTGCACTGCTGCTGAATCTATAATAATATAAAAGATGCATGAATTGTGTTTTTTACAAAAATACTTGTACATTTAAATTAGTGCTAGGCAATCTGACCAAAAAATGTGCCTTTTTTTTAAATCATAGTATAAGGATTCTGAAAATTAAAAAAAAATCCAAGGGTTTTGTTTGAATAATTGCTATTTTTCATGCTATGGTGTCTATCATTGTACATTAACATAAAGCTAGCAGGTGTTAGAAAAATGAAATGTATTTTCTGTTTAAGTGCACAGTATTGTTCTCCTACTACCTTCTGTTTTATATATATTATTTTGTACGATTTTCGAAAAGGTGATGTTGATGAGAGGCTAATTTATTTATTATTTAACAAAGGTCCTTTCCAAGTCAGATTCAGGCTTTGCACTGAATATAGTGTGCCTCATGAGAGAAAGCAGCATATTGGAATATGGACAGCTACTTTTTTGTAATTTTTTTCCCCCGACAATCACCTTTCCTGTGTGAGCTGCCTATTTTGACCCAGATTTTCCTGACATGTTTATATGTGTTAGACTCTATGCGTCTGGCAGCAGCCATTAGTGGCGGCGTCTGCTTTTTTCCTCTCTCTCTCTCTTTTCTTTCTTCTGCTTCACAGAAGCAGAACGCTTTACTTTTCTGGTGAAGTACACGTGTGTGTTCGTGTGTGCATGTGTGTGTGTATGCGTGAAACCTGGGAGTTAAGGGGAAATGATAGCACTCGAGAGAGGAGTTCTTGCAAAAAAAAAAGGACAGCGTGGAATTTCTGAAGTGATCTGGTTCGCATTGCCTCACAAGTCTGATCCTTCCACACCGCTCCGACAGAAGTTATTAGATAGTTTCCTACGTGGCCCAGGCCTGCGTTGATTGGAATCATACGCGGGGCCTGCTCTGTCAACCCGGTTATGTCCCTGTGGATGTAATGGGATATAGTGTTCAAAGGCTGAGCTTTGGTCTGAACGTACGGAAACCACAAAAAAATTCTGCGTGCTTGACAATTTGGTAGGGTGATGTTCGGCAATGATTAGTGATGGTACCAGATTGCAATCGGCTTGATGACCAGCCCTCTGGGAATTGATTCAGTTAAGACGCACTCATGTTTCACTGTTTCCTGTGTTTATTTTCAACAGAAAAGACATCTGAATTTCAGATGTTAACGGCCTCTGATTATTTTGATGAAGTTGTAAAAACAGATTATATCCATAAAGGGTACACCCAGTGATGCGTCACAATATGGAATTGTGGTTGAGTGGTCAGAGCATTGGCCTCGAGGGTTCAATCCCAGGTGGGTCTTACTGTGTGGAGTTTGCATGTTCTCCCCAGGCTTGCGTGGGTTTTTTTCCGGGTACTCCGGTTTCCTCCCACATCCCAAAAACATGCTTGGAAGGCTGGTTGAACATTCTAAATTGCCCCTAGGTATGAGTGTGAGCGTAAATGGTAGTCCGTCTCTTTATGCCCTGGGATTGGTTGGTCACCATGGTGTCCCCTGCTTGGTGTCTATAGTTAACTGGGATAGGATTCAGGACCCTACACGACCTTTGTGAGGATAAGCGATTTAGATAATGAATGAATGAATGTACATCGAGCGGTGTTCAACATCACAACGTGTTTAATTAACAGTATGCTGTTATATTGAATCACTACCTCTTCCCTTTATAGTGCTCTATTTATTGAGTTAAACATTTTGCAGTGCACTAAGAATGCTGACATAGAACTATGACCCTCTTTTATTGTGCCATCGATGACGCCCACAATCTATCTGGACGGTAGTAAAGAAGGACGGTCACTACAAATTTGCCGCAAGAAAATTGTCCCAGAAGCATTCTGGCCAGGGTTGCTTTTACTTGAAGAATGGTAAAAAACATACTTGCTCATGTTTATGTCAGGTTTTTATGTTGGCCAGATTTTTTAAATCATACTGAGGGCGTTTACAAACAATGATGCCATCCAGGCGCCACCTTGTACATTATTGGTCCCACTACCCATCTGAATCTAATAGACTGAGGAAAATATACTGGAGAGTCAGACGGCACAGTTTTGTGGTCTAAATTGCTTCCACAGACTGGGCAGTATCAAAGAATGGTTTTGAAATAGATGGCAGGCCCGAATTGGACCCATGGACCCACCCATAAGTGTACTCTGGCTGGACCAGCATACATGCAAACACAGTGTTACTGGCCCAAAACCACAATCCACTAGGATTGTTCTAGGTAAAAGACTTTTAAGGTCATTAAGAAAAACTAATAATCATAATAATAAGGTTTATACAAGGTTGTACTTTTTAATTTATACTTCTTTCATGTATACTCTTCTGATATGAAGAAATTTAAAAAATCCAAAAGTAAATGAAGGTGTAAAATTGAAAACTCTAGTAAATATACAGCTTTAACAGTCACAAGGTTTGAACAATCGTTTCTGACCTAACCATCAGGGAGGATGACAAACTGAGATAACACTCGGATAAGACAGGACTAACAAGAACAGGTGAAAACAGAAACTCACACTTATAGGAAGAAAAAAAAAAACGAGACAAGCCAATACAGGACAGCATGAAATAAAAAGATAACTCAAAACAAGTCAACATAGACAGATTGAGCCAAACATGAACAAATTGTATGACTGTTTAACTTCAGAAGTCATTCTACTCTCCAAATTGATTTCAGGATTGAGTCGTGAGGAGACAGTCAATAGTGTTTTCTCAACTGCAAACTAGTTTGCTTCTCTTCACATTAAAATGCAATACTCAAGACATGATGTTATCCAGTTGAAAACCACACTCATCAGGGTTCACATTCCACCGGCAGCCAAATCAAACAATCGCCGGATGTTGCTTTTCAACTCATTGTATCCATGTTAGAACAGTGCAGCAACACCTAGTACATGAGCACAGCTTCTTTTATGTCTCCCCTGGGATATTCACTTGTTATTTCATGTGACACTATGAAACACTGTTCATTTAGCACTAATCGTTTATACTTCATTAGGCCAACACGTAATACAATACACGTATAAAAATGACCCAAACTGTAATCGAACTATTATCCATCAAAACTGTTGTCTGATGAACAAACACACATATGATTGCTTGTGACGTCCCTTCTGCTTCTGTTTGGTTCAGACCATTCCAATGCAAATGCCTTTCTGCTGAGTAGCTCGGCCTCCCAACA
This sequence comes from Stigmatopora argus, assembly GCF_051989625.1. Classification (NCBI taxonomy): domain Eukaryota; kingdom Metazoa; phylum Chordata; class Actinopteri; order Syngnathiformes; family Syngnathidae; genus Stigmatopora; species Stigmatopora argus. The sequence continues at coordinate 13,007,110 of NC_135395.1, forward strand.
GATGGGTGGAAACAAGGCGGGGACAAATCGTCCAAACTCGAGTGAGGCTAATGTCAAGAAAGTCTATAACTGCGGGACATAACCAAACTTTATCAGCAGATGAAATCAAAATGTTCTCATGTTAGAGAGCTTTAAAACAAGCCATGTAAGGACTTCATTCATCCCGCAAGTAAAATAAATGCATGGTCTGCTCCACTTGTCAATGACTGAAGCACCCTCGTGCCAGGAAAATAGAGGCTCTAATTGTACGTGTGTCTGAGTGAGTGACATTATTCGGATGTTTACTTCAGCGTTGTACTCTAGGCTGACCTGGTTTTTAACCGTTAACACTTTGATTGTAGTTTCGTTTGACACAATAATTCAGTAACTGCACTCAAAATACTATCCACTCCCCCATCTTGAAATCTACCCAACACATATGCATGCATAAAAGTACGAATACCCATATACTTGCACTACATCTGCAAGCAATTAAATTGATTCGTTCATACCCCCAGCCATCTGGCCCCTTTGAGGCTTTACTCTGAATTAAGAATCTACATTGGATATTTTCCATTCTGAAGGCTCCATTTTTTTTCCCAGAGGACACTATAAGCTTTGTTACGCCCTGTCGTTCTATATTTCTCAGAGAAAATAAGCCATGAGAGATCTGTTCAGTCTCAACTGAGAACGAATAACAGTAATAAGATTTGCTTAGAAAAGTACAAGCTGAAAAGAAACATTCTTGTAAAGTGATGTTCAAGGTTGTAACAGTAAAGAGTTGTTTCTACAAGCCAAGCTTTCATAGGGAATTTGTGTAAAAGTTTTCACTAATGATCTATAAGTAACAAAATAAATTGGTTGTTTCGACTCATAGATCCATTTTTTTGGTCATTGAATAGAATGTTTTTTAAGAGCCGTGGTGAAAAAAAAGCCCATTGGTATTTGGCTCGAGGGGCACCCTGCGAAAGCAGACTTTCGCCTAAGTGACCAAATTCAAAGCATCACCATATTTGGTAGAGTGTGCACCCCCATTTCAGTTTGAAACAAGTCATTGCATTTCTGACGTCAGTATCCTCAGACCTCATGACACCAAAATTGAATAATTTCTTCTGTTTCACATATCCTGCAGATTTAAATATACTAATCCCTTCTTTTGCTCTTGAGTTATCTTGAACATAAACAGAGACAAATTCAGATTTTGGCTCTGTGACCTTTGGCCTTGTTACCCCAAAATTTCCATCACTTCTTTTGTTTCCTCTTGCAAATTTAGCCTAAAAGTCTGGTAATTATCCTTTAATTCTTTTTTTAAAGTTATCTTGAACACAAACAGACAGACGTACCAAGTATCGTGTATAACTTTTGCTCGATAGCTTCTACCTACTGGCGGAGATAACAGCATAAATCATAATAGAAAGTTCATCATAAACTCATAAAATAAGAATAATAATTCCGAACTTTGGAGATGCATATGTTAAAAAGTGCCATAAATGAATCAATAGAAATTTTGCAAAAAGGAAAAAAGCTGGTAAATGTCTCTACTCATTAGTTTGCTACTTTAATGTCACCTTAATCTCTGTTTCATCTAAAACATTTGTGCCAAAATACGACCACTGTATGAATTATTTTGCACTGTATTTTTGTCAACTTTAAAATAAACATAATGTTAAATTTAACATAACGTAGACTTTGCATGCAGCTACGGTAATTTAAAGTTGTTTTTTTCCTGTTGATTCCCAGAAAACCAAACTGTCCTTGGTAAAGATGGATGTTTTGCCAAAGTGGCGATAAAGGTTACTTCTGCTGTTCGCATTAAGGGTCTTCACAGCGTGTACCTCTTATCGCTATCACGGGACAGGTGTAATGAGCTTGCGCTGACCTCCAGAGCATCACATTACGTGGAAGAAGACTCAAGATACAAGAGAGGACACTTTGTGGCCATTAAAGAGAGTCACCGGAGACTAAAAGATGGGTCACAGTGTTTTTTGGGGGGATGGTTAGCAATGGCCTCTGGTTAGGAAATAAGGAAAGAAAGGCCGTTTTTAAAATTACCATTCTGAGCTATCCACCAGCTGCGTACACAACATTTTCGAGTGACCACGTCAGTTTACTGGCATACTAATTGTCATCAAATATCCTTGCACAAAAACCTAATGTCGTCATTTCATGGATAAAAACTAATGTGAAATTTGCTTGTATCACTTGTAGATTTTAAATTATGACTTTACAACAGCAATTTTGTGGCAGTAGACAAGATTCCCAATCTCCCTCCAGGTCAAACCTCAAGCAACTGACTCCTTCCAATGAGTGCTTCCATTGAGGATGTAAAGAAAGTAAGAATCCCTGGCATGACAGTATCTAGCTATAGACGTTTTAGACTAGACACACACAATGGCCAGGTGTCGACTGTTGCAGACATGTTGATAAATGGCAAACAGATGTTCTTTTTTTACTTCTTTTCATTCTTAGGGACACCATAAAATCAACGTTCCTTTGGTTGCTTTCCCATCAAAATACGCAAGTTTTGGTTGGATGCGTTTTTATGGTGGAGCAAAAACCACAAAGTTTAATTATCTAGAGGCATGACACAAATAAATTTCCCAATCCAGTCGTCCCTCGTGACTAATTTTTATATATATTTCGACTCTAAAATGAAGATATCTTTCCGTTAAGAATCCTAAATTCAAAGTTCTGACTCAACTCCCACTGCCAACTGCTTTGTATATGCTATCACTTCTCAGTAGGCTCCATTTACTTTTACAGGGGACATACAATGGAAAATGGACTTTTTAATTGCTTGCATGCAAATAGTTGACTCTGCAGAGTGGCTCCCATCAAGCGTCACCCATCAAGTGTGAAATTAACAATCAAGTAAAGACTTTATCTGCCTGTTCCTGAAAATGTGTAAGTGAGCTGTTGTGACATTGGGCTTCATCGTTACGCAACAATGCTTAATGTTAACGTCATTAAGAAGAACCGTAAGTGTTTTAAGTATGTAAAAATAAAAATAATAATCACAGAACATCATTGTATGCCTCCCATAATTGGTGTTGTGTTCACTGACCTTTATGTGGACTGGAAACTGCTTGTGTTCATATCTACTCATAACACACATTGTGGTCAGTCAATGTGCAAGGCATTGGCAAATCATATTTGCAGCGGATATAAAAAGAATATGTAGGATAGGTTGTGATAAATCTGGGCAAAATTCTTTTTCCACCTGGTTATGGTTATAGTAAGAAAACTTCTGCCTTATGTATCTTTTTCTCTCCTATTAGTGGTGTCAGATCTCACCTAAAAAGTAATAACTCCAGTATACACAGAAACAAGGGATATATGCAATTAAAGAAATGGATATTAAGACCATTTTCTTATTGTATCATACATACTTTCACTGCTATCCACTTCTGGTCTAAGCAAATTGGGCGTCTAATGCTGTCAATAACAGCTGATGAGTTAAATGAGTGCCTTATTAACGGTTACGTCGCTTTCAGGGGACCTGAAAAATACAAGGCGAAAAAGTACACAGTTTTACCCAACGTTTTAATCTTGATGTTCACCACCGAGTGAGTTTTACACCACTCAATATCCATCCTCATCTCAAACTCACCTTAAAAAATGTCAATGTTTTCCATGACATTATCCCTCCAAAGTGGAGGTTGTAACTATACGCCCATAACATAAGCCCAACGTGTGTGGTTGTTCAATGAGCCTCAGGTGTATTCAGTCACTGACAGCGGACATACAGCCTCAGCAGGGAGTGTGAAGGATACGCTTCAGCTTGGACACGGTCGTCCTCGCCCACAAATAGCCATCATTTTCCTCACGTCTGCCGGCGCATGAAAGCAGACGGGCGCTTAGTAACGAGCCAATGTGGAATGAATATTCACACAGTATGCATGGGAAATGTCCTCACCAATTCAAAGTAAACTTGCTTGTTATTACTAAGAGGTTACACCGTAGGCCATCTGAGTTGTTTATCCATCTTTGTCTGTTGGGTTGAATCGCATCTGCTTAGCATATGGAGTCGTGTGTGTACAAAAGGGCTTTCTGCTGTGCAAAAGAGCCAATTAAGAAAACATGCTTGTCTACCTGATATAATTTGTTATGGAAAACCTACGTGCTCTCAGTAAACCCTATAATCCGCTGCCATTACCATGCAGCCACCCACCTCGATGGACATCAGCGGGGAACTTTCTTTGCTTCCAAAACAGACAACAGAGGATCCTTTGAGGACGCCTACGAGCTTTCTCGCAATCTTTTACCAGCGCGCTGGGATGTCAGAAAAGACGAGAGCAAAATACAGTTGATGTAAATGCTGAACTGTGCTTAACTGTAGCCTGCAGCTGTCTTCCGTACTTTCTCTTTCAGTCAAACAAAAGCATTCCAAACAGCGGTGACTGTCCAAAGAAAGACGCAACCGGCTTCAATGGGCGTTCACAATGCTTACTTATTCTTGATGTCCTTGGTCATTATTATCTTGAGCCAAAAAACTTGCAACACTTGGAGTTTGCACCTCCAGGGAGTGAAAATGAAAGCATCCCAGCCGAAAGAATTGAGTGTAACAAATTGAAAAAACATAGTATATATTTCATTTTTCTGATATGTAAGTGGAGAAAAAAGTTTTTCCAAGAAGTGAATGCCTGGCATTTTAGCAATGCTGTTAAATGATATGGAAAAAAAATCTTGATCTTGATGCCATAATTCTATACCCATCAACTTTGCCCGTATTTGGGATTTTCAGTCTTTTTAACAGATATGGCATGAAAAAAAATATGAATTTTTTGTTTACCAAATGATTTCCTTAGTAGTAGATAGAGAATAGTAAATTTTCTAAGTCCATATGAAATCCAATGCATACATTACTGTAGTTTTAGCAATGTATATTGTTATAATTCTTACCAATTATCATATGCGCCTATGCTCGACTCATTTTCTATTTGTGATTTATGTGTAATTAAGTACTTTATGCAACCATCTTGTACATGAGGATCATTTGCTGTTGCCTTTTAAAGTTCATAGGGGTGAAGTGATGAAAATGGTTGAATATTTTCTCAGCCTGTGAGCAAACACTGACATCTGTGAAAGTTCATACAGTTGCTTTCTTCAACAGTCGCTGTTTTAGATCTTGTGCATGAAAGTCACGCAGTTTTTCACGCTTCTATTCTTACCACATTAAGCATACGCATGCGGACGCTGATGCGCACATGGTTCTGTTCACGCTACTTTTTAGAGTTCATGTCAGTACTACGCATTTTGATCAAAACATCCCTGTCGGGAAACACACAGCAATTCACATTGACAAAGGTTTTAGAAAGACAAACCCTTTTTCCATTTTGTATCTTTTTTTTCCGATGGGGTAGCTCTTTCTGCTGTACATAGTATATTTTAAATATCAGATCCCCCCAAATATTCCACCCTAAAAAAAATCTGCTTTATGTATACACTAAAACAGTTCATTCAGAAAATATAGTTGATTTAGAGTGTACATTAATCCTTGAAGTTGAGGATATCTTTCATTTATTTTTTGAACCGATTATCCTCACAAGGGTCGCGGGGTTGCAGGAGCCTATCCTAGTTAACTCCAGGAACCGGGCGAGGGAAACCCTGAATCGCAAGGAAGTTGAGGATAGTTTTCCTTCATTCTTTCCAAGAGCATTTCACAACATGGACGCAGTGACTTTTTTAAGGGGAAGTAAAATCACAGCTGGCGGAGATGTGCGGTTTGTGCGCCTGTGAGCGTCACCGCATAGGGATTGGAAGGTCAACCAAAAAGGAACAGCGCAGTATGCAAAGGCATTTCTCAAGTGTGGCTGTATGTGTCCTCAATGTATAGACACAGTGCTGTATAGAGATATACTATACCATAAACATTCTAGTATGTTTTCAGTGACTGCGTGTGGTGGCATGTGGTTTTGTATTAGAGGCTTGCTGGCCACGAAACCAGTCTGTTTAGTCTACAGAGTGATGAAAGTTGACTTGAGGATTTCGTGAGATCACCTTGTGGGCAACTATAAACAAATGGCATCATTACTTCCACTTTTGCTCTGTTGACCAACTATGGTTATTTTCACATGCAAAATAGGCAAGATGCCCGAGTGGACCCTATGTGTTAGTGTGCAAACAGTGTCATGGGAAAACACTAATTGATTAGATTGCTTAATTGTTTGTGGGTTATTTTGCTATGAACACATTGAATACATTATGTGACAAATATATAATTTGCTAGCAGTGTTCAAGATGTTTGCATTAGCAATACTCACTGTCAGATGTGATGATCACTCATCCAGACGGTCCATTTAAATGCCTCATGGGTCCTGTGCAGGCTTGTCCACTTGTTAGTCAACCCTTTCTGAGTTCCACCTCAACACAACACACTCCAGTGTGTTCGTGAGTGCTAGCTGCATCAAAAACAGTTTAAAGTAGGCAATGTTAAACCATTACGTACTTTTCATGATATCATATGCCGTCAGTTGATGGAATCAGATCATAGATACAGAGAACTGATGAGTTTAATTGAATTGTTGTGGTTTGTGTTTGCATGCCAGCGGTTGGCTGCTTACCGCTTTAGATTCGTCAGAAGTTGTTGGCTCAGACTCTTGTAAATATACAATAAATTGCTATTTTCAAAAGAGAGAGCTTTTGCATTACATCAGAGCCTTTTGAATATTTTGTTTTATTTCCCCATTTCATAGCAATTTTTTTCTTGTTTACCTCAAGGTTTTGCAGCTATTTATTTTTGTGCAAATTTAGTTTCCACTTATAAAGCCATAAATGTTCTGCTATTTGCTACTTCACTTTGTAAGAGGGATGCATTGGCAAAATAAAAACACTGTGAAAACCCTTTTGTACGCATTCTTCCCCAAAAAAATTCCCAATTCTGATACACATAAGCCGCCACCATGTTATTGTGTATCATATTTAATGTGTCTTTTGATGAATAAAATACATCACTGTATACAATGATGCCATTATGATCTTGTAGAATATTATATTTAGCTGGATATTTTTCCTTCCTCCTTAAATGCCACAAAGTGTCCTCATTTTTTGGGTGTGTTTTGGAAATGGCGACCATACAGTCAGGGAAGAGTTAGAATAACTAAGATACCAAAAAGGTGTCCATTTTTTTTCTCTGTCAAATTGATCTTTCTCAAACAGTGGAGTCGACAAAACATAATTCATACAGTTTGGGCCCATCCATCCATTTTATGTAGTGCGTGTCTTTATCACAGTTGAGCGTTGACGCCAATCTGGACTGGTCGCTAGCCTATTAAAGGGCAAATTCAGACAAACAACCTTTCACGCTGACATTTACAATAAACAATAGCAACTAGCTGATGAAATGCTGCCAGTATTACAAACAATGGCAGTAGAAACTAAGTGTTAGGTGGGGATTCAAATGATTTTCAGTAAATAGTAGTGGATGCAAGAAAACAGTATTTTGGTGTCTCTTTTATACTGCATTCTTAAAATTCAAGAACTGTAATTAAATTTTTCTCAAAAGATTGCTAAAATAGTGATTTTGTATATTAAAACATGTGCTCAACCTCTTTAATTATTTTAAGATTTTTACTGCATGTCGCAGGTTAATAAATAAATGAATGAATAAATATTTAAGGATCTTTGTCATATTCACTAAACTTAGCAGGCATGTTTGCACTGTGAAAACGTATGCATTTTAGAAGAAACTGGCTTAACCCAACAGGACTGATTTGCTAGCACCGCTTGGGAAGTTTATAAGAAAAAAATAGACCAAAGTTTGGGTTATTTTTTTGTTATTTTGTTTGTACCGCAAACATGGGAGATATTGTAACATTTGACGTCTAAAAGATGTATGACAAACACTCTATTTTCTTGTTACTCAGGACACATGGTCATAAATTTAAAATCAACCTGCATCGAAATTCACAACGTGAAGCCAACAACGTATTTGTTGGTTCACTGACTCTGAAAAACCATCATTGGTTACGGTTATCACATTTCCTGCATTTCTTTTTTGCTTGGCCTCCTTAACAATTCCCACCATTTTTCTTTGATTAGATGCACATCTGACTCCCATTAAAACTTCCACAAGAAAGTCCAGGGGCTGCCTTTGAGTAGGTTGGGAGTTTTCTTTGTTCTTCTTTTTTTTATGCTGCCAAGGCCGAATTAAGCCCTCAAGAATATCTGACCCATGGAAAACTCGCCTGCCGAGAAAATGTAGATGATGTTTTTTCATCATCACAACACGGTTGATATCACTCATTTCCTTTTTATTCACTCCCAGTTGAATTTTCCAGTACACTCAAGTGTTTTATTCATTAACATAACAAGCAGTCTGTTTTTTGGCAAGCAAGATGACCTCCCCAGACATCGTCTGCGTTTTCGGATGATGTTAGAATGAAAATCCCACCTTGGATTCTTATAGTTGAAATGTTCAGTTTTGTAGCCAGTGCAAGATTTGTTGAGGAAAGAGAGGAATTTGAAGAAGAAGACAAAAAAAATCTCTCAAATTAAGACTAAAAACGTCTTTATTTTTATAAATCCTTTATCCTAGTGTGAGCATGCATATTTGCTCGTAATTGTCTCCAAATGTCTCACAAAAAAGAATAAAAAAACAACATAATACTAAAAAAAGTCAGAAACTTTAAAAGAATGGGAGAATAAAAGTCGCTACATAGGAAATATGTTTGACTATTTTGACATAAATGTACCGGTGGCAAATATTCATTCATCTTCCATATTCATTTATCTTTCTTTATCCTAGTGTGAGCATACATATTTGCTCGTAATAGTCTCTAAATGTCTCAAAAAAACAACATTATTATAAAATAATCTGAAACTTTAAAAGAATGGTAGAAAAAAAGTCACTACATCGGAAATATGTTTGACTATTTTGACATATAAATGTGCCAGTGGCAAACATTCATTTATCTTCCATATTCATTTATCTTCCTTTATCCTAGTGAGCATACATATTTGCTCGTAATATGAATAATTATCATACATATTACGAGCAAATATGTATGCTACATATTTCCTATCTAGTGATTTTTTCTACCATTCTTTTAAAGTTTCATTATTTTATAATTGTGTTGTTTTTTTCTCGTATTATTATAGTAGTATAATAATACATCTCTAAATGTCTCACAAAAAAACGAGAATTAGCAACATAATTATAAAATAATCAGAAACTTTTAAAAAATGGTGGAAAAAAAGTCACTACATAGGTAATATGTTTGACTATTTTGACATATAAATGTACCAGTGGCAAACATTCATTTATCTTCCATACCTCGCAAACTCGTAAGGGTTGCCGGAGCCTATCCCAGCTGCATACCTGTCAACCTCTGCCGATAACTGCCCTTATAAATGATTATGATTCCCCTTACAAACCCCAAAAAAACCTTACAAACACCGTACGACTCGTACGGTGTTTGCAAGGTTTTTTGGGGGTTTGTAAGGGGAATCATAATCATTTATAAGGGCAGTTATCGGCAGAGGTTGACAGGTATGCAGCTGACTCGGGGCGAAAAAGGCAAACTACACCCTAGACTGGTCGCCAGTTAGCTCCAGGGCACACAGAGAGACAGACGACCATTCACACTCACAATCATAGCGCCAAATCGAGGCAGCATTTTCACAAATCGCCCTCATTTATGCAATGAAAACTTCTCGTCGCCCCATCCCACTTGGCTCAGGTCTTAACAAATGGTCAACCTCACCAGAGAACCAAGAGATTTTATTGCCAGTCATCATGAGTCCAAGTGTTTCAGGTTTAAACACTAAAAGGAAAAAGAAAAGCAAACATTTTCACAGTGCATTGGGCAGGGCTCCGCATAAGGCCACAGAAATAGACACGGACAAAGAAAGGCCAAGTGGGCGGCTGCTTGGCAAGGACAATAGGAAGTGATTTGCCTGATCTATGGATTCCAGAGAGGAAATGACACAGTGTGGAAAGCCTCAGAGGCCTTGAATCCCACAGACCGTCGGACCACGTGGCTTCAACCCCGAGGAAATAATAATCCTCCTAGCTGGCTGCTCAGTTTCTCTTTCTGCTTTAAGGGGAAGATGATCCAAAAATCAATACTCGGCATGTTCCCTCTGATGCGTGGGGTGTTATTACCGTCAAGCATGGGCCTCAGCAGGAATGTCCGGGTGAGGTCAGCGGGGAAAATATGCCGTTGCCACGCACTGAGCAAGCAAACCTATCTCAAACATTCACTTTGAAACACTCTCGAAGCAGGTCTCTCTCGCACAATAGTGCCAAACTCAAGGCTCGGGGGCCAGTTTCGGCTGTAAATTAATAATGTACTACAGCAAGATAGAATTCATGTCCTCTCGTTCTTTCATTGAATCAGAAATGGTCTTTTTTCATATTTAAAATAAATACATAGGGAAAAACAACTGTATAAAAAAGAAATTATGTACAGTTGTTGTTTTTTTAAGAGCGTAACAAAATGATTTAAAAACATTTACAGTTCTTCCATTAGGTAAATAGATAAAATGCAACGTAAAAATGCCCTGCAATTGGTTGAGCACCAGTTCAGGTTGTCTGGGATAGGCTCCAGCACCCCCTGCGACCATAGGGAAGATGAGCGTTAAGGAAAATGAATGAACAAAGAATAAAATTAACTAATATTTGATGTTGAGGTTAAAAAAAAATGAATCTGACAATTTTTAATGAACAACACTCGTCCAGTATAATTTAATAATCGCCAGTGCAGAATTAGAGCACCTGGGTTAGCAATTCTGCTTTATAAATAAACGCACGTCTCATAAATCTAACCGGCAATTAAATTCATATTTTATTCATTTAAAAAAAAATATTGGCGCAGTCACACAAGTTGCAGACTTTCTATCAAGAGTCTTAAAAGTTGCTTTGAGAAGAGATTAGAAAAAGCGAGCAATACCACATGGAATGTATCAGTCTTCGCAGGCACTTCCAAATTGGCGAGCGACCACATTTTATCATCACAGATTCATGGCACTGACACATCTGCTATTTCAGGTCAGGCACCCCTGCAACAGCAAAATTGGCATGTTGTAATTTGAGACTGTCGCGGGAGCTTAATTGTCATCTTTTTTGCCAGAAAGCATAAATCACTTCTCTGTCCCCTTACGGCATTTTTCCTTGTATACATTTGCATTGAACAGAATGTCAGGCCATGTAACAATTCCCAAACTGAAATTCCAATCTGGGCTATAACCAATCCATGAAAACAATGCTGTGCAGTACTTCCTCAAGTACTGTGCCTGTTTATTTCTGTTTGCAAACATTCATTCATTTGAATTCTGCATATTGACAGTGCCCCTCAGAGAATTTAACAATACGTAGATTATCACATAGCAGTACTTTTATCAGACTATGGCGGGGTTTTCTGTTCTATTGGTTCTGCATTTTCATGAAGCTAAATTAGTCTGCGGCATCCTCTTCGTTAAATGAACCCCGCTAGGGTGCTGGAGACTATCCAAGCTAACTTTGAGCGAAAGGTGGATTACAACCTAGACTGGCTGCCAGAATTGCGAAATGTCACATCGAGACAGATGACCATTCGCACTCACAATCACCCCGAAACGGGAATCGATCCCTTGCTGCTCCCACTAAAGTCAGGGGAAAGGACCACTCCACCGGTGGGCTACTTTTCAAGACTTTTAAAGCCAAAACGTCCTACAATACTGGATTGACCAACATACATTAGAAATGTAATGATGTCACAATCAAAAATGTTATGGTACTGGTACAAGGTCGTTTGGTCCCCGGTCTTTTGGTCGGTTATTGATAATTACCATTTAAATCGTTGCTGAAATTCCCTTAATACAAACTGTGAATTACTATTTAGTCATACTTAATGCCCTAGTAATTCTTAGGCTAAAGAAAAGCTCCAAATTTCCCGTACTTTTATTGTTTTTTGTTGGAGAACTTGTTAAGACCCTGACTGACGTACCTTCCTAAAGGGACAACTCATGTACATACAAACTCTTATACACTCACACGTCGGCTCAGTGAAACTGCTCATGGCCATTGTTGGCTTTTATTGATGCGTAGACCGTGTTGTTTTACTTTGTTTTGGTCGCGGTCTTTTGGTCGCCCGGACCGCGACAACGGGCGACCAAAAGACCGCGACCAAAAGACCGGCGACCAAAAGACCGGCGACCAATCGACCGCACACGATGGTATGGTACTCATCTCATGCTGAAGTATTAATAAGTATTACAAGACTGTGGGAAAGCTCACGGTGTGACCTACACTTCTCTTTTTTGGGTGGCCATTTCCTCAATAAGATTTAGTAGTTTCTCTGCATTTTCTCACAATTTCTTTGTGAAAAATCCATCTCCCAATACGTGTAGTATGTAGTACATACATCACTAATGTTACAAAGATAACAAAATTCTACTATCCACATTTTTTCTGCAATGCACATCGTGTGACAGGTCCATGCTTTGCATTATTATTATTATTACACCACCTATTCACAAAGGTCCATTAAATCCAATGCCGATTGTTAATCCTGTTACAAAAACAATATCGCCTTTGCATGTGGAGATAGTGGAAAATAAAAAATTGCCAGTGTCAAACCATGAGGCTGTTAAAACAAATCAAATTATTAAATGGCTTATTGTTATATAAAAGTGCTAATATTTCATGTCAGCAGGCTTGAAATGAAATGATAACATGCACACACACAATCAATAGTAACATTTTTATCATGAACAGGGCCAACTTTCCTCCTTGCTTGTTTTTCTAAGTTCCTATTTCCTGAATGTCTGACACTTTTCTGAGGTTTGCTAAGTGTTTGAAAGGTCCAAGTAAAACAAAGAGGACCACGGACCACTGCCTCAGCCCACCATCCCAGCTATCTGCTGATCTCAGCCCAGATCCTGTCCAGACAATACGCTGCTTCCCACAGCTACACCAATCCAAACACGCGCCCATTATTATACTCTATGGTGGTCGGGTGGGAGGCTTACAGACCAAAGACAAATAAAAATAGGTGCAAAAGACTGATTGAAATAGAGGTGGTGGGCTCTTTTAGGGCTGTAAACTTACAGCAATCTAATTGTTCGTTCAATCTATCAATCAATCGATTGGTCGTGTGACTATTCAAATCGATTGGGATTCAAACATCGATTAACATATTTTGTCAAAAGGATTTTTATTTAAATTTCTGAAATCTTTCAGGTAAAAAAGTGATCAAAATAGAGGTGGGGGCAATTTATGGCTGTAACGATGCATAAGTCTGATTGAGTCGATAGTTCCATAACCAATCGATATACCCATAGGAATGCAAAACATCGATTGCGTTTTGTCTAAGTTTACAAATTCTTTCAGTAACGATTTGTCATTAACATAAATTGCATTACTGTATTTAACGCTTCAGAAATGGATTTGTTAAGTCTATGTATCAATAACCTAACAAAAATTGTATTCTACCCACAGTATCGATATCGTTGGTGACATACTGTACACCCGTTGTCGTTTCTCTTATCAAATGGGAGGAGTATTAATCCACCTGAAATAACAAAACTAGTTATTCCACCGGCATCTCCTTTTCAATGTTGTGTTGTCGCCTCACAGACATCATCATCTCCTTTCCATTGGCGTCAAATGAAAAGAAAACCCTCGGAGGGTTGGAAAACCGTCTCCGGTCTCTGCGGACCAGTGCTCTGCTGAGGGCATCCAGTCGGGGGCAGTCAACTCTGTTCTGCTCTGCCACTCCCTGACGGAGTCTCAAAAAACATTAAGGTCAAGTCCCATCTGAGGACTAACAAGGCCAGCTCTGTTTCTTTCAGACAGACCCAATGCAACATTTTTAAGCTTTTGCAGATGTGATGTGAAAGTAGGCATAGAGGGAGACCAACTTCAATGGATTCTAGTCCAATGGCCTTTTTCACAACAACCTGCTGAATCCTATGTGTCTGCTTCCTGTGTAGCACGAACTAAGTAACACAAACAAAACATTCAGACACCCTGTAAGTGGCTTTGGGGTATTTTCATAACTGCTATGGTGCATTTCAAATTCGGGGACAACTGAGCCTACTACTTCCTTGTTGTTTACAGAGCAGGTACCCAAGCGGGCCGCTTTAACGTCAACTTGATTTCACGTGGGCCGGACCGTTTTCAATATAATATTTAGATTTGTTTTAATAAATGGATTAAAAGAACTGGATTAAGAGACCTGCATATTCAGTTTTTTATAGATCTAAAACAATGTTTATTTTAGCTGTTTTATATATATTTTTAGATTTTACAAAATGATTTTTGAACTAAAAACACAGAAAAAAATTGATTACAAAATTACAATTATTGATTTAAAAGGGGGAAAATCAAGAAATGTAATATACATCTATACTCTTCATTTTAATTTGATCCTAAAACAGAAAGTCGGCACTGATGATTTACTTTCCCGGGCCACACAAAATGATGCGGCGGGCCAGATTTGGCCCCCGGGCCGCCACTTTGACACATGTGGTCTAATGTATTATTGCCCCGCTTTTGAAATTAACCCCTTGAAAAGTATAAACTATCGGCAACCAACGTTAAGACCTTCTGTTGCAATTATTTTACACCTGGATCGTGAATTACTGTATGTTAGTGCTGTTGCAATACCAGAATTTCCCCTCTGGACATCAATAAAGAATTATCTATCATTATTTTTGTGGCGTTTTACAAATTTAAAGAATTTTGTTCACTATTATTGCGCTGAAACAGCAGAGTTTTATCCGGATTCGACTCCAGACTGGAAGAAAAAAATGTTTTTTCAGTTCTTATTATGATCTGCTCTTAGTGTGTTTTCAATTAATTTTGACAAACATATTATAAAATGAGGCCCGTTTTTTTTACTGCAAAACCTGGAATTTTCCCAAAGTTTGAAAGACTTTTTATCTCCCTCCCTAATGTGTTTCTGTACTCCTTTATTTTTCTCTGCTGCCATCTCAATGATTTATGAATATCAATTATCTTTTCGACTGATCAAGGCATATCATGAGAGCGGGTCATCACATCATAAATTCATCAGAAGGTGAAACCCACATCCTCCACAGAATTAATTTAGTATGTCCTTAATACAATTTGCAGGAGCCAAGATACACATTTAATACGATTTGTTATGGGAGGTGACGGATAAAAATGCAGTGTTGATTCGGAGTGGACGAGCCACAGGGCACGTGGGTTCAAATGGGCAAATATGAATATTGTAGATGAATGACAGTGTCAATGCGGGATTGTGTTGGACACGTTCCCGTTGTCACGTCCTGGACACTTAAGGGCAAGCTGGCATTTACCGGAGGATGCTTCTTTGTTTAACCTTAACAACACCCTTTCCTCCACCTCCTCTTCCTTCTGTTCCATAAGTGCCATCAAGGGCAGTCCATCTCTATTCCACTTATGAAAAAAAAATAGTAACCATGTGTCATTCTTTTCAAACAATTTTAGAGAAATGAAAGTCACAAGAGGTAAAGATTTTTCAAATATTCCAAGCGGATGTTTTCCTGGAATTTGTGTTTGAAAGTCTGAAAGATGTTGTCCGTTTACAATGAGAGACATTTTTTAATGGAGTTTGAAAGCTTTTTAAATCATGAGGCTTCTCTTTGGATATTGTAAAATAAAGATGACTGATGTTAAAACTCTAAAGTGTGTGTAGTTAGCCCACCTTTGGAAGGATGGCAAATAAGTTAGTGATAATTTAAAGTCGGGGAGGTGCCTGACATTCTTTTACCAGCTAACACTTTGAAAGCACCTGGTTTGAAGGAAAGAACCCTTTAATTATCCTGAAATATTCTGGAATGCACCATTTAGAGCAATTCCTGGCATAAATTATTTTTGTGTAAAATTTTAATAGGATGGATATTTTTGTCTTTTTGAATACTCTGATGAGATTCTATGATTTAATTAGTGTGTAAAAATTCATGATAGTGGGACATATTCAAGTCAAAATTGTTACAGCCAACTCTATTCTTCTTACATGTTAAAAATAAAGCATATGATAAAGTTTCAAAAGGGCTTCTCTTGTTTTTTCTAGGGTAATCTAGCAAATGTTAAACCATCCCTTCAAGTGTCTAGGATTTTTCTGGGGCCCCATGAAAGGGAACATTTGACCTTCTGCCTCCCAAGAAATGCTTAAAGCGCTAAAAACATCTTGTCTGGGGTTTCGGTTACCTGACCCACTTAAAAGTGCTATGTGGCGTACTACATGCCCGCAGCAGTCAACGGCTCATCTGACGGTAGAAGGTGAATTTTCACGCTGGAGGTTGAAACACCAAACTGTGCAGTTAAGCAATTCCCTTTCCTCTCAGGATCGAGAAGACCAAAATAACAACCACTACAACAAAAAGGGAAGGAGAAAGCAGAACGAAACGTGTCGGTGAACGCTATGACGGCAAGTGCAAGTGAAAGCTGTGAGACACAGAAGGAGTAGGAATTCTTTGTTTGGCTTTGCGGGAGGTCGTGTGATGATAACCCTCTGCGTGAAAATATTTATGAATTCAGGAGAGGAGGGGTGGGGGGAAAAGCCATAATAACAGTTCACGTTGTTCCTTTTAGCAGATGAATTCCTTTAAAAATGTTGAGCAAGCTTTACTCCAGGGACAGCAGTTTGTGTTGTATAAGGCTCCCACCCACGTGTTGACTCCTTATGCACTAAGCTCGATAGCAGTGAGAATAAACAGCTTGAGCCCTGTTGTCAAAACTTAAGGACCAAGGGGCGGATTTGGCACGCCACATCATTTGGTTGGCCTGTGAAGTCACATCCATCCACTGTTTTTTTTTGCTAAAATAAAATCTATAGACAAGTGGTTGGCACGTCGGCCTCATAGCTCTGGGGTCCTGGGTTCAAACCCAGGTCACGTCCACCTGTGTGGAGTTTGCATGTTCTCCCCGGGCCTGAGTGGGTTCCGTCCGGGTACTCCGGTCTGCTCCCACCATCCAAAAACATGCATGGTAGGCTAATTGGACACTCTAAATTGCCCCTAGGTATGGGTGTGTGTGCATGGTTGTCCGTCTCCTTGTGCCCTGTGATTGGCTGGCCACCGACTCAGGGTGCCCCCTGCCTGGAGTCAGCTGGGATAGGCTCCAGCACCCCCCGTGGCCCTAATGAGGATAAAGCGGTTCAGAAAATGAGATGAGATCAAATCTATATAATTTTCTAGCCTTTGATATTTCATTAGATCACCATATTTTTTAAATTTAAAGCAGATTTTTTTCAAAAACTAAATAATGTAATAAATACTATTTTTTTGCCTTATAAATTAAAATTATAAAATGTTTTAAAAAAAAGTTAAAATATTTGTTATTCAGAAGCTTGATAGGCCCAAGCCATGTAGGCCATGTTATTTAAGAATTCAGTTTAAAATTACTACTATCTTTAGAATTTCTTCTTAAATATTTGAAAAGAAACTTTGTGTTTGAAGCTTGCATCTCTTATTTTGATACCCTTCTGCTAGCGATATTCCTTCTTTGGATTTTGCAATTCTTTTTCCTGGTCAGAAATATCCAATCTAATACAAATTTGCCTTCCCTGGTGTTCCTTGAATAAAGTGTATTTCTACAGGTTTGTTCGCCAAAACAACAACAAATCAATTTCCCTTGTTGAAGGACAACAATAGCCTTCTTGGTGGAGGTTATAAAACAGAGGTGTTCGAATATGATAGAACTATGGGCAGGAAGACCACCATGGCCCCTCTTTCATCATTAACACTTTTTGTTAGGAATGGGCTTCTCTCGCTGCAGGTCACAAAATGTCAAGTGCCCAGAGGTCAAACTCATCCATTCCCGTAGGAGTGCACTCCAGTGTGTGCGCTAACAACCTTTTGAACCTAATTGGCCCTGCTCACAATCATTACCGCTACATTTTACACCAACACAAATGATTGTTTACAGGCACGAGGAGAAGACATTTGCCTCATGACTAACTGCCATTGGTTGTTCGCCTTAATCGAGGGGGCTGCGGAGGGAAGGGGTCCCAGATGCCTCAGATTGCTTCCAGGCTTTGAGATTGCCACTTTGAAGACTTGTTATTCAGTCTGACTCCTCATCAGCAGGTTGGATTGTTTTCGCTTTACTGCGAATAATAAATCAGTTGATTTCTTGCGATATTTAGCACAGTGTTCAGCGTTTTCTGCGTTTACGGTATTATAAAATACACGCTCAAGTATTCCAAAGCCTCCAATAAAAACATGTATAACAAAGACTGAATGCAAAACCCAAATCATTCAGTGGATTGGCACTGAGATCATCTTTCTTTCCAACATAAGCAGGAAACCAAATCTA
This sequence comes from Stigmatopora argus, assembly GCF_051989625.1. Lineage (NCBI taxonomy): Eukaryota > Metazoa > Chordata > Actinopteri > Syngnathiformes > Syngnathidae > Stigmatopora > Stigmatopora argus. The sequence continues at coordinate 13,025,336 of NC_135395.1, forward strand.
CCAGCCACATCAACAGGAAATGAAAGGGAGCGTCAGTGTTTACTAACTCGAAGGAAAGTGCAGCCAATCCAGATTTTTCCCGACAGCAAACACCGACACTGACAAAACACGTGTGATGTTTAAGGACATCCTGACAGGTAAACACACCCGTAGTGTTTCCACCGTGTGGGTAAACAGCCAACAAGTGCTGAAATAACAGCGGTAGTCTCTCAATAAATAACAGATGCCCGGATAATTCCTTATTCCGAGCAAGCAAAAGTCGTTTTATATCGGAGTAGTCGTGAAATTTAGCAAAGGGGAGATTTTTTTATCCCGTTTTAGAGTTGTTCAGGTGACTTGTAAAGTTGTTAGTGATCATTGCATCGATGTTGCAGTCTCTATTTTTATTTTTTTACATTCCTTGAGGGTCCTCTGAACTATGCCAGCGCTAATTCCCACTGCTACCGTCTACTTATAAGTGAGCGAGCTCCATCACAATTTTACACCCGCTGCGCTCATTAATTCCGTCGATACATCTTTATACCTTTGCATCGCTCCATCTGCGGCTGCCGCGTGTGCAAGATGAATCATTGTGCAAGTAAAAGCAATGGAAAGTTCAAATTCCAGATGAGACGGGGACACGTATCGACTCTCCAAGCCTGGCACACCCAAAATGAAAGTCAATATAGTCCAACATGAGTGTCTAAGGCCAAAAGAATGTACTTCGTAAAGTGTTTTGATTGATACCTAATGTAAGGAATAGGTTACAGCAGCCCTTATGATCTACATATGTAAAGGTGAGCTGGCAATAACAGCGCAGCATAAGGATGACATCACCATTTCTGATTATGGACAAGTGTTTGCACTACACACAACAGAGCCAAAAACTGTATTTTTTTTACAAAACATGACAAGAGAACGATCCTGATTTTATGTCCCTGGCAGGGTTAAGCTGTTGCCCACAACCTTGATCACACAAGTTAAGTTAATTTAATTTATTTAATCAAGTATATTAACTTGATAAAATGACTCATGTTAATTGAGTGCTCAAGAATTTCAGTTATGTCTAATTAAAATCTTTAGATTGGCCCGACTAAAATAACTTTTTTGACAGTGTAGAGTTTGTTCTAGATGACAAAAACAAGGATTATATCAGGGAAAATCACTCCAAATCATTTAAAAATGGGGGGGAATATAGTCCCAATGTATGAAATTGAACTCATCCCTAATATATTTACCAAAGCCCAGGTTTACAATATAGAAGATTAACCAACAACATTATTTATACTGTTTAGTCCCTAATTTAATTTTTTTGGCGTGCACACACAAATTAGCTATATTTTTAAAGCCTTATTCAAGTAAAGTGGCATGAATCCAACAGCGCTAAAACTTTACAGCTCAGTCAACCACATAACAACATTTGACTGTTATGACCTTAATAGTTATGAACTAGATCAACTTTTTTTAAACTGAACATGCCTTATATTTGCATCTAATCTCGTTAGCCTGCCCTGAAAAAAAATATTTCCAGTACAACGTTTAACAATGTTATACTGTGTGTAAAATGAACATTGACCCCTTTGGGTGGGAGTGCATTTCTGCTCAGCGGCGGGAGGTCCCACGAGGCTCCTCCGCTGCTACTTTGGCTGTTGGCCCTGACTTGGCTTGCGCCCACGTCTTCGCTTTTAGAGATGCCAGCACCCAGCAGCACCTCGCTGGCCAGGAGGCGTCCAACTCTGCCACCCGCGGGGAAACATTTGGACCGAGAACAATGTACGCCTTAATTGAAATCCTCTTTCACGGAACTTACTTTATTGCTGCCCGGTGGCAGAATATTGTGCATAGCCTGTAATTGTCGTGTAGGTGATGTTTGTTAATCTAGCAGGACTGTCCTTTGCTCGGCATGCATAAATAATCTTTTGGTCTGAGCTGCACATGCGTGACTCTTTCCTATTAATGTCAAGGGAACTCTGGTTTCACTCTGCATGCTGATGCAAATAGGTGGCGTTCCAACAGCAAATGTCTCCCGACTCAAATTTTATGTCAGCGTTTGGACAGCCAAAGCCTTCTGGGAACTTCATGCCGAGGTGTGATAAGAGTGACTCAATACAGGCAGCGCATAGTGAAAATGACCTTTAATTACAGGGGCCAAAATCGCTGACAGAGCATAAATAAGACATTTATTTGGTGCTAATACAATACCGTTTCTTTTATTACAGTGTTGTGATTGTGTGGAGGCAAGGTGGAACCAATTGAAGGAAAGTAACAGAAGCGAGGCAGAAAGATTTACAACGTGTTAACAACAACAACAACAAACAAAACACACATACAAGAAGACAAAACAAGGTATGAGGAATCATCAAAAACAACAAATTAAACCGTTATAGGGGATGCAATGGCTGCCATTGAAGGTACTGGACATCCAATCCATTTTTACTGGGAGAATCTGTCGTACATCCTTGTCCAAATGAATTTGACGTCTAATGACAACATGGGTAGTTAAACTTTAGCATTCACAGTCATTGTAGTCAATGGCAGGCAATGGGTTAAATGCTACCAAATTTAGGATTTTTTTCATTTTTTTTGTTGTTGCTATTTTTACTTTTATTAGCTGTTTATTGATTTATGATTTCATTAATTAGTTTAAAAATATAAGGATTAATAATCATTTGAAGAGTTGAAACCAGGAAATCAAATAGTTCGGTTCATGTCGCCTACACTTGAATCCTAAATGTCAACATTGTTGCTTGCATGGCCCCAAAAAAATCTGGTCTCTATGAGGTTAAGTTTAAAAATAACAGAATGGGCTACTTACCGGCTGGTCCACTTCCTTCTTTGTGCTCAATCCACTCAGCTCAGATGCTTGGTCGGCTTTTTTCTTGTCAGAGCAATAACCTCTATACACAACACTCGCTAACCATTTTTAAGATAGAACGATTGAATTTATAGGAAAAAAACAACAACAAAAACGCAGGTCGCCGCAGCAATGAAACACAATGAATGAAAAAGCCAGCAATCGCTTAAATCACTCCCAGAAAACTGACTCTAGCCAACAAAGAAATGGGATTAAAACGGTCTTTTGGACATTTTTGGGGTTATTTTGCAAAGAAAAGGACGACGGTTTGCGGCTGAGTGAAGTCCAATCTATTGAAGTCAATAAAGTAGTGCCTGAGGAAGCAGAAAATGGAATACAAACAAATTGACAAGCTAATGAGGAACACCTGGACAAGACAGGTGCAGTGGCTGAGAGATCTGTTGATTAATTGGGTTAGGCTTAGGTTTCAAATGCTTGAACAAATCAAATACTAGTGACATATGGTTAAAAAAAAACATTGAATTGAATGCTTTTATGGTCATTTTATACAAGTATAATGAGATTTAAAGCTACTCCACGAGCTACACAAACAACAACAAACAAACAGAGACAATAAATAATCTATAAATAAATAATGATACATAAGTACTAAATAACCAAGTATACTAGTCAACAACAACATAAATAAATAACTTAACCTCACAAAAACAGAAGTAATCCGTGTGAACGTAGCCTGAGAAACTCTAAACAGAACCCTTTTTATGGCAATAACCATAAAAGTCTTTTTCTGTGTCGAACTAAACTGTGACCGCTGTAAACATGTTGCTTTTAAGAGCTTTCTATGTGCCACTCATTTGATGTCAAGTCTATAAATGCTAGCAAATGTGACTCATACTCACTAAAAGTCTCAACCTCGCTGAATCACATACTGAGGTCAGAAATTTGAAATCAGACTAACACGTCGATCCCTAATTTCATTTTCACTTTGTATTTTTTATTTTTGATTGAGGATATGATTGCAGGAATGCACAATTTCCTCAAGGCAGTGACCTCAAGGCGAGAGTTGCTGACACATGTAATTCGCCCACTGATCAATTGAGCAAATAGCACATGAAAAACCACTAGCGGGTGTACACTCAGCGTCTTGTAGTCAGCGGAGGCGGACCAGGACTCATCGGGTTGTGATCTTTTTATGACTGTGAGTCCAACGTCAACATTCCAGACAACCTCCAGCCTTGGGAATGCTTTGAGAGAGTAAAAGTAAAAGGAAATGGAGAAAATGAGCTTGGCAGTGGGACTATGTCGTCCCTCTGGACGGGTATCTTCGTTAATAATTAGGTTAGATTAGATTAGAATTTTATTTCATCCCCTATTCGGGAAATTTCCTTGGTTGCAGTAGCAAGACAGACACACAAGACATTGTAGACCTAGGTAAAAAAAAAATGGAGCCACATACAGCAAGTAATATATTTATATGCGTATATTTAACTAATGAAGCAAATGATGGTCTATGGAGCAAAATGGAGGCAGTGATTAATCCGTGCTGCAAAGCTTCGGGTTATTTCCTTCTTTTGCTCCATTTTGTGATTTATTTTTCTTTTTTTTTTTGCATTCTACTGACACATTTAATGACTGCACACTTTAATCCAATTACATGCTAACACAGTATGAACAGTTGTTTTTTAAAAAAATGTAATAACTAAAAGCTAATGATACAATGTAACAGCAATGAAATAATATATTGTGAATGTACGTAAATAAATGGAAATATATTTCTACATTTGGGTCATGTAGGTCATTTACATTTGGAATAAAAAGCGTGGCCTAAATGGCGCTCCTATTATCGTCTCGCCAGCTTAATGCGCCGTAGTTATCCCCATTTTAGATTAATAAGGTAGCAATTTATTGTTTACTTTTCAGCACCGGAGTACTTTTGAAGAACTAATTTTCCTCTTTAATACTATTTTTTGCATTCCATGTTTTATTCCTACTTCTTACTTCAAATTGTTATGAATTGTGTACCGTCATCTTCTATTTATTTAAGATAATTGAAACAAAAACAGTAAGAGAAAAGAGAAACTCGACTCCCAATCTTTGCCTTTTTCCATCTTCACCACAGATGTGCAAGCTAGGTCTCAATTATTACCAGAATAGCACTCAAAGAGTGACTTCCAACTAAGCAGCCAAAATTCTAAACCTCCCCTCGAGTTATCTTGAACACCATTTATAGTGTCTTATATAAAGGAGTCTGCAAGTTGAGCTATTTTAGCCCTCCCACACTACACCACTCGGTGGCTCGAGATTATCTTCACATTAGTTCCTCCGCTGGATTTGGGCGTGTAGCGCCGTCAATGGCAGCAAATGTGTTCAATGGCCTGTTTTGGGCTGTGGGTTTCCCCCCCCCCCCTTTTTTTCCAGCCAGTGTCACTCTTCTCCTGTGGTTGACTTCCTGGCAGTTTGGACCGTGACGTAATTATGGAAAGATCCTGGGTGAAATCCCATTTGTGATTCAGTGAGGAATTTTACATCTGTCAGAGTTTGGCTCATTCTCTATTACGCAAAAAAAGAAAATCACAAAGATGAAAAAGCACAAGTGAAAACGAGAAGTGAAATAAAATAAGCTGAGTAATAATGCAGCTGGGATATTCATGACTAATCCTCGCCAAATCATAATTCTGAGTTGTTTACCGTAAGTCCCAAAGTAAACAGGATGAGTGTGAAATACATCCTGTGTGAATGATGGGAAATACTTTGAATACTAGAGAATTACATTATTCTTTTATTCATTATTTTCAGATCATTTTAAGCTGCACTTTTTACAGTTTGTTTTCTAAAATACTACTACTCATCTTGGTTACAAACACAGGTGATCTGACACAATATGTACTACAGTAAAAGTGATGTATCATTTTGATGTCCCAGCCCACTACGATTTGACCATAAATTCTCTTGACTTGAAATTTCCCAAGAGGCTTGCAGTAAGTTTTTTACACAGTTGTTAACATGAGGGTATTGTATAGTTTAGTGCTGCCCTAAAGTGCTTTTTAACTCATTCGGTGCTTAAGATGTATTACGTCTTTTATGTTTTTTCATGTAAAAGCAGTGGGGCACTTTCAGGACCTTCTAAGAAGGACTAAAATATGCTGCAGTGTTTAGAAAAATATGCACAAAAGGAGTAATGCTCATTTGGTTTCAAAATAACATCCACAGAATTCCTCTTTTCTGTGATTTTAATGGGTCAAAAACAATGTAAATTGTCAACCTCTAATGAGACCTGCTTCTTCAGCGCATTTGTTGGTTTTATTTCTATTAGGAAATGAAAAGTTATGTGTTGGTTTGGTGAGTGGCAGGGGATTCAAATCACATTGGATTTTAAGTAGGCAGGACAAAAAAAAACTATAATAACATCACCACGAAGGCATTCCTAGATGTGTATTTTTCTAATACAGGTACAAAAGAATGTAACAATGGGAGAGAAATTCCTAATAAATGGTGGTGTCGATATCGCATTTTAGCTCATGTTGTAGTACTTAACTTAAAAATAAAGGTAGCATATTGACATAAAGTTCTGAAAACTGCATCCCAAAATAGCTTTGGTTTGACACATTTTTCTCTGCAAACTCTATTGTGAAATCCAGGTTTTTAGACAAGCTTAACTTCATTTGAATGGGCAAAGTTGGCAATCCCTGCCGTCCAATTTCCGTCCAAAAAATATGGCATTTCATCCATGAGGCACCCATCAGTGCAGAGCACAAGAATTTGACTTTTAATGGCGGTCTGGGTTGCTTCTGTGAGGGGGAGGATTCACTTAGTGACGATTTTATGACCTCATTTTCAGGGGTGCTTTCTAAGCTGTCTATGTCCGCTGAAGATAAAAGAAAGTCATTGCTTTATTACCCAGATGGAGGGGTTCTGTTTACAGAGGGGACCCAGGGTCCAATAGCAGAACCGCCTTATAGGCTATAAGCTGTCCCATGTGTAAAATAGCATTCTTTTTTCCATCTAACCCCAATGTTGGCAAGCATATTTCATCTGCAGATAACATTGGTCTTGCTAGGCTTCTTGTTAAACATTACAGTGTAGCAGTCTGCTGTCCTCTAAGTGAAGCAGTGCATCAGAGGAACATCATGAGCACCGTTCAAGCAGATCTGCTGGAGGACAGATTCTTAAAGGGGTAAGCGATGGACCTTTAGCGCCACCTCGTGGTAAATCCCCCCCAAAACTTTTTTGGGGGGGTGGGGGGTCACGACAATCGAGCAGTTCCACTTACTCGTGTGAATGTGATTAGCCAAAATGAAATGGCATTGAAAGATGAGCATTCACATACCTGTCAACCTCTGCCGATAACTGCCCTTATAAATGATTATGATTCCCCTTACAAACCCCCCAAAAACCTTACAAACACCGTACGACTCGTACGGTGTTTGTAAGGTTTTTGGGGGGTTTGTAAGGGGAATCATAATCATTTATAAGGGCAGTTATCGGCAGAGGTTGACAGGTATGCATTCATAGCCATGTTTAAATTAATTGGAGGGATTTTTTTTTAAATTCCAGGATTAGGTTTTTTAAAAAACTGCAATTATCATTAATAAAATGCTCTTTTTAAATTTCCAAAACATAAAGGATTGGTTAAAAATATTTGTTATTGATGCTATTTGAATTATTTTATCGTAATTGATCAACTTGACAGTGTTAAGCGTGATTAGTGTTAGTGATTAGGTCTGGTTCATCCTTGGGATGGAACTTCCAAATCCCTGATAGTCTTACATTTATCTTGTGAAGCAATTACTGTGCAAAAATATCGAAATGTCTGGAATTAGGAATTTGATGTCTTCTGCATTTCAGAAAATAATAGAATTAGTTCAATCTCTTCTCCAGAAACACGGAAAGCTTTGAAAGACACTGGCTTTGTAACTTTAGATCCACACACCCATATAAAGCATTTAGTAATAGCCTCGGTCACCAATTGCACACGTCTTGTTATTTTCCACTCAACTACTATACTATGTATCGGGGCGAATTCAACACTCAAAAATAGTGTTCTTTTTATGTACATGTTTTCAAATTCAGTCTATTATTCAACACACAAAAATATTAGTTAGTTCCGTGATATTTTATTTGACATTACAGATGACTTGCCTTTTGTCTTGCCTCCTATTTACCAAGGCTACAAAGTGGAATCAAAAGTGACAGCAGCTCACAACACAACGACGGCAAATTGAACAGTAAACGACAATTTCTATGTCAAATGCAGAGCATCTTGTAGTGTCAACGCTAAGTTCTTCATCATCTAAAGAACAAAGCCGAGTACGGCAGCATGTTTGCAATGACAGTTGTAAGTATTTATTATACATGATCCATGCGGGTTAGTGCAACGATGTCGTCGTCAAGGGGAAACTACAAGCGCTGGAAACGCCGTTGCTTATGGACAGTTCTGATTCGATATGATCGGCTTATCTTTTATGTTTCAAGTGAAGTCCTCGCTGCTGCCGTTTTATGCCTTTCATCCTAACTGCAAACGGCTTTGCGACAAATGGTTGCTAGATACAAAATATATTGCTCGAAGGGTAGCGAGGCGGGAAAAATAATGCGTCGGCGAGGAAAGTACAGTCGACTGCTAGTCTTTTATTATACTGACGTGGTTTAAGTCAAGCAGGAAATAATGCTCTCATCTGTTTGTACTTGCCGAGTTAGGTAAGCTAGACTTCAGGTGATGAAGCAACAAAGGCCAAAAAAAAAGCCAAATTGCAAGCCGAGGGGCTGCAAAATGTTGAAGAAATAGTTTCAAAGGATACGTTTGGAAGCCAACGCCGTTCGTGGGCGTTCAGGGAACGAGCGGTCCCAGCCGAAGCTCCACGTGGTGGGTGAGCCAAACGGGCTCGGCGGCGGTCTCGCCCCCCTCCTCGCTCGGTCTGATGGATGCGGTGAGGTCCCGGGAGTCGTGGCGCATCTTAAATGTAACGGTGACGTCGGCGTCTTCTTCTTTGCGGGGGATGACTTTGATAAAGAAACCAATCTTGTTGGATTTCCTGAATGCGACCACACTAGAGGCAGGGGGAAGAGATGAGCTGAGGTGAAGTGTTGGAGCACAGTGGGAATATGGTGAATGAGGTACTTACTCGGGGTCATCCTGGAAATCCTGGGGTTCAGCCAATTCATCATACTCGGCGGCGGCATCCTTCCCTGCAAGCACCAGCTCCTTACGGGGCACGATGACCTTTAAAACAAATGCCATCCAAACACTCAAGCCTTGTCTCTTTAGGCAAAGCCAACTGAGACTCATCTTTATCCTTGTTGTCCAATAGTGTCGCCCAACTCGAAAACTAATTAGCGCATTTAGTGAGTACAAGTCGAATTAAAAAAGGGCATTTTCTCACCAGCCAAAATGTCATCAAAGATCAAAATCAACAGGAAGTGATACAGCAATGCCCCAAGTTAGAAGAAAGGCTCTCCAAATTTGCAGAAAGTGACCCATAACTTACTACTATTTTTATTGTTTAGCTGCTTTCCCATTGAAAGTCAATGTAATAACACATGGAAAGGCAACAGGTTTTTTTAGGCTATAGTTATCTGAAAACTGTTATGTTATGCTATTTTAACATATTTGATCCTGGTTTATGATAAAATAAGAAATTGCCCTACTAAAAAATGCAACTCATATATGTATTTTTGCTCATCGTGTATTCTTTAGCTTGTGCAACTTATACTCGGTGTGATTATATAAAATTTGGTATATATACACAAACAAGGTTTACAACACAAACACACGCATATTTTTTTATTTGTTTTTAATTGCCAAAGCTGAGATTCGAACACTACTTCATGAATATTAGACAAGCTAATCACTCATGCAGCCCAGTCTGAATCTCTAAAAACTGTCAAACAACATCTCTTCCTATCGCAGACCCTGCAGTCTGCATGTTCCTGACACCATGACTGATGTTGGTGCATCGCCTCCCAGCAAAAGAGAGTCAAATGAACATTTCACCCGCTGAGTCATGAGCGAACTAACAGACTGCATATTTTTGGAAGAGCCGCTCACTGTAAGCATTTGAACACGAGGCCCCGCAGGTGTTTGAATGTCAAACGAAGCAGCAAGTCAACCGCGCGTTCACTTTGGCCGCAATGCGACTGGAAATGGGTCAAACTCTTGTTTTGGCCAGGAGCTCTGATTTACCTAGTCAGGTTCTGTGACATCATCTTCAAAAGAGGCCAAGAAAAACAAGCTATCGGGGGGTGCGTCTTAATGGCCGCCGGGGAGGCGCGACTCAGTGGAGCGTCCTCGGATGGGATCACCATGGCATCCACTGTTTCTGTGACAGCTGACAAATTGAGCTCAACCTAGAACTGACTCCCCTGTGAGATGAATACCGCCAAGTCCAGATGGACATAACCCATTGGAAAGATGTCAAGCGAAAGTTTCTTTTTTTTTTTTTTTTAAATCCAATGAAGTTGAAATTGAAGATAAACCATGTAATTTGTAACCGCTTTGTGTCCATCTTTTATTTTGGCAACCTCTCTTGTACTGCATCGGGGGGAATAACTGACTTTCCTCACCTCTGCACTGCTATTAAAGAAAGTTACAGCTTATATATTGTGCAAGAACACCAAAGGGACTGTGAACTGCAATAACATCTAATTTTAAAAGCTGTTAGACGACAACTACACACACGTATTGCAAACAAAGCGCACCGCTGAGATCAGAAATCCCCAAAGAGAAACATTTCCATGAGCTATAATATTTGGATTAGCTACAAAGGCGATCCCCAAGTAACGATAAAAGCCAAATAACCATTCTTCTTCCCCACCCTTGCTAATTGGCTTGATAGCCTTTTACTGCATCGTTTTCCAAAGAATTGCTGATGTGAATCATTCAATTCAGCTGCGGAATATTTTTTCCCCCAATGGTAGCATTCGGAAGGGCTGAGAAAAATGATAGAATCACTAAATTATGAGGAGAAAAAAATAAAATGATACAGCAAACAACTAATTTGTTGTTGGATCATTTCATGTTTGGACCATTTGGCTTTTAGAAGACAATTATTGAATCAACTTTCTCGGATTGCTGGTTTAAAATTATTTTTGTTTTTGGTTTTTGCGGTTGAGACAGAAAATACAGTGTATGTCATCTAAAAGTGTGATAAAGAGGTCCTAAGAACGGTTGGGCTGTAATACCTCTGCAGTGCTGTTAATGTCATCGGGGTCTTCTTCATCACAAGAAACCAGTGTCACATGGGTGACATTCTCCACTGGGTTGGTCAGGGTCAGAAGCACTTGGCTCTCCTATATAGTGACAAGAAAGCCAAGTCAATTGTCAAGTCAAAACAAAACAAAAAGCCAATTAGCTTCACTGATGCCATCAGAAACTGCTGATAAACCCACAAAAGCATAGCAATAACAGCGAGCAGGCACGTGTGTAAAAACGATGCATTTAATAATCACTTGTTCTGCTTTCCAACCCCCTCTTTGAAAAAAACTGACCTTCATGTGGCGCAGATTTGGAATGGACATAATTCGCACTTCAGGGATGTAACTCCTGCAGGAGAAAAAAAACTTTTTATTGTTCATGGTTAAAAAAAAAATACTTATTCTTTTTTAAGTGCAAAGCTGTTTCATTTGATGTGAAAATGAAAAATATATAGAAATGAAGGCATACAATTTCTTGGACAGACACAACAAAACCAGCCTGGGTCAATTCTATTAATCTTTGCATATCGTATGGATGAGACTCACACAGCCACCAGGTGAATTTTAAACTTGATGGAAGTCGGGTTGAATTCAGGCTTGCTCAGGTTGTGCTCGCATTTCTAAAGGCACCAAATAAAGAGAAGGAAAGAAAATATGCATTAAATAAAAGTCAACCCTTCTTATAAACTCTAAACTAAAGTGGGAAAATGCTTCATCCATAAAATGAAAATATATAGACATGATGATTCATCATTTATAGTGGCACGTCACCCAACAGATAGCAAATTATTCTTTTTTTTAAACTATTTTAATTCTATTTTTGGCAAACAGTTGTATTATGTGTTATAATTTTTAAATATTTCATTGAATCATTTTGCATAACCTGATTAGCCACGAACATCTGCTGCCATACAGCTCATTTTGCATACCAAAATAAAAAGGATATAAAGGAATACGGGTTGCATTTTTTTTGTTGCATTTTCAATGGTCTCAAAATAAGAATTGTCACCAAAATAAAAAGTTTGGATGTAAACATGCACTCACAAACTGTGCTTATTAAAAGCCTGTATGAACCAGAATGACAACCGTTGAGAACCAATGACATCTAAATAATTTAATGAGTTTTTCATAGCAACCTTGCAGCGCAGCGAGCGCTTCATCAGGAGGTGTTTGTGCCGCGGGTGCAGCTGCGAGGCTCCCGCGGGCTGGAAGTCGGGCTGCAGGAGTCGCTGGCGCAGGCGGGTCACTGGGTAGAGGGAGCAACGAAAACTGAAGCACCCCTAAACCTTAAATGCTAGAGGCCTGATTGAGCCAATGAGTTACGTAAACTTGTAACTCATGCCGATTTCCAATCACATGATCGAATCTGGGACAACTCTAGAAATATTACCCTCTGGCAAGCAGATGGGCCGGATGTAGCAATCTTCGGGCAGGGGCTCCACCTCATCAACAGCCTGGGCGGGCTCGATGGTGATCTCTCGCTGGTCCTCCCCTTCTTTCAAGCTGCAAAGAATAAACGTCCTTCCATCATCGCACTCTGTCAAAATATTGTCTTATTGACGACCGTTCGCTCATTGTGGGTTGCTTGAAGGCAATCCAAAGGACAACCAATCACAACTGTCATTCTGTCAGTACGGATATATCAAGAGTCGCAGCATTCAAATGCACAAATGAAAATGCAACTCACGAAAGACCAGCCAGAGTGGAAATGGGCGCTCCAGACCGCTGCCGTTGCAGTCGTGTTCCCAGGCCGTACTTTTCCTGCACGTCCAAGTAAAACCAGGATCACACAATTGAAGCATTCAACGCAGGTGCTTTTCAATCTAGAGCTACTTTTCCCCTATTGGCTCATTTTAATGAAAGATGTTGACAGTACCAATTGCTTTGGACAAAAAAAACTGACAAAAAAAAACATTTATTTACATGGGAAGGGAAGAAAAGCCTTTCTGTGGATACAGCAGAGAATCAACTATCGTTTGTCAGATTTTCATAATTGGTACCCAATTAGGTTAGCATTGATTAAAAACCTTTCTTTATACTTCTAACTGTACAGGCTGTCCCCCATAAAAGATTATTTTAATATAGTAATAAAAATTCTCGCTAAAATGATTAGATTTTAACAAGATAAATAAACGAAAAAATCAAATCATGATCCCGTGCTTAACTTTAAAGTTAAGACTATTTTTGCTCATTTAAAAATAATAACTAAAACCTAGTTTTCAATGAATATGACATAAGGCAAAGAAAAGATTAAGTTAAATTTAGTATCCTCTGCCAGTATGTGAAATCTACAAAAGACGAAAGGCTAGGTATTCAGTTTTATTATGTTGGTCTGTGTTTAGGTTATCTCAAGAATAAATAAATAAAAGGGAGGATTAAACTTTCAGGATGAACTTATAATATAAAACAGATTTAGCGATATATTGAGAACAGATTAACCTATTTAACTCAAATATGAAGAATAGGTAATAGGATTATTTCCTTAAGTAATTTATATTTAAAGAATTGATTAAAAAATAAATAAATAAAGTGCCACAAAGGGTGGCATTTTTCTTTGATAAAGGCAGTCCCAACTCCACCAAATATGTCTGCACCCTGAGTTATGATATGCCTTTCATTACTCATTTATGGAGGAAAAAAAATCCGGGAGAGCTGACGGTGAATGCTAACCTTTCAATGAAATTGAGAGCACAAAATGTCCAATCCCTTTTCGCTGCATTTTACGTAAAGTTCGACAAAAAGAAGTAAGTAACAGAGGGTGGCACGTAATATATTTTTCAATATAAAGACAAATTGTGACTTTTTGGGGGAACAGCGCGTACTCTGCTGTTTCACAATGATTTTATAAACTTTAATACAGCATTTTTGACCTCACACTGATGCCTGCCTCTCTTCTCTCCGGCTAACTCGCACAAAAAGGCTCAGTGTGTGAATAGCATTTTAGCACTTAGCCATTCATGTGATCTGTGAGGTCACACGTAAGCACATGAGAGGCAAAAACAACATTACTGCAAAAAAAGCAAATACAACTCACCACCACGTGAATAGTATGTTGCTGGTTGGGGGTCAAAAACAAAATATCAGGGTGCATTAGCAAAGAAAGAGGAGAGAATAAAGATGCATGAAGAGATTAAGCAAACATTAGGTGACATGCAACAGAAATACACCGAATAGAATTGTTGTAAGTGCAAAAGCAGGCTATTTTTTTAAGCACTAGTGGGGTTTTTTAATATTTAGTTTTGATTTACACCACAGTTAACTTGAGTAATGCAAAGAATTTAGCAAATTGTTCCAAACTTGATGTCACTCCATATACAACTACATGAAGTATAGATTTGAAAATGTTTACCGAAAAAGCCAAAGGCATGCACTGTCGCCTCCTGGCCAGTTTTTTTCGGTCTCTCTCCTGCTTCTCTCTATGAGCCAGTTGTTGGTAATACTCCATCAGCTTGTTGATCTGAAAGGAAAGGAGATTCTGAGAACATCTTGAAATTTGCAGATGACACAACAATGCCAGGTATTAAAATTGTTTGCCTGTCAGCTCTTATTCCACTCACTTTTATTTTTGGGCCTGTATCTCTATGTAGGTATTGTTTTGAATAAAAATGTTGGGTCTTGTGACCAGACTAAAAAGTTGAAAACACTTAAAAATAAAGAACATTTAAATCTGGGAGGATAAAAAAATACTAATCTGAGTTCAGTCAGTGCCCCAGAGCAGATTGTCTTGAACCATGAATACAAATACAATGTGAACTGCTGTTTATTCCAAGGACTCAACCACACACATCTATTCAGAACATCAAATCATGTGCCCAACTAGGCCAATGCAAAGAAGGGAAGGGGAACATACCCGCTGATTATGACAATTCTCAGGTTCCTGCCACCCACCACTAGCTGTTAAGGAAGGGATAAAAATGTTTTATATCATTTTTAAAGTTATTCACAGTCTTATTTATGATGTGTTACATATCGGTACCCACCTACTGATTTGTCAGCCATTCCTACATCCCTGGAGGTCCAACGGCAGAAGCCACAGGCCAGATAGTACGCCTTTTTCATAGCAGTCTTGGTGGGATCATCGGGGAGAGGAGCCGGGATGTTTGTGGCCCGAGTTGACAAGGTATGCATGCAGCATGGGCAGTCGAAACAGTTGGCACACCTACAATAACAATAAGGGAGGGTTGTCATTGAATAACTATTGACTAAAGATCAGTGCGAGACATGGAAAAGCTTCTCTTTATCGCACCTATTCTTTTTCAGTTTGGCTTCGGCAGAAGGCATATTTTCTAGACAGCTTGGACAATAATGGGAGTCCACCTGATCAAGAAACAAAATGGGTTAAAATGAGAGTCAGGTTATTAGTCCAGTCTGTTGACAACATTTACAGACTAAATTATTCGGTAGATTGTCAGACTTTTTGATCAACAAGATTGCTTAAGAACGATTACAATTGTCTGGTTAAGACAGGCAGCTCGCAATAATACATATTTTAATTGAAGCCCTTCCCAAATCATCACAATATAAACCCTGGCAAGGAAAAAGTCACTTAGAGAAGCTAAATTGAGTCTTTCTGGGTACGATGCTTGTAAATGAAATCAAACTTTGCTTAAATGTCAATAATATCAGGTTGTGCGCTGAATTAACCCACGTGATTTGCAACTTTTATAAACATTTACGGGTAACCCCATTGGCGATTATCACAGTTAGCAGATGCTAAGAGTAGTTAGCCTAAACGTCCATATACGAAAATGCTAACATAACCGGAAATAAATGTATTTACAAAGAGCCAATCGAACGAAAGGATTCAATGAGTGACAGGTTCTACAGCCACTCTGTGCAGGAGACAACTCCCCTTAACCCCGCCTATAATTCTGACAGGCTAGCAAGCTAGAGAAAGAAAAGCTAATGCCTTGAAACTAGGAGAAACCTGGACAGAACATACCTCGTGGGACACACATTCCAATGAACGCAGCTCGCTACAGTACCGACAGAAATAGAGCTGGGATAGAGGAGCCCGGATCTTTTTCTCCCCGCGAACCAGATAGATGACTCGGTCTGGCTGGAGGAGGGAGGCCATCTCTGTCAGACTTCCACGACTGCTGTGCGGTTTGCCTGCCCGGCTGCCAACTAATTTGGAAGTGGATTTAAAGTCGCCCTCTTGTGGGGACCATTGGAACTGAATCCATGTTCATATCGACGTCTCACGACAAAAAACACTTTTGCTTCGCGAATGGAGAAAAAAAAAAATATGTTTTTCTTTACAATGTTTTGTTTTGTATTAAAAATGAAAAATTAAAAGTGAGCAATTTATATTCATTTCAAAGTAGACCCATTAATGTTATATTAATCGGACGCTTCTGACGCAAAATGGCCGACAAGTGACACTCTTCATTGACATTAACACGAACCTGGCTTTATTTGAAATATTTAAAAAAGAAAAACTTGTTATCAATAGCCTCGTTAAGTTAATTTTAACGCAGTTGTGCACAAATTCAATGAAAAAATAATTTTAAAACCACCGATGAATATCCTGGTATCATATGGTGTTCTCACATTGAACTGCATTGATTGAACAATTTTATCGTCAATATACAGTATAAAGACATTTAAAGCTTCACCACGAAGTGCACAAATAACAACAACAACAAACAAACAGACAAATAAATAATCAATAAATAAGTAGTCAGAACATAAATAAGTAGGGAAGTGCACAAATGACAACAACAAACAAACGAGCAGATAAATAATCCATAAATAATAATGATTAATAAATAACCAATACATAAGTAATAAATAAATAAGTCGTCAATATAACGCCATACACTTTAGTCTAGTCAAATATTAATAGATAAAACAATTGGATAAATCTTCAAAATTAATTAATCAAATTTATACAGCGCTTTGTGGTCAATGACGTCAATAAAAGGGCGTCCTCGCCAACAGCTGCTTTCGGCTCACCTCCTCCAGGGCTTTATTTCCATTGAGGGAACAGCGGAAATTTCATCCGGCAGCAAGTGGACAAGATGTGGAAGATTTGGTCTCCGTTGCAGCTCCTTCTGCTGCTGTTTGGCCCGCTGCTGCCTTCCAACGCCGACGGAGTCCCGCTTACTCAGGTACATCCTACCTTAATAAAGTCCCTGTAAAGTAAAAATCAATGATTTGATGTGTTACCCACAGTGGTGCACGCCACCCACAGATGGTACCATCTACAAATACCAGGCGGTCCCGTTGAATGACACTCATGCCGTTAACTTTAGCCGATTTATGGGGAAAACTGTCCTCTTCATCAACGTGGCCACGTACTGACGTTTCACTTATCAGTACGAGGGTACGTGAACGCAACATAATCATCCATAATAACGCAATATACTACACAAAAATAACAAATAAGAATCCAAGTGAGTTGCTGGCTTTTTTTTCTTTGTCTTACACAGAGTTGAATGCACTACAAGAAGAGATGGACATCTACGGTCTCACTATTCTCGGCTTCCCGTGCAATCAGTTTGGGAAACAAGAACCCGGGAATAAAAATGAAATCCTGCCAGCTCTGAAGTAGGGAATTTTAAATTAATTTCATTTTTTGCTTAAGTTTCCACCTCTTAATAAGAGACTCTTTAATGTTGAAGGTGTCATTTTTTCTGAGTTTAAAATATTAAAATAGGTCATCTTTTAAACCTTAGAGGTCAAAGTCAAGGCCTGTGGACCAGGTGAAGCCCAACACATCATTTGGGGAAGTAAATCATTCAAGTTTCTCACAAAAATAAAAACTGAATAGTTTGAAAAAGACAAATGATTAAAAAACAGAACATTTACAGATTTTTGTAACTCCTTTTTTATGTTAAATTAACCTTAAAATCTAGATTCACAGTTTTTACCCCTTTTTTTAAATCAATGAATGGCTGATAGTGAAAAAATCAGTCATTGTTTTAATAGCCTTTGGTTGGAAAAATCCCATCTCACTTTCTCATTAATCATCAAAGACAGGATACAAAATCTACAGTAGCAAATATGCAATTCGGGCCAGCCTTCAAGGACTAACTTCTAAAGTGTGGAAAGACTGGCCTCTGATAAGCTTCTCCATCTGCATTCCAGGCATGTCAGACCCGGCAATAACTTTGTTCCTAACTTCATGCTGTTTGAGAAGGGTGACGTGAACGGGAAAGATGAACAAGAAGTCTATACCTTCCTCAAGGTGGGTTTTGCTAGCTTGGTTAATGACCAGTATTTCACCAGCAAAATCTCATCGGCCAGATCGCCATACAAATTATTAGGCGAGAACGGGGTTGTTTGTCACAAATTTTCAATATTTCCTGAATATCTTCCCTTTGAGTAGATGGAAAGAAATTGGATGTTTCTTGCCGTCAATGGCACCAAAACATGAAAATTCATGGCAGGTCATCTGGTTTGAACAACTGTTTTTTTTTTTCCTCATCAAGTGTTGTGACACTATTGTAATGTACGTTTGTTTTCTACTTATTGGGGCAACTCGGTTGTAATT
Source organism: Stigmatopora argus (assembly GCF_051989625.1). NCBI lineage: Eukaryota > Metazoa > Chordata > Actinopteri > Syngnathiformes > Syngnathidae > Stigmatopora > Stigmatopora argus. Next base: position 13,043,815 of record NC_135395.1, read on the forward strand.
AGCAACATCGCCCTCTGTTGGTTCAGTTATAGCAAGTGTGACAACCCCAGAAAGTTTGGGGATTCCTACCACCTTTGTAAATATATACGGCTTTCTTTCTAGAGTTCCTGTCCCCCAGTCTCAGACACCTTTGGCAACCCCGACAACAGACTATTCTGGGAACCACTGAAGGTCAATGACATCAAGTGGAACTTTGAGAAGTTCCTAGTGGGCTCAGATGGAAAACCTGTGATGAGATGGCACCCGTCTGTCAATGTTTCCAAGGTGCGAGCTGATCTTCGAAAATACTTGCTCCAACGTTACACGGAAGACGTTTTCAACTAGATCGTTGTAATCGTTTCCACCGGTAATCAACTTTCTGGAGCTGTAAATGAAGCAGGTTTTAATTCAGAAAGGTGGCATGTTAAATGAAGAAGAGGTTTGAAAACGGGAATACCGTGAGGCCTCTTTGGAGTCTTGAGATTCAAGACAGCTTTTCAGTGCATTCAAGCTGTCCTGTAATCTCGCATCATGTTATCTTTGCAAACCAAAACCTGCTTGCATTTACATCCTCAGTCAACTACTTTAAATAAATCAATGACAAATGCACACTTGTTTGCCGTTTTATTGGAATTCAGATTTTTGTTAAGGATGTGGCAATGATGTCATGTTACTATCTTGAAATTGGTCATCAGTTCACAGTCCGGTTGCTGTTACTTACCATAGTATTTGCATGACGTGTTTTTTTTTGTTTAACAAAACCTAAATTGCTTTGAGAATTGTGACACCAGTTTGTAAAATCTCTCACAAATATGCAAATCACTCACATAGTCCTTAGTTCCTTTCTACTGCTATCACACATTAAAATGAAGAATAACTTCTGTATAAAAGCACACAAGATAAACATTTAGAATAGATTTATTAAGCCAGTCAATACAAAAGATCTCACATGTGCTTTTGCCTACAGCAAAACAGAAAAAGGCCTGCAAACCAAGAAATACAACCGCCAGTAATCAAAAGAATAACGTTTCAAAAGTGTACGTTTCCCTTCTCATCCCACCTATCAGATTCAGTTCTCAGTAATATGATGCTTCATTAAAAAATAATCTGATTCTGCAAATTTTGAAGCCCTTTCGTCTGACTACCACAAAGCGTCACGGCTTAGTCGATCGACGAGGCAGGTGTCAAAGATTAAACAAGACATCTCAGCCCTGACGACTGTTGCCCGGAGTAAAATAACAGCTGTAAAAAGATAGCGGAACTGTTTACCGTACTGCTCCGGGCTTAAAATGTGCATGATAAAAAGGCATAGTGACATTGGTGATCAAAGAAAGTCATTGAAGTACTGCGTTTAATGAGATTAGGTCCATTATCATGGTGAAAAAGAAAAATCTTGCCTATGTTGTTGCTTACGATGTCCGACACAAACGAATGTCAATAGCTACAATATCTTGAGAATACACTAACAACATTGAGCAGCATTACTAAAAGACAATGATCCACACTTAGGCAATGCAACTATCAAAACAGCAGGTTATAAATAAATTAGCAATCACAAATATGTTTTTGGTATGATACGTCAAAAATCCCCCTGCACCCGCCCACCCTAAATGTTTGTATGCAACAACAATGTTTTGACCAGTTACACATGGGACATTTCTATCACATCAACGTACTCTGAAGTCTTCTGAAATCAATTAACATTAACTTTGTAAATTCACTGGCTGAATTTACCTACGTCCATTGTTGGAATGGGAATGGCTTACTGTAACCCTACCAAAGTTGCTAAATCAAGTTGTTGCAGATTGGAACGCAAAAGTTCAGATTTTCTAGGGGTTTGGGGGGGTTGTCAAGTAGTCCAACCTATTAACAAAAGACTTTATTTCATGAAAAAAAAAAAATTGAAATAGTTATATTCAGAAGTGACAATTCTTCCACAAATAGCCTTATAAAACGCAAGTATAAACAACATTACAATAGGATATCTACAGTTCAGTAGGAAAATGATAGATCACACCTTTTCAAAACAAAACTGATTTCATGCTACAACCCAATTTCCATTAAGCGGTGGAACTTTAGTGCTTTCCAGGATCTATATTCTGTCGCTCCCTTTTTCCAAAACCACCAACACCACCACCCCCTGTTGCTCCTCCTCCGGCTACTGTCGCACCCCCTCCACCCGCTGCTGCCGCTGCTGTGGACTGGTCTACAAATATACACAAAAAAAAACATAAATTTGCCTCACATTGCTTTTTTTACCCAAAAATATACCATCATGAGGCGCCGTAGGAAAAAAAAAAATTAAAGCATCGCTACTGGTGCTAAAGCTATACTAATGCTATTTAATTGTGTTAAATTGAAACATTTTCATCATTTGATTTTTTTTAATAAAACTTAACTTGCCAACGTCAGGGAAATATGAAGCTATGCAATGTTTGAGGGTTTTTTTTTTTATATAAAGGGACAGTACATATTAATGAAACTATACATATTCATGAACATAAAGTTCTCGCAACTTAACATATCAAGTTCATGCAACTTAAAAGGTAAAAGGTCTTTCCTCAAGTTTAGGAACTGATTTGATCAAGTTAATGTTAACTTTCCATTTACATAAAACACCCATAATTGTACAGCACTACTCTTCTGGTTGACTAAATGCCCAGAGAATGTTACGTTGACAAGGGAAACTTCATTGTAATGCCACCACAGCTTACCTGCATTATCAGGAGCCGGTCGTGAACTCTCGCCCACCGCTCTGGCTGTTCTGGGTTGTAGAAATGATGAAGACTGCCACTGAAAACCCTGAGGAGAGAGAAAAAAAAAGTGTCCTCATTCAAACCATACACAGAACAACAAAAAATTCAAACCAAGTCTGGAGTTGGAAATGTTTGCATATTTCAACTAAGTCCATAAGAGTCTCAACACTAAGTGTTAATTAAACGGAACTTAACGACATCATTCACGTGTTCCTCCCATCAGAAAAGGCGCAAAGCGGTAGAAAAGAGAGCCTGATTCTGTCAGTGAGACTGACGTAGGGGCCTTTGAGGACCCTTACCAGGTTAACAGGCTGGAAGTCTCGTACGGGGGGTGGAGCCGCTGCGCCTGCTGCATTGGGCATCCGGGGATGGAAGTTTACGGGCCAGCCCTCAAGGCCCGGCGGTCCCACCTGCACAAAGGGACCACAGTAGGGGGGGCTCAGCGGGCCGTTCACTGAGCCTGACGTGGGGTCTGAGGTACGTCTTTTCTGCTGCTGCCCCTATGAGGGATCACAAGTACACATGTGATCCCCAATTGGTGCACGGACGCTAAACTGAGCCAAAATAGAGGCGGCCTGGTTAGAGAGTGGCCCAAATCGGAACCCCGGATGCGCTGACAAACGTCTATTGGAGTCAGGCAGCACATTTGAGTGTGACGTCCACTGGTCACAAGAGGGCGCAATTTGGTAAGGGTTACCATGAAATCATGCAGGTAAATGTTTGGGGGGGCGTGGGGGTTAAATTGTCATCTATCAAAGCCGGTCTTTCATTCAGGACTCGTGCACAATTTCTCACACACAATCCCAGACGTTACCTGCTTGTGGTGCTGCATCTGCAGTCTTTCTAGCTTGCATCTCTCGGTGTGTTCACGCTGACACTCGTTCTGTGCCTGATGCAGCTGTGGGTCGGCAGAAGATGGAAAAAAAAATTGTCTTCAGAGATGAGGCGACTATTAAGTTCTTTTGAAAAAATAGGAGTGATTATTAGAGCTACTTGGCGATCAAATGACAATTTTCTAAAAAAAATAATAATTAAAAAAGTCAATTTATCATTGCAGTGCATTTAAATGCCACAATATGTTGTGTCAGTGTTATGCTAGTGAATAGCGTTTTATTGGGTCTAAATCAGGGGTGTCAGACTCGGGTTGGTTCGCGGGCCGCTTTAACGTCAACTTGATTTCACGTGGGCCGGACCATTTTAGATATATTATTTAGATTTTTTTTAATAAATGGATTAAAAGAACTGGATTAAAATCCCTGAATATTCAGTTTTTTATATATCTAAAACAATGTTTATTTTAGCTTTTTTTATTTATTTTTACATTTTACAAAATGATTTTTGAACTAAAAACAGAAAAAAATGATTTAAAAAAAAATCAGGACATTTAATATACATCTATATTCTTCATTTTAATTTGATCCTAAAACAGAAAGGCGGCACTCATGATTTACTTTCCCGGGCCACACAAAATGATGCGGCGGGCCAGATTTGGCCCCCGGGCCGCCACTTTGACACATGTGGTCTAAATAATTGAGAGAAATTCTCAATAAAAAAAAAAAGATTTTAAGAATGTACGCTAAGAATCACTAGAAAACACGAGAAAACTCCATCACCTGATTGGTCAAGTTAGTAATTTGAATCTGCAGTCGCTCCACCTGCCGCCTCAGGTCTTCTTTTTCCTCGTTCATTCGCTCCCTGTCACTGCGTTCTTTCCGGAAGTCTTCTTCAAAGATTTTTACCTGATTCCCAGAAACAAACGACCAACAACAACAAATGAGGAGATGAACATGAACATTCCACGTTTAAAAGCATGTTTTGTCCAACCTGTTCTTTTAGAACAGCAATTTGGGTGAGCAGTTCCTGCTTTTTAAAGTTATTGGCAACATCTTGGCCAGGCGGCGGCTGGGAAGATGAAGGCGCGTGCAAATTTAAGGCTTCTTCTAAAGCCTACAAACATACAAAGTCTTCTTTAAAAAAAAGAATGTTGTCGGATGAAAAGTTTTACAGCTTTAGATGCCCCATAACAAACCCTGTTGAGTCGTTGGATTTCTTTTTCCTGGTATTCTCGCTGTTTGCTAAGGGGTAAAAGTTGGTCCTGCAGGTAGTGGACTTTCTGCTTCAACTCGGTTGCTTCCGTGTTGAGACACTCCTTTTCACCCTAAAACACAGCCAGACCATTAAAAAAATTATTATAATGTTTTTCCTTCATCGGAATTTTTCTTTGACTTTATGTTTTACCTGCACATTTTCAATTTTGGACTTTGCTAGCAGCAGTTTCTTGTCGTAGTCGCGCTGCCTCTGCTCTCGCTCGGCTTCCAGGTCAGCCACGGTTTTCTGGGAATCGGCGAGCCTCTGTCTGAGGTCCGTGATCTGTTTAGTCCAATTAAAAAACATTTACTGGGAGGGGATTGATAACTATATAATGTCAAGTAGGGCTTCCACAAATGATTTTGATGAGCGACTAGTCAATTGTTTTTGGAGCCAGTCACCTAAACGGCTGATAGAGGAATTGTATACGTTACTATCATATTACTCATTATTTTCCAAAGCAAAAGCAGGTGTTTGGAAATATTTAATTTTGATTATGAAGAGTGATCTGTGGACCAGGAAAATCTGATCATTTACTTCTACATTTTTGTTTTGTTTGAAAAAAATCAAAACTAAAAAATACAATATTTACATTATTTTTATCCACGTATTTCCTTTTCTTTTTCTTAATATCTTCTTTTACCAAGTAATCAGAATTAAAATCCAAGAGATATATATACACATGGTAGTCGGGCAAATTTGTTATTTAAATGAAATTACAATACCAAACGTGTCGAGGGGAGCAGTCAACCAACCTAATGACGCAGATGGATATGGATCGACTTTGGTGGTTTTATGGAAGGCAGCATGGTGTACCCATCACGAAGAAGCGTCAAGTTCGTTTTGAGATATACAGCATGTGACTACATGCGTCTATCGGTCTATGTATGTCCCCCCCACCCCCCTTGATTGCACCACAACAGGAGGTCAGTAGATACAAGAGTGGTTAGGGGGAATTCTCACTGACAGCATATGTGGTAAGTCTGCACAGATAGCTAGGCTATTGCAAGAGCATATCTTTTCCACTCAAGCGTACACCAGACAGCTGCGATACTGTCATTTAAAAGCTACATCCTTTTTATTGTATTTCAATAACAACCGGTCCATTTAGATTACATCAATTAGGGGGAAACTAAAACGTCACACACAAGCATCACTCTAGTTAACAGGACTATTCTCACGCATTCACACTATTTTAGTCATGTTATGCAATGTGTTGTGTTCTACTCTGGGTGAAGCTACAAAACCATTTTGACCCCAGCAAAATTTGCGAATGTTACAATTGATGTGTGCATACCTGTCAACCTCTGCCGATAAGTGCCCTTATAAATGATTATGATTCCCCTTACAAACCCCAAAAAGACCTTACAAACACCGTACGAGTCGTACGGTGTTTGTAAGGTCTTTTTGGGGTTTGTAAGGGGAATCATAATCATTTATAAGGGCACTTATCGGCAGAGGTTGACAGGTATGTGTGTGTGTAGTAGAACTGAAACGTGATATACTAGAGAGCAAATCTTTCCTGTGACTCACAATGAGGGTGATGGCCTTAGTCATTACTGTACCTTCTGTTCAAACTGTGACTTCATTGAATTCCACTGAACGTCCCACTGCTTATTCACCTCCAGTACCTGTGGGACACATGACACAAAACCAAATGAGTAAATAGTAAAATGCATACCCCGCAAAAAAAAAGCCCACTACTAAATAGTAGAACTAAAATGACAAAAGAGGAAGAGACCCACATCTTTTCTTTGTTTCTCTAGGAGCTTGATCTTCTTTTCATAAACCTCAACATCACAAGGTTTACTTGGGCTTTTCTCAGCAGCTTTTCCACTCTGGGGGCGCACAGAAAAATCCGACATGTTTCACACCAAGTGGAACAAATGAATCTGTGAGTTTAGAAAATTGTGCTAATGTTATTCTCCAGCAGTGGTGAATAACATTTGACATTTTTTAAAGGTTCATATTTTACCATGATATAAATCGCAACTGAGAATAAGTGGGGGCTCAGACAAATAAGTGTAACTCATAGAGCGGAAAATATGTTAAACAGATGCACATCCCACAGCCTTTTTATTTTTGGTTTTGATTCAATAGTGGATTTTCTTCCTCACGCATTACAGCGCCGCCATCATTCCATTTGATTTACCTTCTGAGGGGTGGAGGCTTCCGTCTTGGATCTCACCACGTCACATTCTTCTTTAATTGGCTCCTCTTTGGTATCGGAAGCTTCAGTGTCCGACGCCACCGTAGATGACGACGATGAAGATGCTGCTGCTGCTGCTGCTGTTGATGCCACTGCTGCTGCTCCTCCTCCCGTCACAAGCTCCTTGAGTTTCTGATTTTCCTGCCTGAAAATAGCAAAGTAAAACACAAACCTGAAAAACAGGCAAGAAAGAGCAATTCCAGAGGTCTGGGAAAATCCTACAATGAACAAGAACACAGTGATGCTATAGTTTTCTACTAGAATTTCAGCACTGATAAAACAGTACATTTAATTTTCTAAATCAAAAAAGCACGTTTGTTTGATCATAGTTCAAGGTTTGGGGTTAGGTTAAGTGCAAAAGTTTCCCAAAGCACAAGAAAAGCAGAAGTGTTGCAAAAACTGAGATATTGGCTAGACGTCCAATTCATATAGACTTCCAGTCAAAATGAATTGAAACAAGATCTGAAAAAATAAAGAGTACTTTGTTGTTTTTTGACATGCTGAAGTTTTCCTTTTAATTTCAAATTGGTACTTTCTACTACCATTTAAAATTAAAGATAGCTCAAACATATTGGTTAGAAAATTACAACCAGTAAAATCAACAAAAAGTGCAGCCAGATTGACTTTTTTTTTAATTACCTCAGCTGTTCTAAATCTCGATTCCTGATATGATGATCCTCTTCCATTTTTTTCCGAAGCTCATTGTTCTCCTGTCTGAGCTGCTCACACAGATTCTGCGAAGAAAAAGTAGGTTAAATACATTGTCAATAGATGCTACTCCACTTAGCTCCATTTGAAGTGAAAGTCTGTATGAACAAAATTAAGAAATACCACTGAGCGAGCCTATTATGTAGACGCACTTGCTTTTTTATCTGATGTCAAAACTCAGTTTTCCCCCTCTAAATCGCATTTACCATAACTAGCAATAGAAAATGTCATTGTGCAATAACAAAACGAAAAAAACCACTAATACGAGTATGACAATTTAGATATTTTTTTCCATTCACTGCTTGATTTATTGACTTGGTTGCCATGTTAAAATAAGTGGTGTCAAATACAAATTATTTACAATACGTGTTCAAAATTGCTAAATACCAAATGACAAAATTAAACTAAGAACTGTAAGCCTGGTTAAAACATTCCAGCATAACAAAGGCTCACCACAATTTAAAAAAAAAAAAGAAAAACCTTTAAAATAGCCTCTGTCGGGCGTTGCATCTCATTTTTTTTTTTTAAATTGGATGTTTGGTTTTTACTCCACACCCTTTGAAAACAGGCAACACCTCGTATTTTTCTTTTTTCTATACGACTTAAGAAATAAGAAATTTGCCATTATAACATCAGCTGTCGTCCAGGTTATCTATTTTAGAACCAGTCAATAGTTTACAATAAAAATAACACTTTCAGATATGGATTTTTGCCTAAACTTGAACCCTTTTTATGGCATTTGTTGAAATTCTATGAAATAAATTTTTTTTAAAAAGTTACCAGGACATGAGTTTTTCAAAATAAAAATAAAAAATATAAAAATCATCCAAAGCATGTGTGATGTTCCCCATCAAGCATTAAAATTGTCAATAAAAAAACTCTAAGTAAAAAATGAAAAATACAAACAGAAAAAAACCTGAAAAATAAAAATAGATGAGTCATTTTGTCCTTTCATTTACCTGCAGAAGTGACGTCCTCTGTTCATTCTTTTGCACCTTAGAAGAAAGATGGTGAAACTCCACAGCCATTCGACCAAGGTGAGCTAACAGCTGGTTAGGGTTGGACTCTTCCGCGAATAAACTAAAGGAGCTCTCCAATTTCTTCAGCTGGCTTGCCAGCTCGACATTCTCCTGTGGCAGGAGGGGGATTACTCCAACAGCCGACCGGGCCTGAAGATACACCCACCCACATGCTCACTAGTCAATATTTCCTCACGAGGTAAATCCGTATCTATAACGTACATTTCAAAAAGGAACCACACAAAAGGAGTCATACAGTTACTACTTTTTACAAGTCAAACCAGTTGAGCTCCTCTGATGATTTTAAAAGACTAACAAATTTAAGTCAATGGAATGATATTACAGAAGGTTACTGTACCAAAACAAGCAGAAATACACAGGTCACAGGCGCTAGTGTAAAATTCTGAATATCATACCATTTATGTCATATCTACCAAGGCATGAAATTACTATGTCCCATAGGATGCAGCATGTGACTCAATCATGTGATTCCAGTTAGTAATAATCCTGGACTTTCCCCTAGTTGACTCAGGCTAAAACTACCAGTATTGAATCAGCTGTTAGTTCACCAGGATAGATTTCAATTCTTGGGAAAATGGGTGTGTACACACGCATGCAATTTAGATAGCTCAGCAAAACCTCGGCAACTATTACTGCTTTATTTCCAAAACGGAAAGCAAAAGTCTGCGTCAAAATAAGACGGCTACGTACGGTCAAGGCATCCGACGTCCTTCTGTCCATATTGACGAACTCTAATAAGGCGTCCTGTAAAAAGCCTACGAGTTAGGTAATAACAGCAAACACGGAGGAGCCCCTCAATAAAAGTTCCGCTTATTTGAAATGTTGTAATCTTGGCAAACTTCACACTCACATTAAGTCTGTTAGGCTGAATGGCCCTCGCTAAACAGCTTGCATCCGCTTCTTTTGGCTCAGCCGTGGAATGCAAACAAGGTTTACCTTCAAGTGAAACAGTAAGCCACAGTTGACACCACTCCACTCCCCTCCCCTCATTTCACAAACATCCAAAACATTAACAAATTGAAACTTACTCTGCGTTTCGGTCTGACCGTGACCGCCGCCCGCGCACAGACTGGCCGCAAAGCTGGAGGACTTGAGCGCCTCGTTGTCCCGCACGAGTTCCTCCACTCGCTGACGAAGCCTGGACGCTTCTAACTGAGACTCCTCGAGCAAATTGCCTGCAAAGACGAGGGTGTTCAACTTTACCCAGGCTTAGTTGCCACACCAAGAATGCAAAATGATGTTTTGAAGAACAAGTAACACTCCTTCAATGAGTCATAGACACGGGATGGATAGTAAATCTTACCCACGTTCAGGATATACTACATTTTTCTTTGACGGTGCATGTCTGTCACTCTCCTATTTGTTTTATTTGGCTATAGCAATAATTCTAACATATTTAAACGGATTGCTAACCACATAAACTATCAGGTTTGGATGTACTATTTTGGGCTTACCAAGGCTCTTAAGACCTTTCATCCTCTCCCTCAGCATACTGTTTTCCTCCAGGAGCTGTCGATAGCTGCTCCCTCCAACCGCCTCATCCCTGGTCTTGACATCACTCCCACCCGGATCGTAGATGCGATATGGGCCTTTTCCTTCCATTGTTTTGCTCACTCGTTAAGCATGGTCCTCAGAACTGAAGAGCTAAAAAAAATGAACTTAGTATTAATGATTTGAGCAAAGCAATGCTGATTAGAGAGCAAACATAGTAAAGTGGGACAAAGATCTCTATTCATTTGGCCTGAATTAGACTCATTTTATTCTAGTATGGTTGTCAGGTCTGTTAATTTACTGACGGGATGTTATTGATGGAGAAAGACATCCAAATGAATGAACGCTCATACCTGTCAGCCTTCCCAGGTAAAAATGAATTGGACATCTAATAACAAACTAATTCAAATTCACAGCAGAGTGATAAAACCACATGATTGGTGATTTATTATCATCAACTGAACTAAAAATAGGGGATTTAACTCGCTTCATTCAGCTAAATTTCCGAGTCATAACCTGGTCTTTCCTGCCCTTCCTTAAGGGCAGCCAATGAGTTAAAGAAAGACATTTTCATCAATGAAATAGGGCGTTCTAAATAAAGCTATGGGCTTAAACAGAAGAAAAAAATTCTGCAACTAGAGGATTACAAACATACATTTGCATTCACACAATGAAAACATTTTTTTCCAACACAAAGAGGGATCATAACTACAGCAATCATGTCAAATGATTTTGAACCCCCCAAAAAACCCACCAAAATATACAATATAAATCTCTCAAATTCTGGACACAAACTATCCAAATGATCGCTACCTTGATTAGTAAAAGCAGGCTAATATTAGTTTTCGCTGTTGTCATGCAAATGACTAGCAACACCTCGTTAGCTGTCGGCTAGCCAAAACTAGATAACAATGGGAGACAGGAAGCAGCGCGTTCCCTTTTAAGCGCCTAACATAGACACTTTTACCGAAGCGTCCTGTAAGGCAGAAAGCGTGGAGATACCTGACAAAGTAACAAGAAAAGCGGCGTCCTTTTTGACACAATGGCTTTCCGCTAGCAGCGGCCTCTTGTCTCTGTGCTCAGACATCTACTGCGGAAGTGGTTGCTGCTATGCCGTAACACGGGAAATTCCACCCGACGCTTGATGTAAACAGCGATGAGTGACAACCAAAGCGACCAATCAGCGAGCAGTAATGAGTGACAGTCCGAGCAGCCAATGAGTGTGAATATCGGTCCCCTTCACTTTTTACTTCGATACTGCAACAAGTTTTACAACATAGTACGAGCACATCTAATATATAACATGGAAAAAATGACCCATAATGTAATTTTAGCATGATTTTGTGACTACTATACTTATTATGTTGACTACCAATTTATATATATATATATATATATATATATATATATATATATATATATACATATATATATATGTATATATACATATATATATGTATATATACATATATATATATATGTATATATACATATATATATATATATATATATATATATATATATATATATATATATATATATATATATATATATATAATGGGTCATCAAACTTTATATTATCCAGTTAAATGTTACATACACTTTATATATATAAATGTAATGTCCACAACTATTGGCAAGATTCACTTGTATGAGGTTTAATGCAAATCCCCCAATCTGAACCTCTGAACAGTGTCATATGCAAATTATTATACTCCACTTTGCTTTTTAAAATAATGTGGAATTTTAGTAATGTTACATCTATGACATTATGGATAATTTAATACAACACTGACATCTTGTGGGAATTATCAGACCCCCTAGGCTTCTTATATTTGGTTAATTCCCAAATTCTTCATCATTACAACAACAGAACAAATAGTTTAACATGTGCAGGATTATTTTAAGGTAACCTCACAGACATTCTAACTTGGCAAGGAAGTCCGGCAGCTTCATCATTTTGAGTACTGTATGTTCTCTACAGATTTTTTTGCATTCTTCTATGGTCCCAATAAATGGGTTATCTCAGATAAATACTAAATAATCTAGCAAAAAGTAAACAGAAGGTGAATATAATTGCTTTGAGTTAATTAAGCACAAAGGTTTCACTATAAATCAATTCAACAAAAGCTACTTTAATAGGCTTATAAAAAGCTGGCATATTCAGACACAACATATATTTAAATTGTGCATTTGTTTTTTTATGTATTTATGTCTGTCAGTGTTTGATGTAGACCTCATTTTTTGATTGGAATCAATACTTAATATTATGCTACAATCTCAAATGCCTAATGAGAATAGTATAAAGTTATAGTACATATACTATAATAAATTATGAATGATTAAAAATAACCCTCATCATGTTAAGCAGCTGAGAAGCTTAATGAATAAATAACAACAACAGCAACTAAAATCCAGCTAGAGTAATCTGGAATGATTTTCAGAATGATTTACAAAAGATTCATTTGAATTAATATATTCAAATAAATTGCTAAAAAATACTTATCTATATGATGTATTTGACTGTATTATATGTATTATGAATTTTGCTATTATTATATCAAATTCAAAAGGTTAAAAATTCACAGTGTTGCTCAATAATTGCACCATAGATGTTAATCATTAAGCAGAAAGTTTATTTAAAAAATATTAAACACATAGTATTAAAAAAATAAAAACTCACCCGCTCATTTTTCTGTGTCTGAAAGGCACGTAATTTTTAAGGAAACTGGTGAATAGTGGGGAAGCAATTTCACTGTGAGACTTGGGGAATTCCCAAAACCACGGCAAACAGCCTGATACTATAGGCTCAGCGTGAATACAACCTGGTGTAAGTTCAACTTTATATTCTTCCTTCACAGAATGACTCAACAAATATTTGAAAAAATAATAAGCGGCCGTAAACACGGCTGTAAAAGCAAGGGAGATTTTTTTTTTCATTGGCAAATTTTGGAAATATTTCTTCTCACAATGCATCTCTTTTATATTTTCTCACATACATAAGTGATGATTGAACCGAGTATTAACAGGGTGGGGCGTGCCATTAAGCCTTAGTGCCGCAGTCTTTTTTTTGTTGTCTTGGATTTTGGCTTTCTGCAGGGGTTTTCCTCTCCACACATCTTGTTTTTTCTCTTTCCTCTTTTGAAGACAAAGACAGGCTAAAGCAGCTGTACTCGCTTACTGTGTGCAGTGAACTTGAAATAAGAATGTTTTGCTTCAATGTCATTATTTGGGCCTTTAAGAGTCAAAATCCAACAACATGCAGGGAATCCATTTAATAATCTCTACCCCCACTTTTGTAATAAGTGAGTACCGGATAACTAAACACAATACAGTTTATTTACTAAATGGAGTGGACATTTTATTAATATGTACACAGTTTAGTAGATTGACCCTTATTTTTAATTAGTAATCTCTGGGTACAGATTACGATAGATTAGAGCACATGTGTCAAAGTAGCGGCCCGGGGGCCAAATCTGGCCCGCCGCATCATTTTGTGTGGCCCGGGAAAGTAAATCAGTGGTGACTTTCTGTTTTAGGATCAAATTAAAATGAAGAGTATATATGTATATTAAATTTCCTGATTTTCCCCCTTTTAAATCAATAATTGTAATTTTTTTTATCTTTTTTTTCTGTGTTTTTAGTTCAAAAAACATTTGTGCGAAATCTAAAAATATATAAAAAAGCTAAAATAAACATTGTTTTAGATCTATAAAAAAACTGAATATTCAGGGCTTTTAATCCATTTATTAAAAAAAAAAAATCTAAATATTATGTCTAAAATGGCCCGGCCCACGTGAACTACTACTGAATTTTAGGTACAAATTTGTATATTCTTGGTGCCGATTAGTAAAATCTAGGTAGTTTCAGTAAACCTTGGGTGCAGATTATTATACTTTGCATAGTTTACCTCTAAAAATATTTTCCGTCATGGATAAGTTGCGTTGTTTTTTTCTGACTCGCGATCTGCGTCCTCTTCAGACATTTGGCAGCCAAAAGATCAATTATTTTAGAGGGCGTTTCCTTCTGGTAAATAACATTCTGCTCTGTGCAATGTCCCAGAATCAAAACAATGAATGAAATGAACGATCTGATAACATGCAAATTTGAACACTTCTTCTTTATTCATAACAGGATGTCATGAAAATGGAATACACGATAGGGAAAGTTGAAAAACATTCGAGCTCGCTGGAACATCAGTAATGTGATGTGACTTAGTGATTTATTCTGTTGTTTGATTCAATGGATTTAATGTGTTTTGGGGGGCACAGGTGAGCCTGCAAATATAGTATGGTAGTAATAATAGGGGGCGATCCTACTTTGCGTTTTTTACGATTATCGCGGTCATGTTTGGTCTACATTATCCGCGATATTTGAGGGATTACTGCAGCATAACTTTGTGATAAAAACAGTCAGTGGTGGGCCTTTTTTTACTATTTATCACAGCAATGTACCATGTTTAATCTTCCCCTCCACATAGCAGCAGCAGGGTTTTGCGATAATCTCCGGAAGTGTCACCCTGATGAAAAGAGAGGAGAGAAAACAAGCATTAAAAGCAATAAAAGTATATTCATATTAGTATCATGTTATTCTGACCATTTTCAGACGAAAAAAAACATTAAATTTTTGCAAAAATGAATGACAACAATCAATGCACACTGAAAAGAGTCAAGAAATTGAGTTAAAAAGATTGAAAAAGATTGTACGTGCATGTTAAACTAATATATACAGTAGATTTATAATTTAAAACAATTCAAATAAAAAAGTAAAATATTCTTCATTTACCTATCCAAACAAAGCAGCTACTATGAGACATTAGGGAATATTCAGTGTGTATAAAAACTACCTGTTCCTCTTGTCAGATTAAAAAAGGCCCCAAAAATATTTTCGGCTATGGTGTGTATAGTAAAAGTGAGGCCTGATCTAAATTAATTACTGCAATTTCAGTTTTGCAAATAGTGGGAATTGCTGCTATTTTATTTGAATAATATGTACTACCTTTTCCACACAGATTAATGTACTACTTTCTCAAAAACCCATTGTTGTAGTCCTTCACACTTGAACTTTATCTACTACAGAATACATTGCACATCATCTAGTCATTTCGTAAATAGAAAATATTTTTGCAAAGCCAATATGAGGCAATGTGCTTACTGTATTTATCTGAATATATGTCAGTGTCATTTCATGTGGAAGTTAATATAGAAATGTTCCTGGGTACTTCCTGTCTCTCAAGCTGTCAGCCAATCATGCAACAGATATAGAAAGGAAGTTGAGCACACAAGGGAAATTCCTAAACAGCTGTGCAAAAGCCACAGACCAACAGCCCACCACAAAGAGGCTATAGATTACCGCGGCCCCCTCGCCTCACTTGAAGACGACCGTGTGCGACATGCTCCTACACGATGCAACGGAACAAACGGGCCGAGACAAAACAAAGCAAGATGGGAGCGTTAGTGCACATCGACGCAGACTTACGATCATCGTCTCTACCTTGATGAATTCATGCAGCGACGAGTCCTGAGTTTCTTTGAACTCTTTACGAATGTTGAAAAGATCGATTTCGCTCCGGGACACCATAATGCGGATCAACGCTCTGTCATCTGTGCCGAGACCCTGCATGCAAGCAGTTAGAACACAACAGAACAGACATGAACTCTTCACACGCTACTCATTGGCTGGCTAAATAACTGGCTTCTCCTACTGTGGAAAAAAAGATGACATGAGGACAGATTTGCAAACCTTCTACACCAAGTACTAAATATAATGTCAAAAAAATGTTGTTCTAGGGCGGCCCCAGGACCCAGTGGTTAGCGTTGGCTTCACAGTTCTTGTGTCAAGGTTTCGATCTGAGGTCTGTCCTCACTGTGTGGAGTTTACATGATGTCCCCAGGCTTGCGTGGGTTTTCTTCGGGCACTCCAGCTTCCTCCCACATCCCAAAACATGCAGGGCAGGCTGGTTGAACACTCTATATTACCCCTAGGCATGAGTGTGATTGGCTGGCCACCGATTCAGGGTGTCCACCGCCGTGACCGGCCGTTTGGTCGCCGGACTTTTGGTCGCCGGACGTTTGGTCGCCCAGACGTTTGGTCGCCCGGACGTTTGGTCGCCCGGACGTTTGGTCGCCGGACGTTTGGTCGCCCGGGTGAATATAATTTTGAGAGCTGGTTTCAACAGTAGATATTTAGATATTAAACTCTCTCTCTCATGGTCCTCAAGATCAGCTTGGCTCCAGCACACCCGCGATACGTGTGAGGATAAGCGGTTCAGAAAATGAATGAAAAAAGGAATTTCCATTTCACGTACCTTCATGGCTTTGTACAACCGGTCTGCAAAATAAGAAGGTTGGTTCTTCACACTGCGGACTACAATAGAAAGCGAGATTTAGGATGAAGATCTAAACCCTGAGTTTTTGATTCTGTTTCAAATCTTGTATTTACCTAGGGCATAAAAGGCATTTTTAACATCTCCGGACATTTCCTTTTTGATGATTTGTTCGATGTCCTTGTTGGAGAATCTGACAAACTCCTGGAAAACTGAATAGCGCAACAGGAATTTAGGACCAAATATGAGCCACTTTGCACTCATTCGTCACTGATTATCGGATATTCAAGTCGCATTTGATAATTTAGGGTTGCCAAACTGGGAGAAAAAGTGTGACTTATTGTCTTTAAAATTCGGTCAATAGGGGGGTGTGGTTTACCTTTCCTTAGATGAGGAAAGCTCCTGGTGCACAAAATACTCATGAACTTCATTACCCTGTCATCAGAATCAGCATTACATGCATCAGCAAGCTCCTGTTAACAGGAAACAAAGCCAAATAAATGGTAAATGAACAAATCCCTTGTCTTGATCCAATATGTATGTACAAATCTACTCACTTGAGCATCTGTATTAGCTCTTTCACAATCTGCAGGGCCTTCTTCTCTTGCACCCTGAGCAGGAGGAAAGCACAAATTATGTAATCACAGAATTTTGTTTTGCAACACACATTTGGCACATTCTGCTTCTCCAAAGAGAACATTTTCCTGTCAATCAGGATGGGTGACCAATTTTTTCCTGTTATCTCAACGTTTAATGGATGAAATTCAAACGAATGTTCTGGTATTATGAGATGGCCTGCTGAGATAAACGTAGGTCATGATGTCATGGTACTATTCCTTTAATTCACAAACTAACTAGTAATCAGATTGCATTACCTGTCTGAAAATGATGTGTATAGCTCTACTTATCATAGTACATGGACTATAGCATTTGGCCCCTGGGCCGCCACTGGACAACAGAGCGTTTAGAGCACGTGTCAAACTCTCATGTCAATGACAGGGTACGAATTAATAATCTAGTATCATAAAAGGGTTATACTACCTGGACAAGGGAAACCAAGATGCAGCAAAAGTGACCTGATGTGTCAGATTCAATTGCTGACTCTAGTGATTTCTTATATGCTGTGAAGTTAAGGTGAGAATTATAAATATGTCACATTGAAATATTCCCACCGTGAAGCCATTGCCGCAAATAAACTCACCTTCCTGGTAGGCGGCGTTCATGGCTTGTATTTCTTCATTGCTCCTGGTGACCAGGATCTCAATCAGCGCATGTTCGTCTGTGCCAGCGCCCTGCAGAAAAGACCGGAAATCCCCACAGTGTACCAGTAAGAAGGCATCATAACAGTATCGAGTTTTACGTAAAGTGAACTAAGTGGGATTTTTGGGGGTCATGTAACCCGCAGCCAAAAAATGTTGGAATGCCACTCGTTCATTTTTTAATAGCCAACTTCAGGCATTATGGTATTGATGCCTAATTGTTAAACGCATGCCACTTTTGACAGCACTGATGGTTAAACAGCAATCCTAATCAGATTTTCTGGGAAGTGCTGCCCCCTGGTGTGGCTGTGTGTTACTCGATAGTACTTGAAAGATTAATACTATATATAGTATGCAGTTTTCTGCTGACTGTCCCAATCAGAAGTACAGAGTTTCACCAAATTACTGTCTTCGTTATGTTCACTGTGCGTCTCCCCCGTTTCCGACCCCCCTAGTTAGGTTTGTTAATTTTTCCCAATTTTTATTATTTGGATGGTTATTTTACAGTTATATTTTCAATTAAAACCTTAAGTTGTGCACCAGCACTTCCCTCTCGTTTGCCCGCTTCCTGCGTTCCACTCTGCTCCGCAACTGAGGCAAACATAACGAAGAAACAGAAAACACTTCCATGCCGACGCACACAAACACGGGATTTGAATACGCAGGCAGGGGTTGATGACAATAATGAACACCTGGGTCACACAAGGGACAGCAGGTGAAACTCACATACAATCACGCAGACAGCCATAAAACCCCAACAAAACATGAGAAAAGCATCACCACATTTAGTAGAGTTTGATTGACTTTTATCCTAATGCTGCCCAACTGCCGTGTACATTTATGCTCTCTTTTACCTTTTCCATCATGCCCACAAATGCCACGACTTTCTCGCAAAATTCCGTTTCTGATCTTGTTGACTTTATTACTCCAAAATTCCGTTTTACAAATTCCGTGCAAATAGATTTGACGTCGCTGTCAATGATAGTGAATGAATCAACTGTAAACATTACCTCAATGGCTTTTCTCATCATTTTGGCATCAAACTCCGCTGGGGTCAACATGAGACCAATAATCAGCCTCTCTAAGTTCTTTGACAATTCAGACTTGAGATCCTTCATCAGATCCTGCAACCAATTTGCGCAAAATTAACTCAAACGGAACTACTTCCAACAATTAAGAATCTTTTCTTACCCTCCCCAGAAGTGATTTAAAGGTCTGCCTGATCTCTTGTCTCTGTTCATTGCTTCGATGTGCAATGATCTCAATAATTGCATCTTCGTCTGTTCCTGTAGCACGTAAAGACATTACAGTCATTATTTGGTAATTATGCAAATGTAAAAAAAAAACAAGATG
This sequence comes from Stigmatopora argus, assembly GCF_051989625.1. NCBI lineage: Eukaryota > Metazoa > Chordata > Actinopteri > Syngnathiformes > Syngnathidae > Stigmatopora > Stigmatopora argus. Next base: position 13,063,023 of record NC_135395.1, read on the forward strand.
ACATACCAAATCCTTTCATGGCCTTTCTTAGTGCTTGTGCATCAGCAGCAGGGTCAAAACTGGATGAGGGGACAATTGTTGGCCTCAGCTGAAAGTGGAATGAACAAATTAGATTTTGCTTTAGCAACACAATAAGGTGGAATTTTGTCTTGACAAAGATCGAAGTGTTTAAAAGGCAATCACATGAACAACTCTATGGTATTGGTTGAGTTGAATTACCATTCTGTATCAGGTGTTTAATGTTTTTAAGAAAGCGTGAAATCTGAGTTAGAGGTTAAAATGAAACAATGAAAATAAGTAATAACTTTAATAGGGTTTGTTAAAATCAAATGTGAATTTTTTTGGGAGCAAAGCAGGAGCAAATGCCAAAATACTGCAATTTGCTAACCATCGCAGCCTATCTTTTCACATGGCATGCAATAAAAAATAATTTGTTATCACTGCAAAGGCTTGCGTTTCACAGCCAAGCCAAAACCATGCAATTATAACTGCACTTGCAGCACATAAAACGGCCAACCAAACCTTGACTTTGGTCATGGAACTTATTTCCCACATCTTGTAGGCTATTTGAGCTGCTTCAGGGAAGAACTCTCCAGCTAAACTGCAATGATTATTTCATTATTTGCACTTTCGGAACCTTACTCGAATCATTAGGAAAGATTTTAACACTTATATCCAAAAGAATGGAGCTTTAAGATGGTTGGTCCGGTCTTCCCTTAGTGTAATTTATTCAACGTAGTGCATTCACTTACTCATCATCACCTCCACATAGATTTAACAGAGTCCTCTTGTAATCCCCTGATGTGTCATCCTGTTGTCAGCAAGCACATATGAGGGCGATACTCATTTCCAGACATGGTTTTTTCCAGCTTTTTCACTACCTTAATCATGTTGTAAAGCGACTTCTCATAGCCGAGCCGGAAACACTCTCGAATGTCCAACATGTCTATTTCGGAGCGACAAATCATGATCCTTATCAGTGTGTCGTCAGCTGTACCGAGACCCTGGAAATAAAGCACAGATTTATCGAGGAGCAACCTTTAGGTAAACTGTGTAGAATTAAACCTTAGTTTTAATCATAATCATTGGAAATTTGATATTCACCTTCATGGACTTGTAAAGACGTTTGGCAAAAAACATGGGAATACTGCGTATGCACTGGACTGCGAGAAAAACAAAGAGGTTGTTACTTCCAAAATGTCTTTTAATATCAAACACATTAATACAGTATTTGATGTATTTTGTAAGTAACATTTTGTATATGAACCATATTATACTATTATTTACCAATACACAACTTATGTCCAAGTTACGTTGACCAAATGAACCACAGAATTTTGAATTATCACATTGAATCTAATTTAAAAAAAAACAGATTATTTTATTGTGGTATTTTTAACAGTCAAAGAATATTTCCTCTAGTCACATTTTTGGCACCTTAAAGGCAAAGACATGTACTAATAATATACATGCCAGGGGGAAAATTCAAGGTGTCTTAGAGTAGAAATCGTCATTTGTACTTGGTGCTCTCATTCCCTTTAAACAACTTTCAACACAACAACAAGGACCCCCCAAAAAACAAGATTTAATGATTGTTCATAAGTAAAAGACTTACCAACAGCAAGCATTAATCTCTCAAAGTCTCCAGATAGCTCGTTCTTGATGCTTTGCTCTATGGATTTTTCTCCAATCTTCTCATATGCATCAAAAACTACAAAAACAAGGTAATGAAGATAGTGTAACTTTGAAAAAATAGGCAATCATTTCTTCATTAAATTGGCATTCTTTCATATTCCCATTTCACCAGGCTTACTGCAAAATAATTAAATGGATATTTTATTTATCCCACAAAAGTAATAAAATTGCCAAGTAATTATATTAAAACAAACATTTGGATTCATTGTATAGACATAGCCAAAAAATTAGAAACACATTCAAGAAAGATATTGAGAATTGATTTTTCAAAGTTAAATATAAGATGAAAAAGACAACATTGGAAAATTGTCACATGATCGTTTTTGGGAAGTAATAAATATAGTAGTAGTCTAATTATGCAACAGAAATAATCAACGTTATCATGTGGAATTGTAATATTCCTGTATGTTCATAGTACTTATGTTCATATACAATATTAAAATAATGAAAAGTAAAAATATATTATGAGGAAAAATGACAGAAAATATAGATTTTGAAGTATTATTAAAAATATAAAAGTTATTCTAATAGAGGTTTTCTTGACATCTTATACAGGGAAATATAAGTTTGACATTAAAATCCCAATCACACTCAGGTCAGAGGTAAAACGTTGAAATGCCACACGTCTGCGATAATTCCCTTGGCGTGCACTTACCCATTCGCAGGTGGGTCACGCTGCGGTTTCCCAATATCATGATGAATTTGGCCTCATCTGTCCCCCACTGCTCTTCTCCAGCGGCATAAAGATCCTTTAAGTCGAAACAAGAGGGTGACGAAAAGGACATGTGATTACAAAAGTCATAAACAGTTGTAAAGGTTTCAAAGGCGTAAAGCAGGAGTGTCCAAAGCGTTCTTATGGAAAATTTGCTGCTGGAGGTGTATGTAATATGCCAATTGCATTTGTATACAATCAAAATAGATTCACTCATCCCCTTTAACTGATTCATATGTTTATAAAAGGATAGTTAAATTCATAGTACTTTTTCGAATAGTACAGTGGAATAATTAGTAGTTGAGATTCTCACTTGCGCATCTTGTTCCACCAGATCTCCATCTATAACACCCGACTCATCTCTGGTCCCCTGAAATCAGGAAAACAACGGCTTGAGGAAGTCACAACAACGTACTGCTCTGATACCTCCAAACTTCAGCTTCCTAACCTGAATTAAAACAACGAGCATCTTCTTAAAGTGACCTGAGGTGTCACTTATCACATCATCCTCCATGTTTCTGCCATAGGCTTGAAACAGTCAACACATCAGAGTCAAGTTGAAAAAGATCCCCCAAAATAGACCCAAAAAAACAACAACCCTATTCTCACCTTCCTTGTATGCTTGAACCATGTCATGAATTTGTTGGTTATTTCTTGACACCAGAATTTCAATCAAGCTCCTCTCATTGGTTCCCGCTCCCTTATGATAAGAGCAACCAGTTTAATATAAATACGACTCAATTTTCCACATGTAAAGGTTGTCTAAGTGTCTTACTTTGAGTGCATCTTTTACTTCTTTGGCATCATGGTAGGCTGGTGTTCTCATTAGACTCACAATAAGTCGCTCAAATTTACCTGTCAGCTCATATTTCAAATCATCAATGAGATCCTGTAAGGTAAAATGGTTGTATTTAGACATGTTACATTTGTTTTTGCATTTATATTTACTATTTATATGAAACACCTTTCCAAAGGTACACTTGTACGCCGCAATGACTTCCTGCCTCTGAGCATTGCTACGAGAAGTGATCAGATCCAAGATGGCTTCTTTATCACTGCCTGAGGGGCATCACATACAAATGTGAGTCCTTCATTCCTTAAAGGTGTTAAAAACATGCTCACTTTTCACATCCATACTCACCCATTCCTTTCATTGCATTGAATAGCGACTCAGCATCAGCGCTGGGGTCAAAATTGGGAGCATCTTTTATTGTGCCTCTGAACACCTGAACAACAAATTACTTTGAATAAATTTACACCCTCCTTTGACACTTTTATTATTCATCTTTAATAAAATAAAAATATGAAACAACAGATACAGTCATCTTTTTCCATCACGAGGCAATACAGTACCTTGAGATACGAGCTTAATGCGTTCCTGGACCGAGCTCGTACATCAATTTACTCGTATCTCAAATCAAATGTTCCCATAGAAAATAACTAAATGCAAATTAATCCGTACTGTACTAGCTTTAACAAAAATACTAACACTTGAGGATTCGGAGATGAATATTTATAGGAGTAAAAAGAAAGCGAATGCTTATTTTTTGAAGAATCTTGAAGTCAAACTGGTGTTCAATTGTATTAGCTCGAAAAGCAGTTGTCCGACCCCCGTGTTCACAAAAAACTTCCATGTATTTGCATGCAAGGATCTGCACGTTCACACAGGGCAAGGACGAAGGGGATGGGCCACTGGTGTGCAGCAAAGAGTCAGGTTACACAAAAAGCAGCCCCCACTGTAGGACTCCTTCTTACGTGTAAAGAATAAACATATGAGTTAGGAACGCGCCCCGTCGAGACCAATCGGTCCTCGGTGGATTTGATTTTGACCCACTACGTTTGTGACTATATGTCTATTCTGCAATATGCAACGTCATCGTGAGCTGTGGGGAAATAGCGTTTAGTGCAGCAGCTGCCATCCCGATCAATGCCGTTTTAGGGCAGAAAGCCAAACGGCACTTTCCAGCGTACACTCCCTCGACAGATGGACATTTTCACTGTCATAGCAACAGAGCGACCAAACAAGCCCCTTAGCAAACCAGCTTTTAAGAAAAGTGTCCAAGTGGGCCTCTTATAAAGAGAGTCTGAAGAAGAGCACACTAAGCATTAAGGCTGGGAAACCCCTGAAACAATACGAGTTGTGCTACAAGACTCACAACAATGGTTATCTCCTAACATGGTGATACAACAATTTTCAATACATGCTCCAGTAAATCAATCTATAATATTGGACAATAAACAGTTAAAGAGAAAACAAGCTCGTTCTAAATGGGAAAATTAACAATCTTATTTTTTTCGCAATGTCGCAGACAATCTGGCTCACAGATTATGAAAATATTTCACTGTGACATTCCTATCAATAAATACAGAAACACTATATATTATTACAACAGCCTTGTGAAGAAATGTGTGTCTTATGTCAAGAAAATGTTTAAAATACGATAGACAATATTCCGGTGGATTTTTTGTTGTTGCTAGTAGCCTTTTGTTTTTTTATTAAACAGTGCTAGATTTTTTTAAAACATATCTTGGCAGAAGCATATCAATATTGTAGTGGGTTACAAAGTATTGCGGCATATCGCCGTATGAATATATTGTTGCATCACTAGACAATTTTGGATCCTTTATTAATTTCTACCTTCATTCATACAAGACGAAAGCCATACTTTCACAAAAATGAGAGTTGTCTTACCATTTTTGAACTGGTCGTTAATGTGCACTACACAGTGAAGAGGTCAAAGTTCAGAATCCAACTGGGAAAGCATTGGAGAAGTGTATAAGTGCATTAGAAAAATGTCATTCATTCCCACTGTACTGAAAATGTGAAGTCTCTATATCAGGACATTAAATAACATTTCCTATAAGATGAAATCTAAACTCAGTCATATTGCCTCACTTTTGCTTCTAAGGATTACTTCCCAATTCTAATGAAACACAGGAAACATTGAAAAATGTATTTTCTCTTCATTTGACTCACAAAAGAAACCAAATATTCAACAGAGTAAAACAAGACAATTTACTCTGTAAATACTATTGGATTTGAATCAATACATGCAAATAAAATAAACTGTATCTGAAATAAATGATCCCTATTCATTTTCATGTGCAGCACCACTGCTTGTTCAAGACACAACTTTGTCTTTCCAAAAATAGAAATAAAATGCAGTCTCAGGGTCTGGGCCTCTACTGTTCATGCGAGGCCACGCCCCTTTCTTGTACCCCAAATTTTGGACACTTCCATAGTATAAAGTACTTTGAAAACTTTGAAATCACCTCCAAACAGTCTTATTTCAAATCTTTTCACACTGGATTGAATCGCAAGCTGTCGTGTTGCCTTAGAAGACGTCAAAAAGTCTGAAAACACGCTTGATGTGTTCTCGTAAAGAAGCAAAGTTGAATAAAAAAGGGATTACTACCGTTTTCAGGACGGAGGTTGGGTCGAAAAGAGTGCAGAATGGCTCGATCTTTGCGGACCGTTACGTGTCCTCCCTGTGCGGTGACGAACACTGCAGAATGTGACGCCCATGCGCATTACGCACAATTTCACGCATCATTTTACTCCAATTTTACACCCATTTTCACTCACGGATGGCAAATCTTTAGTCGAAGCGAGTTAATGATTCCTCTGTGTTTAATCTGAAAAAATATTACATATTAAATAATATATAAAATATTAACCCTTACAAGGCACTCATTGGATTCATTGGCTCAGTCGCTCCACCCTGTCAAAATGGATTGGACGTCTAGCGACGTCAGTGGCAGGCAGTGGGTTTAATACTAGGAAAAAATTATCTAATTTAGAGATTATCTCGATGCTATGAAACAATGTGTATTGGTTGAGTTTTTTTCAGTATTTTTTTAAAACATTTACTTATAAAGGTATTCATAAATGCGAAAAATTGCTATCATAAAATACAGTTAGGATTCTTTTTTTTTAAAGCCCACCGATTCACATGTACGTATGCTATATATAGTATATATTATATATATATATATATATATATATATATATATATATGTATATATATATATATATATATATATATATATATATATATATATATGTATATATATATATATATATATATATATATATATATATATATATATATGTATATATATATATATATATATATATATATATATATATATTGGATTGGATAACTTTATTCATCCCGTATTCGGGAAATTTCGTTGTCACAGTAGCAAGGGGGTGAGGATGCAGAAATAGGAAAGGCATTTTAGACATAAATAGATAGGTAATAAGTGGGTTAATAAATAAATACATGAATAAATATATAAATAAATAAGCTTGTTGCTGAAATATATATGTATACATATATATATATACATATATATATATATATATATATATATATATATATATATATATATATATATATATATATATATATATATATATGAAATGTTAAAGGTCTTAACTGTCAATATTTTTTACCAAACTAGTCATTGAATTCAATAATTCAAAGTCTTGAATAGTGACCCCTCTGAAATTAATTGACCTCTTGTGTGGTAACTTTGCACTGCATGTCCTGATTGCGCCTTCAAGATAGAAATGACGTCAAGACAATCAACAGCAACTAGTTACAGAAACTTTATGATCAACAATTCACAACAAATCACAACGTTGAGCTCTTTGAAAAATAATTAAAGTCAGTACACTATGAGAACATTGCGTAGGACTGAATTTTCCACTAGGGAAAAAAGTATGAAACAATAAAAATGCAATACAGTAGAATTTTTTTTGTTAAATTCTGTCTGGGAATTTGGTTCACAGTTATGTCTACAATAATGAGCACATTATGATCCAAACACGAGGGCAAGAAAGGCTACTTTGTAACTAATTCCATGTGGGAGGGTCCCGTTTGCTACTGTAGCCCCCCTTACAAATCGCTGTCAAAAATATTTTCTCGTCGTTGGACGGACATCTAACAAGGTACAGTAAAATAACATGCGATTTTTTACAACGTGAATGTCATTAGGGACTGACTTACGATAAAAAGGGCTTACAGTAAGTATGAAACTAATTTCATTATGGCGATGACTAAGTTACACGTCACATGTACAAACGTGAGTTGTTGTTAATTAGCTTGTTATCACCACGTTGGAAAAGATAACTCAGCAGATAGCGAGACCAAGTGTTATGTTTGGTCAAAGGTACACAGCAGTTCCTTCTAACCTGCCGAGGTGGATGCCAGGAGGGATTAAGGGGGCTAAATATCCCCCCGTGAGTCAAAGTGGACGTGAAAAGCACCCGGTTCAGCAATTGGGTGACGTCACGACCATTTTTGGATGACGTCAGCAATACTAACAACAACAAGTATAGTTTGTTCCACTTTCATGACTATATATTCACTCAGTGTTTTTAAAACGAGTATTTTTTTTGTTTTTGATTGAATTTACATGAAAAAGTATTGTTATGTGTTAATAAAAAGGCAATGCAGTGTTTTACTTTAGCAGGTGTAGAGGACTACCTCCCATTATTTATGACTGTGTATATATGTTTAGATTTTTTTATAGCTGTAATTAAAACACAAATTGTCCTGACTCCGGTTGGTGTTATCGTTGTGATCCTCATGATCCTGCAGTGGGGTGAGAATTCTTTGTGGTAAAATAATTGTTGATGGAATATACTGTTTCAGTGAAAAGTATGTTTTCACTATGGTGAAAAAGTGGTTAGGAGCCGCTTAATATTGAAAAAAATAAAAATTAAAAAAAACTTTACTTGGTATTATAGGCCTCTTAAATGAGCATTTTTTGTTGTGGTTATTCTACCTGAAAAAATAGATGCACATGAAAAATCTTCTAAAACAGAACGTTAACTTAAGATGTCTCAGTTTTTTTTCTCTGGGTTAAGTTTTTATTTATTTGTTTATTTTTTTACTCTTTTGTATTGGAATGCAATTTCTCAGAGTATATCATTACCTTCCTTTTAAAATTCAAAAATGTCCTTTTTGGAAAAAAATAATGCCTTACAATTAAATGTGATTAATAAAGATTCATCACCAATAACAAAGCCTTTAATTTATTAGATTAAATGTGTCAATCAAGTCCCAACCTTAATTCAAACACCATCATCACAAGTGAACTATTCTCCGAACGTGCACAATAAAATAGCTTTACATTAGTAGTACATTACTTTTGTTATATATTTTCTCGGATATTATTACATGAATAGAGAATAACTAAATAATCCTCCCTACTGGATTTCTTAATTAGTTTTCTGTTGCTAAAAAGGCGTATTATGAAGAGAGTAAGTCCTACTTAAGGGCTGCCCTCGCAATTATTCATTGACGTTGAATGACCCGCCCTTTTCAAGTCCTCTTTACTATACTACTTCTTGTTACTCCCATACGGTTCCCTTCTTCCAGGACATCCAGCCACATTTCTAACCTGTGTCTTCATCTTTGAATTCCGGACCAAAGCATGGCTTTCGTCGGGCTCAAGTTATTCTTCTCCAGCCTATCCCGGAGGAAACCTCTGGAGCCCGACGGGGAGGAGTCGACCTTTAAACGATGCCTGACCACTCTGGACCTGGTGGCGCTCGGCGTGGGCAGCACCCTCGGGGCCGGCGTCTACGTCCTCTCCGGAGAAGTGGCCCGAGAGTCTGCCGGGCCCAGCATCATCATCGCCTTCCTCATCGCTGCCCTGGCATCGATATTCGCCGGATTGTGTTATGCGGAGTTTGGTTCCAGAGTTCCCAAAACGGGCTCGGCGTACCTTTACAGCTACGTGACGGTCGGGGAGCTGTTGGCTTTTATTACCGGCTGGAATCTCCTTCTTTCTTATGTCATAGGCAAGTTTGTGCATCTTTTAATCAACGACTATTTAGGCTACTTCTTAATCCTCGGCAGATTGCGACCACCCTGAGTGGAGATCGTGTGTTCTCCCTGCGTGGGTTTTCTCCTGGGTACTCCGGTTTTCCTCCCACATCCTAAAAAAACATGCATGGTATGCTGGTTGGGGTACTCGGTCGTTTGGTCGCCCGGAAGGTTATTGATAATTACCATTTAAATCGTTGATAAAATTCCCTAAATACAAACTGCAAATTATTATTTAGTCATACTTAATGCCCTATTAATTATTAGGCTAAAGAAAAGCTCCAAATTTCCCGTACTTTTATTGTGTTTTGTTGGAGAACTTGTTAAGACCCTGTCTGACGTAGCTTCTTAAAGGGACAACTCATGTACATACAAACTCTTATACGCTCACACGTCCGCTCAGTGGAACTGCTCAGGGCCATTGTTGGCTTTTATTGATGCGTAGACCGTGTTGTTTTACCTTGTTTTGTCGCCGGTCCTTTGGTCGCCCGCCCGTTGTTTGGGTCCAGGCGACCAAAAGACCGGCGACCAAAAGACCGGCGACCAAAAGACGGCGACCAAAAGACCGCTGACCAAACGACCGCACACGGCTGGTTGGACACTGTAAATTGCTCCAAAGTATGAGTGTGAGCGTGAATTGTTGTCCCCAGCCTTCTGCTCATAGTTGGCTGGGATGGGCTCCAGCACCCCCGCGGCACGGAAAATGAATGAACGTTTTTCATTCACCCCCCAATTTTTAAAAACGTTCTTATGTAACATATTTAGAGGACAATGAACATAAATGATCAACCATCCACATGATACATCATGTGACCTTCCACCTGCTGTAGAAGATATTTCACATTGGTATTATCTTGTCTTACTGCCATGTAAATAAGACCATAAACCTCTAAAGTCTAAAGTTTATCGGAAATATCATCGTGTTTATTTCCTGACTTTATGACTGCGTTAAATGGTGACTTGATTTATTACATTATTTTTCATTCACTTTCTACTCAGGCACGTCCAGCGTTGCCCTGGCATGGAGTGGGACGTTTGATGACCTCATCGGGGGTGTCATGTCCAAATACTTGGAGGAAAATGCAGCAATGGGCCTTCCTGGGTTGGCACCCTATCCAGATATCTTTGCTGCTTTTCTCATTTTGGTCCTTTCTGGTAAGACCACCTTGACGATACAAAAATGCATATCAAGTTCAATTGAGCTCATGTGTTTTTCTTTGAAGGCTTGCTTTCATTTGGGGTGAAAGAGTCAACCACTATCAACAAGGTCTTCACAGGGGTCAACATCCTGGTTCTGGTCTTTGTCGCCATCTCCGGCTTCATCAAAGGCGATATCGCTAACTGGCAAATCAGTGAAGCCCATTTGCTCAACGCCACGGCACAACTCAAGTAAAGTCCATGAGTTACAACCCGCGTCTATGTTTGGGTGCATGCAGCATCCTCTTAGTGACAGATAAGGCGTTATCGCACTCAAGATTACGGGACGTTAAAGCCGCCGGCGAGATAACTCGCCTTTGTTTTGTTCAGTAACCTGAGCATCGATGCCAATATCACAAGCAACTTTGGGGTCGGCGGCTTTTTCCCCTACGGCATAAGCGGAACCCTGGCGGGGGCGGCAACATGCTTCTACGCCTTTGTGGGTTTTGACACTATCGCAACGACAGGTGAGAAGACCATACTCTGATTGTTAAAAATCCCTGGTATCCATCAAATATGTCTTAATATATGCATTTTCATTCATTGTATTACAAATAATATCACTAAAGCAATCAAGAAGGGAACATTCAAGCTACTCCTGCTAATGTCATTGTTTCTTTTTCATTATTTTTTTAATCGTACATGCTTGATTAGAAATCATTTCAGATAAACATGCAACGTAGCTTGTTCTTGTGCTCGATTGGATTGGATTGGATAACTTTATTCATCCCGTATTCGGGAAATTTCATTGTGACGGTAGCAAGAGGGTGATACAGGATGCAGATACAGGAAAGGCATAGTTATAAGTTAGACAGTACAGTTGCAAAGGCCGCAGAACAACAAAGCAAAAGCACAAAGTACAGAGCAAATCAAAGTATATCGTTTACATCTTGCTTTATATGAACAATTTTCAGGTCTCAAGATTATTTATTTTTGATTGGGTATCGACAGAACTTGAATAATAATGAAGACAATGCAATTGTATAAAACCAGTATGCTCTTCACATGCAGTACAAATTAAACACAGTTTCTCAATAGATTTTTAGTTGTAATTCTATAAGATTTGCCAATCTATCTGCATTGTACTGAACGGCCAAGACAGAAACGCAAAACACTTTACACTAGGGGTCACTAACTTCAGTCCTCGAGGGACCCTATCTGTCTGTTTTCCATATCTCGCTCTTCTACCACACCTGAATCAAATGAAAACACATCAGCAAGCCGCCCAGAAGCCTGATAACGATCCAGGATATTTGATTCAGGCTGTATTGGAGACGGGAGATATGGAAAAACAGACTGGATAGGTGCCCTCGAGGACCGGATTTGGTGACCGCAGCTTTACACGATAACCTCCGTTTCCTATTTGATGATTATCATCGCACTTTATCTTTTAGCCATTGACAAAAAAAATGTAGGGGAAAAGAGTATTTCCCAAAAGCTCAAAAGTATCCAGTTAAACATTTTTAGGCAACTTTTAAGCAATGGAATCAAGCAGAATGCGTGAATGAAAACATTTTTTGTGTTCCTCTTAGGTGAGGAAGTGAAGAACCCTCAAAGGTCTGTTCCAATTGGAATTGTGGCCTCTCTACTAATCTGCTTCCTGGCCTACTTTGCGGTTTCTGCCGCACTTACCCTCATGATGCCCTACTACCTGCTTAACAAAAAAAGCCCCCTACCCGTGGCCTTTCAATACATTGGCTGGGATGCGGCCAAATACGTAGTGGCTGTGGGTTCACTTTGTGCCTTGTCCACAAGGTATGAGCCCAAACTCTTCTTGTCATTACAGTCCATGCCTTATCCATTTTTTAATATTATTATTGACCCACGCAGCCTGCTCGGCTCCATGTTCCCCATGCCGAGGGTAATGTTCGCTATGGCAAGGGATGGTCTTCTTTTCCAACCCCTGACCAAAGTCTCCTCCAGGGGCAGTCCCGCTATTGCAACAATCACTTCTGGAAGTGTGGCAGGTAACAATTTTAAAAGTGACTTTTCCTTACTGTCTGATATGCTTGTTCCTTTTCTATTCAAACTGCAATTTTATGAATATAACACTGACAAGATGATAGACACAGCATTAAGTTGCATATTACATATCACTGTCACAAATACACTGTGTTTCTCCCATTTTCAGCCTTCATGGCTGTGCTGTTTGACCTAGAGGCCTTAGTGGAGATGATGTCTATCGGGACTTTGTTTGCCTACACACTTGTGGCCATATGCATCCTAATACTGAGGTGAAATATTGTATTTTTATTAACAACCTTGTTGAACGACATCCTTTCATATCGTGCACGTGCCCCTCGTTTTAGGTATCAGGTGTCACCGTCAGAAGGCGGAGAGTTACAAATCAGGGAATCCAATTCCTTTCATTCCTTCATGAAGCCGTCAGCATCTCCAAATTCCGAGACCTCAAGAAGAGTCACTATTCTGATTACAATCTCAGGTAAGAAGACGCTCACTGACTCTCAACGTCGCCCAAACATTGCACTGCTACGGTTTACCTTATTGTGTTTTACATATCTTGCAACAGTTGCATGTGTGACTGCTCTGTGCATCATCCTAAATCTGGCTCTGGATTCACTTTCCAACGCTGAGCCGTGGAGTATCATGCTCATCTGCATCTTCTCCATCATCCTGATTCTCGCGGTTTGCCTCATCTGGAGGCACCCACAGAACCCAGACAGGGCATCCTTCATGGTGAGTGAATTTTAGTAACAAAGCAGTAGATTGCCATATAACTATATGGATATTCATTTCTTCAATAGGTACCCTTAATACCCTTCCTGCCCATTGTGAGCGCACTTATAAACGTCTACCTCATGTTCCAGTTGCAAGGCGCCACGTGGTTACGCTATGGCATCTGGATGGCAATAGGTGAGAACATCATAAGAAGCCATTGTAGTACAATGGAAAAACGTAGAGGTGTTTTCTCTCCTCAATTCACAGACAAGACATTAAGCATTATTTCATTTCTGCAGGTCTGATCATCTACTTTGGCTACGGGCTGCATTACAGCGTTGAGAGCCAGCGTCGCAAAACCAAACCGTCAGGCATCGAAAGCATCTGCGAAATTACCGACAAGGAACATTTTAACGAGTGCAAATTCTGAGCCGGAGCAGGACGGGGAGAGATGATTAGAGATGTTACTGTGAAACATTTTTTTTATTCCTTCCTACAGTGTTGAGTATCTCAAGATGACTCTATTCATGCACTTAAAGGTTCCATGCAAATTTGGTTTTCTGCTGTCTACATTCCACAATTTCAATCTTGCCATATTTCCATTTATTCCGGATTGTAAAATTGTTCCATGTGCTTTATAAACTGTAGTTCAAAGCAAATCACTACATAATATTTGTATATTATGGAAACTGAATGTAATTAATTGTATTTTTGATTCATGAATACTCATTTTTCACACGTCTTTTTATCATACGGTGGACATGAGCTTGTTGTGATTCCTTATTTTGGTCTCGTCATTTTTCATTACATTTCTTGTATCTAAATGTAAATATGAAAGGTGTACATTTTTGTATTGATACATTTTAAATGTATATTTGAGATTAAAGAGAAACTAGTGTTATTGAGATTTTCACAATGTTTTTTCCCTCCTCTGTGCAGTATATAGCATTAGGAATAAGAATTAAAGGGGGGGGGGAAATGTAGTCCACCCGCACTCGGATTTCCTGCATACCAATAAGACTTTTGAAATAAGATTAACGAATGTTATAACAAGAAAAAAAAATGATAGTTGTATACTCTGAAACCACATGACAAATCCATAATGCAAACAGCGTTAAACATTGCCTTTTGCAACAATTATGATGCCAGTACATTTTCTCAGGATTTAAATCTCAACTATATATCACTATCAGTATTTCGGTTCTGCATTTGTTTCTTTAACTCTGAATATCAATTTTTGGGGGGCAAGTCAGATATTCAAACAAACCCGCATTGTTGCTAAATGTTCCAACTTTACTAAGTGTTCTCAGCAAGCATGACTTTTTCAGTGCACCAAATTCCAAATGGTTTTAATTGGCTTTCCCCAGACCTCATTTGGACTGTCTTGTTGTTTCATGTTCCTCACAGACTTCCACTCGAGCAGCTAAGCAAACAGGCACAGTGATTCGACATGGAAATGCCTCTGCTTTTGCCCTCTCATTGGCCCAGACAAGCTTGAAAGCCTCCATTGAGGCAGCCAGCAGGAATTTGGGGTGCTAATGCCAATCTCAGGAGGTGGAATTTGTGTGATTTTCAAAGTTCTGCCCACCTCCTCCTGTAAAATGTGTTCACTCCTGCCTTCTTTTCACTAAGCCGTTTGAACTCACAACCCGACAACTTCTTATTTTTGAATTCAGCGTCATGATCGGGATGAACTTGTATAGGCTAAAGTGGAAGCTGGTGCTGAGTGTTCTTCTTATTTGCATCGTAATCTCCGAATTAGGTAAGTGACTCATTTGGTCAGTCATAATGTAAAAAAAAAAGCTTGAGGCAACCATTTGTTTTGTTGTTGTCATAACAACAATGCTTGAATAGAATGTCACTCGGGGGAAGGGAAAGCTTCCCCAAGGACATTTTCTTAGCAACGTTTATATTAATGTATTGTGCTGTATTATTGAGTGTTGATTTTTTTAACTTGTGGCAGATAGGTTCAGTCAACAAATGCATGGTGCCATTATGAATTTGTCAGGTTGACTGTTCATTTATTTTATCCAAAGCCACCACAAAATATTGGGGGTTTTCTCGGTCATGCCCCGACACTGTGACCTGTTGTACAATATATTTTGTGTAATCTATACTGATTTACTATGTCAACATATTCTGGGAAAAGGTCATTTTGAACAACAATGACCCCATTCCCATTTTCTGATTCCACGTATGATGTTAAATACAGTCTTGGCTATCTCAGAGTGCCTATAAACTGTTACGCTTTATAATATGCTCTGATTGCTATCTAGCTCATTGCGATAAAGAAGCTCAAGAACAGAGGAAGAGTCCAAGGAAGAAATCCAAATCTGCAAAAACCACATTGGCCAAAGTAGCAAAAAAAGGGGTCATGACTGTAAAATCCAAACCCATGGTGAACCCACCAACGCAGGGTCAAATCTTGCTTACACAGGTAGAACTTCATATTTTGATTTCACCAATTATTCTATTGTAGTGAGTAACTATGGTACCTATCCTACCCCTTAAGGTTCTAAACAGAGGTAAATTCATCAAAGTGGGAGAGTCAATAAGTGTGAACGCTGGAGCCACTCTAGAGTTGAGGTGCCGAGGTAAACCAGTCCAGTGGAGCGTCCCGTCGTACCTGGAGGAGGATGACGATGGCCGACTCAGGTAGACGCCACGCTTAATTGATCAATCGTGGGTGGAGTGGTGCGATAGAGCCATTCCTCGTGTGACCTGAGGGTCGAATCTGAGCTCCGCCTATTCGCTATCAATGCAGCAGTTTGCTGTGTGAACGTGAGCCTCTGCAATGCACTTTGAGCAATTGCAATCATGTAGGTCAGGCGCCCTCACACTTTTTTTGCTCCAAAATCTACTTTTCAATGAACCAACCTCTCATCATCTATTTTGGTTAGACACTTTAACCAATGGAGGTTGTGCTGAAACGAAAAGCACCTCACTACAATCCACTGATTGCACTTTTAACATATTCTAACATTTGTGAAAAGGTATCAAATGTGACTTACTGCAGGGGTGTTCCAACATTTTTGCTCCAAGATCTACTTTTCAAGGATTTAACCTATTTTTTTACAGGCCACTGACAAAGCTCAGCAATTATGATATACCTCGGATTATGTGTGCGGTCGATTGGTCACCGGTCTTTTGGTCGCCGTCTTTTGGTCGCCGGTCTTTTGGTCGCGGTCTTGTGGTCGCCCCGACCGCTACAACGGGCGACCAAAAGACCGGCGACCAAAAGACCGACGACCAAAAGACCGGCGACAAAACAAGGTAAAACAACACGGTCTACGCATTAATAAAAGCCAACAATGGCCATGAGCAGTTTCACTGAGCCGACGTGTGAGTGTATAAGAGTTTGTATGTACATGCGTTGTCCCTTTAAGAAGCTACGTCCGTCAGGGTCTTAACAAGTTATCCAACAAAAAACAAGAAAAGTCTGGGAAATTTTGAGCTTTTCTTTAGCCTAATAATTAATAGGGCATTAAGTATGACTAAACAATAATTCGCAGTTTGTATTTAGGGAATTTGAGCAACGATTTAAATGGTAATTATCAATAACCTTCCGGGTGACCAAACGTCCGGCGACCAAAAGTCCGGCAACCAAAAGTCCGGCGACCAAACGTCTGAGTACCGCATTAGACTCTATCAACTTACTGCGGTCGTGCCAAATTCATAAGAGCCTAGCTAAAATCAAAATGTTATTGTCATGCGATCTACCAATAGTACTTGGCGATCTACCAATAGTTCCTTGGCGATTTACCGGTACATCGCGTTCTACGTAATGGGGTCCTCTGATGTAGATTAAAGTAGAGTGATCTGACTTGTCAGTCAACGTTCACTGCGTTTTTAGAACGACATGTACTGCTTGCCAATGCATTTTCTATTTGACCTCCACAGGTTTGTTCAGCATGAGAAATATGGAGTTCTGACATTAGTCAATACCACAGGTGCAGACACTGGGGAGTACAGCTGCTACCCTGTGTTCTGCGAGGACACGGACTGCAGAAAGAACTATGAAAAAGCTGCTAAAGTCTTTGTTTTCTTCCCTGGTAACACTAAAAAATATATCATGAGATCATTTCACCGCCACAGTGATACTGATTAATTTTCTGATTCAAATAGACCCACAAGAGCTTTTCGTTCCATCGGCTGATTACTACGAGGTAATCAAGTTGCGAACCAACTGGCCGACCCGCCTGCCATGCCAGGTGACGTCACCTGCAGCCAACGTGACGCTGCACCGTGAGTTCCCACCCGTGGAGTTGGCAGTGGATGGAACGGAAATCTCATTTGACGTGAAGAAAGGTTTCACCATCCATCGGCCGCGGCCCTATCATGCCGGTGCCTTGTACTGTGTGGCCAGCCTGGGGGGCCTGAGGCAGAGTTCCACCAAGTACATGCTCATTTATGTCAACTGTGAGTCATGCTGATGGAAAAATCTCATATTTGAAGGAAGCAGGTATTAGAATAGTATTTTTACTAACACTATTTTAACAACAGCTAAACTCTGGTCTCTTTGCACACACAGTAAGTATTTAATTTCCTTTCAATTGTCAATTCCTTAAAAAAAATTGACCCGCAACATCATTTGGTGTGAACCAAAAATTTGATAAACAATTTTTATGCATCTTGTTTTAAATACATTCAAATAATGATATAAATATAGAAATTCTAAAAATAATAGAATTACAGTACCCTTTTTAATGGAAAAAAATGCTAAATAAATAGATAATGAATTATGTACTACTTAGCATATTTTGTGCATTTTAAAACCTAAAAAAGTAAATAAATGAGAACACAAACTGTAAAAACTATTTAAAAAATACATTTTTATGTCAACTATGTCTCCCAGCAATACACCCACCATCTACTATCGTCCATTCATTTGCGTGCATGTAAACAGTATCGTTTTTGTGTTTAAACATTATTTTCTCCATCTTAAGATGTCTAATGAAGTCACGGTTTGCATACTTAAATACTTTGAGCAACTATCTATCACATTTAGTAGTTGTTTTAAACCAGGTGTTTTCCGTCCCTTTAACAGCAAAGTCATATTTACAGAAAATATTTTGAAAGTGTTACGCATAAGCATCTTCTATATTTCTCCGTGGAGTGATGACGTGCGGATTAGGGTTTGTAAGCTTTCCAGAGGTCCTCCAATGTGTCTGGAAAAAAATAACATGCATTTAAAATGCCACCATATCCCTGAATGATACTACAATTACAGCATGTAATCGTACAGAATGACGTTTTTCCTGGGCAATGTGTCAATTGTGGGTACACCAGAATCCCAACATAGTTAGTATTTCACATTTAAGGGGAAGGATAACATGTTGCTATCCACCAACTGTTGAATTTTAAAATTACTTTGTTTTTTTGCAGAAAATAACTGTGTATTCACATTCTAAAATACCTTCTGAATTTATGATTTAGACCCCATGGCTCCCCCGACTCCAGTGATACAGGCCAGTTCGAGCTCTTTGGCTATTGGGGAAAATCTACGTGTCATCTGTACAGTGATGGGAGAAAGAAATGTGGCTGTAGAGATCACATGGGAATACCCTGGACAGCAGGTCATTAAATTGGATTGAAAAATAGAATTTTGCTATGAAATTGAATCCTATTTTACAATATTTCGCCTGTGTTGGGAGCAGATAGGAAGGCCTCAGTACACGCTGGAGAGCATCAATCCAGTCACCGGGAGCACAACAGGACAACAGACTCAGTCCACTCTACTGGTGGACGAGATGAGAGACGTGGACCAAGGAGTCTACACGTGCACTGCTGAGAACCTCCAAGGATCCAAATCAGCGTCCATCACAGTCAAAGTACTTCACAAAGCAAAACCCACCAAACCGTGAACTGCCTCTCATCAGAAAGAGGACATTTAGTTTCATTTTTATATGTTACTCTAGTCCTAAAAAGTCATAACAAAAATATTGGGAATCCATGTTTTTTTTAGAAATGCATGCAAAATATTGTCTCAACCTTATGTATTAAACTACTTTTGAGACATAAATATCCTCTTTTTACATTATTTTTATTATATTTTTGAATTATTGTTATTATTTTATTACTAGATCTGTAAGCATTTAGTTTACTATAAGAGGAAAGGCATACTTTATATATGCAGAAACATTACAATAGAGAACAATTTTTATTGAGTTCGGTCTTTTGATGGGTAAATCTTAATCTGTTTTTCATTAGACTCTTCTGCATGCATACTCTCATTAATACACATTAATTAGCAACAGTGTAAAATGCTGTCAAGAGAATTCAGAGACATTTCTTTACTTTAAAAGTGGTGAAATGACTGAAAAATATTCACACATCTTCAAATATTGGGTCTCAAGGAATAATATTTGGAAATGTGAAATGTTTATGGCTCTCTCCGCCCAAAAGCTTTAAACTAGTAAACTGTTTGTGTGCAATGGGACCTTTGAACACAATGCTATGTTTGGCCGCCAGGTAGCGCCATTTCCTCCGCTAGGATTCTGAATAGCAACGTTACTGCAACTTTCTCACGTTTCTTCTTCGTCCAAATGTTTGAGACGAAAGCCACTACTCTTCATTCCAGACTTCATTCAAGCACAGAGCAGACAGATTATTACTCTTCTTCGGGAAATAACCTACTTTTCTGAGTGTGTTTTTTAATCAACAAAAAGATACCTACGGTGAAGAAAACATGTCCTGCATGCGGGATAAGGTGAGCAATAAAGTTCATCGTTAGACTTTGTTATATCGCAGTGGGACGTGTGTTTATGTGATGGAGTAAGACATTTTACAAAAAAAAAATGATGTTAAAAGTGTATGTATCGTGTGTCGCCTTACTTATTTAACTCATTGGCTGCAATGGACTTCGTTGTTAGTCATCACGTTTGGAATGAATTGGACGTGTATTAGGGGTGGGCAATTTTATGGAAATAAAATCGGTTAATAATGGAGACATTTAATTGGCTAAACATAGTAGGGATGCAAATTCCTCAAAAGCAATCCAGTGTTGAGGGTTTATTCCAATTTATTTGAAGTAAACTGTAATACTAAACATACTGTAGACATGACAAAGAAAATGACACATACTGATACCATTGAAATATAAAATATATTTCATTTTTGAACAGCCACTAGCCTTTAAGTTCCAGAACAATTACAATTACTAACATGTGTATAAAATAATAACTACTCTTGAGGGTTTTTTTCTGTTTTGTTTTCATTTTTAGATTATTTCTTTACAGCTGCAGAAATGAACCTGAGTATTGTGTATTTTTTTAATTAGCAAAACTAGTCACTCGCTCTATCAAAGGTTAATTAGCATCTGCTGTGGTTATATGGCTCTTATATTAAAATGTAGAATATCTCAGTGCACCACCAAAGGAAAAAGCAAGAATATTTAATTGTTGTTCTGATTGCCCCCTATTTATGAAAAAATATTTTATTTATGTGAAAAAGTTTGCTGTCCACAGCTTTGAATGTTTGATTCTTCCATTTTGGGACGCAGAAGTTTTGTGTCACTTATAACTGCTTGCTGTTGGAGTTGGGGCGGGGAACTGAATGTTGGGGACTGCCAGGCCGTCGTCGTGGAAACCAGAGGCCACAGGTGACCTCTGACCCGCAGGGCTCTTGAAGCGAAGCAGGACGAGCCTTTTGAGTGAGGTGGTTGACGCAAATGGACGATCAGCTTGACAATAGATGTTTTTGGGGGGGACATTGTATGGTATCGTCAAGATACGTTCGTTTACAACTCATTGGCGGTTTTGAAATGAGTTAAAGCATTATTTTCTCCATTATAAGACGTCTGGGAAATGAAATAAGATGAACATTCTTAGTCTTTCACATGAAGGTCATTTCCACTCGGTGCTGCCTGTCCCTTTAAATGCTTAAAAGTTTCAGCATTCTTATCTCACCGTGCAACAACTGAGTATTTGTGCATCCTTTTTCTGCAAGACAGCTGATGCGACATTTTCATTCAACTGTTTAACATCCCAGGGGCTCACGCGTGTTGCTGTTTTAAACACCAGCAGCTGATATAACACAATCCTGCCGACTGTTACATGCCCACTAACCATTTGTGTCTTTGGGGGGGGCTATGAAACCTTGTTGATTTTGCTTCGGAATACTCAGACGTATTGTAGCTAAATTAATGTAGGTTTTACTCATTTTTGGAAATTGCCAAGTAGCAAGCGTGCACACGTCAGATCATTCATGCATAATTACAGTCCAGCAGATGGTCTACTGGGACTGCGTTGAGCCATAGAGATTTTCCCACTTAAGCCAGTCAGCAAATCAAAAAGACTAATCAGCCTTTTCTTTCTTTTGGTCCAGTCATTCAATCCCCACCTTCCGGTCCTTTCTCTGCTTGGCTCTTCCGCTCCTTTCACTTCAATCTCAACATTAGTCCTTAATCTTCAGTTTATCCTCATCTCATGGTCTGTCTCTGAATGTAAAGCTTTTCACTCCTTGACTACACTCGTCCTTTTTGGACTTCCTGCTGGTTTAACAAAAGAAAGACACAATGGGAGTGCTTCACCAAATTTCGTAGTGTCTGGTTAATGACGGTTTTAGTTGTGACAGTCACTTCTTCTTTTTTTTATTTGCAGACAGTGTCATTTACTAGTAGAACGAACCAAAGTTAATCATTATCCTCAAATAGCAGTAGGTTCCTTATAGCTAAAGAAGGATGTTGACACTTTAGCTAACTTCTTGTGCAGAGCGAAGAGTTCCGACTACAGGGATTTCACCTTGATTTACCAGGTAAGTGTGCATAAATTGCAATGTTATAGTCTACTAACTTGTTGCTTTTGACAGCAAAGTACTTGGGAGTGTCTTGGCTGGACACTTATTGTGGGTTTGGCATGCTGAGGTGACCTAAATGTTCATTTCCATCCATCCAAAACTATTTAGTTGCACCATGAGGCTGATATGAAGACATAGCAAAGCAAACAATTGGAACAAAAGTGTTTGAGCCTAGGCAGGACCCACTGACCTTCAGGTCTGCAAGTGCAGAAGGGCGGACAGACCCCTCACTGTGCCCTTTGTCCCTAAATGTCAGCAACTTGAACAAACTCTGACAGCGCCTTATGCAGGGTCTATTGTCTTATTTTCTATGGCGTTATTAAGCAAAGTAAACCACAGTGTGTTTAGCTCAATTCAGGCTTATCGTCTTCAACGTTCTTATTGATGCACGTTATCTTCGTTAGAGGTGTGGCCGCATTCACGTGCCTCATTAGGGGCGATAGTAAGCAAGTGTATTGTTTGAAGACAAATAGAAGAAGGATAAATGTGACACACTAGCGCACATGTTTGGTCAAAGACGTCAAATTGCATGGAATGGTTTCAGGGGGGTTTTATCTCAAACCTGCAGCAGGTTCTTGCAGGTTGAGGTCAGGGTATTTATCTTTAAGATTAGTCATGTTAATTACATGTTGAATGTACATGTTTTATTGCCGAGCTATCAGAATTTTACCACAAATTTAAGTTTTATTTTTATTTTTTACATTGCATTCGGATTTCATGTGCAAGCACACATTTTTAAATTGACATAAATGAAAGTTTTTCTAACATTTTACACAAAAAGCACTTCAGCATAGCATATGAATATGCTGTTTTATGTCTATTTTAGGATTGTCACGTTATTTTAATTGTAACATCCTGACAACAACAACAGCTGCCAGTGTGCTACTGTGCAATCAATTTGCACAATCTCACCCACATCCAATTTGAAATAACACTACTTGTTTTTGTCAATAAGACCAGATACGATTTTTATCTTATTGTGATTGTGGAATGACACAACAGCTTAACTCCAGTTTGTTTCCGACCGAGGCTAATGTTATTTCCTAAATGCCAGACAGCCCGTCCTTCTTTAATGTTATTGTCCTGGGGGGTTTGGGCAAAGGAAATGAGTTTCGTCCAGACAGTTCGACCATCAAATTGACAAGTCCACAAGTACAAAATCTGTAACCAGGCTCCAACTTCTTTAGTTTCTCTTGAAAGCCAGTCCGATAGATGCAAATCTTGGGAGCCCGTGGCGCTAAGCGTTAATGATAGAGGTTCAGCCTATCATTCCAGGGGTCTTTTCATGTTCCGTTTGCTTTTTTTGAACCTGCAAGGCACTATACAACAACACTATCAAATCCAGGAATGTCTTTTATCGTCTGCCAGTGGTAGCGTGGCGCTTTATTAAATAAGATTCCAGCAAGCCCACCCATTGGTGCCATCTTTAAGAAGTCAATGTAGAGCAAAGAAATGCATTAGTAGGGTATTGCTAATTTAGAGAACAATGTCCTCTCTTTTCTTCCCTCTGGTATAATTCATGTAAGCAGATACGATGCAGAACTCGTCCGGTAGCCCATCTGACAATCGGCTATTGTTGGGTCCGGCACTTGTATTTTCCTCCCTAAACCTCTTGTGCCGCTCTTTCAGTCTGAGTCAGATCCTTCATTAGAGAGCAAACACACATGTTGCATTGGGTTTGTTAGTCCAATGAGGCTGTGTGTTTGTCAATGTTGGCTCTGGACTGTCCGCCTCCAAAGCGGATCCACATGCAGGCATGCCTTTTGTCTGCAGAAGAACAGGCAGAACAAGTCCAACCACGCAAGCCCCTAAAGTGAGTGCACACAGAGATGGGCAGCTGGAGAACTGGAAAGTACCAGTTTACAAAAGCTATGAGCTCATTTAGTGTTAAGGTAAAAAAACAAAAACACATGAATCTGTGTGAAATTAACATTTTTTGATAGTGGATTCATCGTTTAGACTCATTGCTGATGTAAAAATTGTCCAAATGTTTTGTTTTTATTAACTCAATGACTTCAATTGCCAGGTAAATAGAGGTCTAATGCATTTTGCTTGGGAATAACAGTCCATAGTGGACTATGGTGTTTGACACTTTTACAGGCGCCCAAACCATTTTGACTGGGAGGGGCTGCCAGCAATCGAAAAATCTTGGTGAACTGCTTCATTAGTTTCAGTGTTTTAAGGAGTACTGTGACCAAATTACTGTGTGGTAAATCTAAAAACAGCTAGTTTTTTTTAAAGCAACTTTGGTTTGTTGTCGAAGTCAAAGGCAGCCAATGATTTAAGACAGGAAAAAAGGGAACAGTAAATATTCTCCGCATTGTTGTTTTCGTTGTTCATTCCCAATTTGCATTTAAGGGAAATGAAGGAGATACAAGTAAATGCCTGGATTCCGATTTGAATATATTTAAATATTATTTTAGGAAGAAAAATGGATGTAAAGACCATGGATTACTATTGAGGGCCATACAAAATGGCACTTGAATTTGACACCTGTGGTTTAGACTACTGTATGCAGTTCCCTCCTTCCTTCCTTCCTTCCCATCAGACTGACAAACATGAAGGAAGTTCCCAGAGTTGGTTATCAGTAGGACAAACCGAACATTGATTAAGCCCCAGATTCAATTGGACATACAGGTAAAATCATTTCATATCTTTTGTATTGTGTGATAGTCCATTTTCTGCTTGTTGTTATTTGATTCAAAGCTACAAGTCTGAATATTTTCCTTTACTTTACCTAATGGAAAAACTTGACATGCCGGTGAGATGAGCACAGTGAGAAGTCACAGTCTGATGTACCTAATTTGCCACAAAGAATGCGTATTTGTAGTACAATTAAATTAGAATGAGTAAACTTTGGCTTTTTAAGTCGTCTCTTGCAGGCCGATTATGTCATACTGATCTAATTAACATGTGATGTTAATTATGCTCAAAGCAAAACCACATTTTGCTTGGATAAAGACATGGGTTAATGGAGATGCACTATTTTAATTGTTTTATGTGCATTTCAAAATAATATTTGCTCATTGACCTATTTTTTTTGTAACCATTTATTTTTGCAAATGACAATTTTTGGGTGAATTAAAAACTAATTTAATCTTATCAATTTCTTGTGTAACACATGTGGATGTCACATTTTGAGTCATGCCTGCCACAATATTACAATTTGTTATACATTGTGTGGCCCTTGAATGAATTATTTTACAATTGAAGTCATTGCAAATAGCTTTGTGATTATTTTAAACTGGGTGAACTGTCTGTGAATGCTCATTTTTCAATGCCGTTAAGTTAAACAAGTGCCATATAAAGGGTTAATGTGTTTTTCCATAATGACTCACATTATCACTGCTGTTGTCATTAGAAACAGAGTGAGGAACCTGTTCCTATATTGTTGTTGTTTTTTATTGAAAAAAGTGATGATCAGCATGCGCTTGTGGTATGCAGGCTGATTATATCAAAAATATTGCTTCGCATTTTAAAGTAGTGACTGACTCACCATCAGTGACTGTAAAATGAGTGGGCCTGGTTCTGGTTGGGAAGCGCACACGATTCATGATGCCGCAATTACAAAGGGTAACTAACTCCTACATGAACCGCTTGGAGAAACAAAGAAGCTTCACAAAAGAGAAGGAAAACTCTTCCCACATTGTAATGAATTTAATAAGAAGCTCTCGCTCCCATTTTTTTGTGTGTGTGTTGTCAACACCCAAACATTATGATTATCTGGTAAAATGACTAGTAATCACATGCACCTTATTACCCAAGATTGGTTCCCACTCTCTTGTTTTACCCTTTTTGTCTGTTCCTAACTGATTCAGCACAAGGCAAAACTCTCTGTTTTGACTAGAAATGCAAAGTTCGGGTGGTAGAAAAGGAGTATTAATAATTAGCCAGGAAAAAATGGTAAGAATGCGCCTTTCATTCCTTTTGCTGCAATCTCGGTTCACACTGTTCTCTTGGAAACAAAACCTAGGATTTCTACCTAACTAACTAACTAACGACAAATTTGACTTTTTTTGTTGCACATTCATTCATGACCATGCCATTTAGTTATCTTTTTAAAGGGTGTTTATTTTATATTTTTGAATCAACTGTATGTTGTTGACAGTCATTTGAATGGTTCACTTGTGTGTAATTATTTCAATGCTACCGAAACATATATTGAGTATCGACATTAATATTTTCAATACTTCATTATCCCTAAATTGGCTGCAGACAAACCCATAATATGATTTAGAACATCCATAGTTAGTGTACCAGTTAATTCAAATAAAATATTGATGTAGCAATTGTGGATTATACAACATTTGTTTTGATATAAAGTAAACAGAGTCATTTATTTTGTGATCACAGTGATTCATTTGTTAGCATGCCGGCCTGACCAGTCCAGATTGTACCTTGTCCCTCGCCCAACGTGGTTGGATGAGGAAATGCTTTGTTTTCCCCACTTAGGCTGATCATTTTACTCCACACGGGTGCTGGGTACAATACGCTCACACAAACTAACACACTACGGTCATCTCAAAAGTGAATTTTCTTCAAATTGCTCCATAGTCCACAAGTTGTGGACACCATTGCATATTCCATA
The DNA here is from genome assembly GCF_051989625.1 of Stigmatopora argus. Lineage (NCBI taxonomy): Eukaryota > Metazoa > Chordata > Actinopteri > Syngnathiformes > Syngnathidae > Stigmatopora > Stigmatopora argus. The sequence goes on from NC_135395.1 coordinate 13,089,532, forward strand.
AATAAGAGCGCTACTAATCTAAATAAAGTTCTAATGTCAGCCTACTCTCCCCCCAGGACCATCATGCAAAAGTATTACGTAACTTTAGTCAGCCACGGATCAATATCTATAAATATTTTAGCCAACAGTACCCCGGAGAACTCCACGTAACGGTAGCTGGTGACCGAATTGTAAATACTAATATTGCACGGTCAGCACAGGTCATTATGGCGTCAGATACTGGGAGGGGAAAGGCATTTTAGCTGGGGGTTAGACAGCTAACGTCAGAATCAGACTAAGGAGACTACTGAATAATCAGAGGAGGATAACTCGGCTAATATACTTAGGCCTTTAAGCTTTTTAATTCCTACATTTTCTTGCATTTTGGTGAGTAGCCTGCTTTCTAGTACTGGGTGACGCAGCTTTCAAACAGGTGCAGTGCGAACAGTGCTGTCCCAAGGATTGTTTTTAATACAAAATGTACATGTAATTTCGTGTATTTTAAAAAAAACATACATGATTAACCTCACTTCGATAAGAGCGCCTGACAAAATCTCACATTACAGCCATATTTAAAGGATTATGTCTGTTTTGCGCTTTCTGTTGTTTTTTTCTTCACCCCGTACACTTTTCTAAAGAATCATATCAACTAGAGATTTACTTGAAATGAAGGAATTGAGATTTCACAATTTGGCCAATTGTTTCATAATTTAACCTGGAAAGGCTGATTTCAAGGAATTTTCAGACTATAAGTCACTACTTTTCTGCACTGGTTTGAACGATTTATTTTCTTTATTGCAACTGTAAGTCTTAAGTAGCGTTGTCAAAAGTATCAATGATCGATCCTTAAATCTTGCATCCAGAAATGGTATTAGTTTGCAAAAGTATCGATACTCAGTTTTTTTTTGGTTTTAAATGACCATGGGTCAATGGGAATTTTGTGTCATGCATTAATTTTGCTTTTAAACTGCTTCCTTGTCACCTCATTGCCTGCCATTGACGTTGCCACACGTCCAATCCATTTAAAGTGGATGAGTTAAAACCACCCTTCCTCTTTAAGTGGGCATCTACTTGACATAAACTCATTTAAAATGTTTTATTTCAGCAAGCCACATGATTGGACATCTACCTTAGTTGGTAGCCCTGAAAGAGTTCACAAAAAATAACATTGGATTTTTGTTTTTGTAATTTTATTTAAGAAATAGCAAAAAAAGGCATCGAGCACTGAGTATTTCTTTAAGTTTTGAGCGTAAAAAAAATCAATATGCAAAAACCGTAGTCTTCAGGGGTGAATATCCATTTGCCTTATAATCAAGTGTGGCTAATATAAGGATAAATTAAAAAAAAAATTCATCTTAAGGGTCAAAAACGATATTAACTTGTCTTGCTGAAGATTCAAAAAACCCCAATTATTTTTTTCCAACATAAGGAAGTCCAGTATTTCAATACCAAGGTTGTTAAAAATGAAAACAACAATATCAAACAACGGTCTTACTGTCAACATTTTAACAAGCAGCGCACTTAAGTGTACCACAGGCCTACATGGAAGGGAGCGATCATGTATGTGGGGCTAAGAACCATGTTGCATGCAAACATGTAACTGCGGGCCAGGACTGACGAAGATTGCGGCAACCTCTAATTGTTAGTTAACCCTTAGGCTACTCTTTAAAAGACTTGAAGGAAAAGGGTCTGTGAAATACTTTTCGGCCACGGAAGGGCAATTTCTCTGTCATGTCGTATGTGTGAAATACGACATGACACAAGCTACACACGTACGTGGAAATGCGTAGAGAGAGGCCTGTGGCAAAACAGAGCCGATGTGGTTCTCGTCCAGGGAGAGAGAAGTCGCAACTTGGCACAAGAGCTCCACTATCGCAAAACTAGAAAGGCGACAGGCAGCCTTTTTGGGAGACATGGAACATGACTCAGTGGTGGTCAAGAGTTCTGGCGTTAAAGCGCAAGTGTTCTCGCTCACACTGTCTTCATTGATGGTGTCAGCTTGAGTCGCTAATGGGGTCAAATGGGTCGTATTTGTTCATCGCTGCAGAGAAAAGCGCCTATTGAGTACTCGGAGTGGAGACGCCAGACACAAAATGGGGCACTGGATATTTTAAAGACCTGGCGACAACCAGTCGTGTTTGTACATGAGGAAATAAAGCCATATCAGTACGCTATAACCAGGCAAAGACAGACCTTTTAGACTAGAAAAGATCAGCAGGATTCCTTATAAAACTGAAAAAAATATTGTATTTTATACTGTTCTGTAGAATAAAACAATGTTTCTCTCACATACTAATTACATATGAGTAATAAATCCAGCCAATGGGAGAGCTATTCTTTCAAAATAAATTTCAAATTTCAAAATACAGTAGAGGGGACGTGTATTTCCATTTTCGGTGATAATTTATTTTTACCTTTTGCATTTCATAACTTGAATTTCTTTCGCTTTCTGAGACAAAATCTTCCCACCATTACTCAATGTAAGTGTTTTTCAAAGTGTAGTTAAATATTACAGTCATACTTATACAGATTTTACATAGAGAATCACAAATGACTAATAGTTGAGTTTAGATTTAGTAAACGGACCTCGCGATGCAATTAAGCCTATCGATAGAGGATTAACAGGTGTTAAGTGACTTGTAGTTTAAGAGAAACATTTCTGGGAGTGAGCTTTCCGCTCATCCAAAATCCATCAAGTCCAAACTTGTGTTCTCGGAACTATCTTTGGAATTTGCCTTCATCCGTGCGTTATCGCAGCGCATCTGACTGACACGAGTGTCTCTGAGCATCTGAAATGTCCTCTCTTCACACTCAAGTGTCAGACCGCTTTCTGCTATTTTAGGAGGGTGTTTGCCCTCGAGAAACCCTCCTTGAAAGCTGAAGTTTTTGTTGTCCTTGTGGTTGTTGTGCATGTGGCAATTCTGTGGGTTAACGTCAGGAAATCTAAATTTCTATAAAGGAAACCATAGAGAAGATACTCCATGCATTTTTGGAAATAAACATGCTATGTAATTAAATGGGGCTTTGAAGGTCCAAAACACAGCGCAACCTCTGGATTGATTACTTTGTCCACACAGTGGAATATTTTATTCCTGTAGATACTGTCAATGTCTGTCCTTTACCAGGCCTGATTACTATTGTTGGTGTAAAAAAATTTTTAGCATCCTTTATCTAATCTATCTTTTGTTTTATTGACCTTGTGCCTTGTTTTACTCTCTTTACAGAGTACTTTTCCTCCACTGTGAGCTGTGGAACCAATGGCAGCCTCGGTCCAGACGCTTCCTCGCCCGAGTAAAAACTTCAAAAGTGCTTTCCAGGCACCATCTTTTTCACCTCGCTGCAAAATGGGAAGTGTAGGCAGTCTGGTCGAGCGGCCCAACGGGTCTCTGCCTAAAGTCAACCAGGCTGTTCCCCAGGTAAGGCCCAAACCGTCCAATGGTCTCTTGAAGAAAGGCTTCACCCAGAGGGAGCTCCTCAACTACCTCAACATTACGAGGTGAGTGACGGATGCCACGAGGGAGAAGATGGCGCCTTGCCACATTCTCAGGCTGTTCTCATGTGACATGTGTACTGTATTGCCAAACAGAAAAGAATCAAAAGCCAACCAGTGCAGTGGCTCTAAGAAAGACATCATCACATCTGCAAGTGGGCAGAAGGAAGAAAACCTATATGCGAAGGTCTTCCACAAAGATGGCACAGAAATTGATTTGACGAAAAGCTCACTTCCAAGCGGGGGAAAGTATGAAAAGGTACATGACATGCATTTGGGCAACACTAAGTTGACAAACTTTTTTTGGCATGATAATGTGTACGGTGGGATGCAATTTGTGCCTGCCAAATCTAGTTCAGCTGTCAAGAAGGGAATTGGACCTGCCCATGAGGGAGTCAAACCGTGGAAGACCGGGATTTGATCCCCCTGCTGTAGTAGATTCGGCAGACACAATATGCAACAACATAGTGCAGTCAATTGTGGCTTATAGTCAACCCGATATTGGACCTCACTGTGATGCTGGGCGTCGATCTATCACCCAGCAGCTGATTTCCTCGTTAGTATAGTGGACAGTATCTCCGCCTGTCACGCGGAAGACCGGGGTTCGATTCCCCGACGGGGAGGCTCATTTCCCTTCTTGACATCTGAACTAGATTCATTAGGCACAATTTGCTCCTACATTGTGACGTCAATTGCTACTTTTAGTCAACCCAACATCGGACCTCGCTCTGTGGTCCCACGTCTGTCTGGATGACACCAGCTCATTTCCTCGTTAGTATAGTGGACAGTATCTCCGCCTGTCACGCGGAAGACCGGGGTTCGATTCCCCGACGGGGAGGCTCATTTCCCTTCTTGACATCTGAACAAGATTCATTAGGCACAATTTGCTCCTACATTGTGACGTCAATTGCTACTTTTAGTCAACCCAACATCGGACCTCGCTCTGTGGTCCCACGTCTGTCTGGATGACACCAGCTCATTTCCTCGTTAGTATAGTGGACAGTATCTCCGCCTGTCACGCGGAAGACCGGGGTTCGATTCCCCGACGGGGAGGCTCATTTCCCTTCTTGACATCTGAACTAGATTCATTAGGCACAATTTGCTCCTACATTGTGAAGTTAATTGCTGCTTTTAGTCAACCCAACATCGGACCTCGCTCTGTGGTCCCACGTCTGTCTGGATGATATCAGCTCATTTCCTCGTTAGTATAGTGGACAGTATCTCCGCCTGTCACGCGGAAGACCGGGGTTCGATTCCCCGACGGGGAGGCTTATTTCCGTTTTTGACATCTGAACTAGATTTGTTAGGCACAATTTGCTCCGACATCGTGAAGTCAATTGCTGCTTTTAGTCATCCCAACATCGGACCTTGCTCTGCGGTCCGACGTCTGTCTGGGCGACACCAGCTGCTTTAACCCACTTCTGGACTCTTCTCGTGCATCCATGGGTCAGATCAGCTGTCAAGAAGGAGATAGATCCTACCCACTGAGAAATCAAACCCTGGGCACCTGCATGATAGACAGAGATACTGTAAAATACACAAATGAGGAACACAATTTATGTATTTATGAATGATTCTTTTTCCACAGACCCCATTCCGATCATCCGCCTTCAAACCTGCCACCCCTAAAAGCTTCAGCTCCATGCAGAATTTGTATCCAGCTTCTAAATCAGATGACCTGGACCATGGGCTATCCAATGGCTTGAACCGAGCCTTTGCCCATAGCTCTAAAACTGTCTCCTGCTCCTCGTCCTCATCTTCGCCCTCTCGACATGGCGGGTCAACCAACGGTAACAACAAGGTATGGTGTCCTCCTCTGCGAATAGCTCATTCTGGCAGTGCTTTGAAACCACATTGTGATTGCTTCGTAGGGTCATCCCTCCATGCGCAGGCCAAGCCAGGAGGACGATAACCTGTCGGATTCGGGTCATAACTCCATGAGCAGTCTGCCTCCATATTGCCCTCCTTTTCGCCCAAACCTTGCTCAAATTAGGTCGGTGTCAGTTCCTCGCCGCAAGTCAGATGTTCTGTTGACCACTGCTTGAACTCACTTCTGGACTCTTCTAGTGCATCCATGGGTCAGATCAATACTATAGGCTCACTGGACCGCCCCTCTTTGGAGGGCAAAGCTAGTGGGTCAGGAGGCAGAGCCTTAGGGGAATTGGCGTGTCGGAGCATGGCGACCCTCAACCGTTTGGCACCGTACGGTGGGGAGGCGCCACCTCCTTATGATTGGACGCTCTCCATGTCTGTAGAAGAAGTGGTAATTACATTTGAAATTCTGCTTTTGCACGAGCAATAATTAAAGAATAGCAAAGAATCAAAATTCAGAATGTTTATTATTGATTACCTTTGGGGAAATCTGATCATAATTGGTAAAGTTATCAAATTTTTGCCCTTCAAATTATTCAAACGAAGATCATGGAATACGAGAAAATGGTGAATGACCGCATAAAAGATTCTTACAAATAAAGACATCATAATGAGTCTGCTTATAGAAGCACACTAAAACATCAATTTAGCATGTATAAAGCTAGAAGTGAAAGTTTCTAAGGGGGGAGTTTAGTCATAGTTTCAGAAACAAGCTGAGATAGTTCACCAATGACTTCATGTAGTCAGGTTCTATAGAAAATTGATGGATTGTTGTTATTGTACATATCTTCCACATAAAGTACGTCGATGTGACCTCCCCCCAGGTGCGCGATCTGGAGGAGCGTCTGGTGGAGAAAGAACACGAGCTGAAACAGATGAGAAGAAACCTGGACGAGAGCGAGGGCGCCATCGCGCAGGTGAAACTCCTCCTTCTTTTGAATCCCGGTCGTCCGTTTTCCTTGAAACTTCAGCCGCGCACATTTTTTGCCTGCAGGTTTTTGAAGGCAAACAACGCCTTTGGGAGAAGGAAGTGGACGAGCTGAAGCACCTCTACGCTGCCAAGTTGCGGCAGGTTTCCCAGCATGCACAGCGGTCCCAGCGCAGTTTTCAGCTGCAGCTCTTCAAGGCCCAACAGGAGAAAGGGCGACTATTAGAAGAGCTAGATGCTCTCAAAACAAGCCAAGAGGGCAGAAGTAGGGAGAAGCTAAATTCTCCAACCCTGGAGGAGACACAGTGGGAGGTGGGCTTCGCTCTACGCTCACTTTGATGTATTTCAGGGTTGTCTGTCATGATTTATACTTTTTTTTGTCTGGAAGGTTTGCCAAAAGTCTGGCGAGATCTCCTTGCTTAAGCAGCAGTTCCGAGACTCTCAGGCTGAGGTCACCCTCAAGCTGAGTGAGATCTTCCAGTTGAAGACTCAACTCAGGGAGACCCGTTTGGAGCTACGCAACCGAGAAGGCCAGGTGGAGGCGTTGAAGCTCATCCAGCACGGCCCTCAGCGTCGCAGAAGACCCTCTCAGAGCGCCAGCGACCACGGGAAAGGGGATGATGGCGTGACCACTGGGGCAGCAGGTAATGCTTTGGGATCAAAATAACACACTTAAATTGAGGCATATATTAGTTCATTTTTGGGGGGCTGTGAATCAAGCAAACTTTGGTTTTCGAGCAATTTAGGCATCCAACAAATCGATATTTGATGGGAAAATTTGGAATTGATTTGTTCCAGAAGTCGAAAGTGGAATAAATGAGCCAAAGCACGGGAAAGTTTGCAAACCCAAAACATTCTCCTTCTATAAAAGGGGGCAATCCTGTCAAAAAAAATACCATTTTAGGTTGTGTGGAGGTTCGCTGACAGAATTTTATTTGCCTCAACTTCACTTATTAAGAATATGTATACTTAAAAAGGAATGAACAGTCTGTCTTTGTTGAGCCGTATCACCTAGAGCTGCCAACACCTTTAACGATGAGGCCATGAGCCAGTTCTGTAAGGTTTTAAAAGATGGCAGAAACAAACCATGTTGGAAATGTTCTTTAAGAAAAGAAAGGAACTTCACTTTCAGTGAAATATTTTTTTCCACTTTAATCCAGCAAGTCGGTCTTATTTTTTACGGGTTCTAAAGCCAAAATGTCCTCCAATTCTGGAATAACCTCACTACTATATCAGCGTGTGTGACCATCTTATCCTCTTAGGAGGGTGTGTGGGCCCGAACGAGGAGCGTCTGCGCGCCGAGCTACTACTGGAGCGACGCCAGAGCGAAGCCCAGGTCGCGGCTTTCGAGGAGGAGAGGCGGACGTGGCAGACGGAGAAGGACAAGGTCATCCGCTACCAGAAGGAGCTACAGGCCAGCTATTTAGAGATGTACCACCGCAACACGGAGCTGGAGAGGGAGCTGCACCAGTTGAGAGCTGGACGAGGGCGAGGAGAAGAGAGCAGAGATGGCACTTTGGACAGAGAAGGACGAGAGGTGAAAAGCAAAGCAGAAGAAGAGGCGAACGGTCCGTCTTTGCCGTGGATAGACAGGATCGACTCTTCTGAAATTTGAATGTGGTGATGGGAAGAAAAAAGAGAATGAAGTAGAAAGATTAAAATTGTACTCAACAATCAAAGTTCTACGCATCAGGTATAAAGCTCCATCGAGGCTCATTAATTCACAGTTGAATCAACACCACTACAAAACAAAATCAGAGCTCCAATATGTAATAAATGTTCAACCAATAAACTCTCACCTCAGAAACGTTCACTTCAATATTGCTCTATGGGTGTGCCTCATAAAATTTCAGCTAGATTTGAAATTTTAGAAGTTTTAGAAAGCACAGTAATGTCAGATGAAAATCTCCTTTTTCTGTTTTTTATTAAGATTTGGTAGAAAGGACAAAAAAACACTGTCACATTCCACATTAATCATTAGAAGTCATCCTTAATGTGAATATGTATATAAATGATAATTGTGACGGATGTTGTTGTTTTAGTGTGGTGAAAAATTTTGTCAAAAACCAAAGGATCAGGAAAGGATTTTATAAGGCCTTGAAAACATTTCACAGTTTCTGGAAGAAAAGCTGCATGCAAAGTTTTGGTATCAACACGGACGGACTAATAGTTGGTGCCAACATTGAGCTCTTTTGTGTCAAACCGCCTCAGTATGTACACAGACTTTGTTAGAAATCTTTTATTCCTCGATTTTCTGCCATATCTACATCTTTTTTAGATAAGTGCAAGGTCCTTCACTTCGCTGTAAACACTATTTCCTTATCTTTTTAATGAATTGATACTACCCAGCTTGATAATATGATTCATTGTACTCTCCTTAACAAAAGTCCAATGCATGAAACAGATTATTATATTCTTTTTTGGCACGTAAAAACTTTCAAAAGACAGCTGTTGGTTGACCTTTCCACAAACTGAGTCTTATCTACCCTTTCAAGCCAAATCTGCAAAGGGGAGAACAGGGTTGCTTGTCATAATTTTCACTTTTTCATGAATATCTTTCCATGAACACGTTAAAACAGTCATTCATTTATAACAACAAAGCTTAATATCTTGGGTTGGATTTGACATTTTGTCATTCTTTGATTTTTTTAATACTTTTAATTTTTCAGAGTACAAATTATATGTGAAAATGAGTGGCACAAAAATGAATCATGTTTTTAAATGCTTTTATTTTGATGTATTGTTATTATCTGCCATTAAATGGTGATAGACAGCATAGTGCAACAATATGGGCTGTTTTTACAATTTACAAAGCACAGAAAAGTGACAATCGGGGTATTAAAACATATTTATTTGTAAGTATTAACTCTTTGGATCCCATTGATGGTGATCAATCCTATTTGACTGTCGGAAACTCTCCACAAATTCCTACATTGATATGAATATGCAACCTGAGCTGTTTGACTGGCTCGCTCCATCTAGTGGTACAGCTGCGAAGTGCAGGAGAATGTAGGCTGGATTTAAGATTCTTATGCAGCCCATATTTAAGGATATTTTCGGGCCTAAAAAAAATCGGACACACTTTTTGTATCTTCTTACTGACAAAATTGCCACCATTTCAATAATAATAATCTGGCAGTTAAAAGTGAAAAACCACGGCCAGTTTTTCGCCATCTGAATAACACTGAATTTTGGTGTATTAATCCCACTAAAAGGCTTTTCTGGATTGAAGAAAAATGCTTGGATTGCGTCCGAGGGTCCAGACGTCTGCCACTCCCTTGAAGGGTTTAAAAAGTAGCCCTAAGCGTGCCAATAAAAGCTTGGAAACAAGCGCTTTACGTCAGGATAAACACGGGCGAATACAACACGCTTTTGGAACCAATGTGGTTTAGTCTTGGATGCCCATTGAGATGTTTGGTGACATAAAAAATGTAGGGGTTGTTTCATGGTATTATGTCGAGTGCAGAATGTACTGAGAACAGCAGAAGCTGTTTCAACAGGTCTCCACCTCGACATTTAAACACATTATATAAACTGGGCTTATTATAACTACAGAGCTCAGGAGAGCTGGAGTGGGATGAGAGAAGCAGCCATTTTTACTCTGTAGGAGGCCCGCAACACTCATCATAACGTGGCGAATATTTCATATGGAAAATGCTTCTTTTTAGATTTGGAGTTGATCTTCTGAGCACAGTGGCGTAAAATTATACCGTTACTTCTGTATAAGAGAGGATTTACCAGTAAATGGTAACAGAGATTTCCAGGATTTCTCCAAAATCCTGGTCATTTTGGATTTTAACCAATTACTGCTTAAGTCTGTGATCATATACTCAAAAAAATGTTGTATTCATCGTCAGTTTTCGGTGATCATAGCTGAGCCAGATTTGAAGTTGAGAGAATGCAGTCACATTGATGAACTATATTAAAATGTTTATTCATTCTTTTCAATGACAGTCAAAAACATTGAGGACTTCAAAGACTAGAAATAACAGTTCTCTGAAATCTGTGTGATTACCATTCAAATTTTAAATTACAGCAAGCAATAACAGGTTGTGACCTTTTTAGTTTTGGGGACTAAAATGTAGTATTTCTAAAATATTATAAAGGGAGCAACAGTGTAACCTAGCGGCAGAATATAAAAAATACAAGAACTGTATTCTCTTAAATGGCACCCGTTCAGACATTACAATATTTATTTGGCGTTGGATGAAATGTTGATTTAAAAGGAGTAAAAAATAATCCACTTATTTTGTATCCTCATAATTTGCTTGACATTTTATGGATTCAAATGTCTAATATTACATAACCATGAAATTCCTACTGACATGACAATAACCCTCGCCAAGTGGCCCGGTGTATAAACTTTTATTTCTGTTGCCAGTATATGAAACATGTCAGGTTAAATATTTACAATAAATTGCATCACATACAGGAAAGCGGGAAATAGACAGAGAGAGTGCTAGGAACTTCCCTGATGGGACAAGCCACAAAGCAGAAAAGAAATTCTCTTAAAACCCCACCCACACGCACAAACAAAATCTCTTTTATCCATCTTTTAAATAAAATCCAGAATCCAGACACACATCATGTAACACGGAATATATATATGTATATAATAACATGAGGGAGACTTGCTGGTGCAGCGTTTGCAGAGCTCATGAGCCTCACCAAAAGCGAGGTTCACGTCACCATTTCCAGAAGAACATGCATCCATACGTTTTGGAGCGCAGTATTGTGAGCGTGAGCCCTGAGGAAATATCATACCTGTCAACCTCTGCCGATAACTGCCCTTATAAATGATTATGATTCCCCTTACAAACCCCCCAAAAACCTTACAAACACCGTACGACGAGTCGTACGGTGTTTGTAAGGTTTTTGGGGGGTTTGTAAGGGGAATCATAATCATTTATAAGGGCAGTTATCGGCAGAGGTTGACAGGTATGAAATATATTTCTCAAAAATGACAACAGACTACTTCCTTTTCATCTCAAGACGCAGCAGAGGCTTTTTCTACGTCTATTTAACATCGGGTTGTTGCGATGAATGGAAAGAGCGCACGTTTCACAGTTGCGTGTATTCCTTAAATATTGAAATGGAAGGAGAGGAAGGGAGGAAAAAATCTTGCTGGTGCAGTCTGTGACACAAGGGGGCGCCGCTCGCTCCGGCTAAAGTGATGTCTGAGTTGAAGACTCCGAAACGAATAGCTCGTTTTGAGTTCTGCTGTACATTTGTTCGTAAAGATGTTGTTCGAGACAGACGTTTGTTACTCAAACAAGCTTCATTGAAGCGCTGGGCCCAAAATTGCAAAAACAAACAAACATAATGAGCAGTCATTTCTCACAAGTCAACTCAAAAATCCCCAATAAGACACTCTATAAATAATAATCATTGATAACAACAACAACAAAAATGAAAAAAAGGGAATAAAACTAAAGGATTCTTAGCGGTGATTCTTTTGTCAGGACATTCACGTACGGCCGACTCCTTTCACTGCAGGTTGCCCTCGGATTCGATCGGGGGTTTCGGAAAGTGTCCCGCGGGCACCCTGATCGAATCTTCGCGCTTACGAAAACGAGTCACGGGCTGAGAAAAAAAGGGGAACGGACGAGGGTAAAGCCATCAAAAGTAGATCTGCTTGGCATGTGAGGGATTCTGCTCCATGGGACAATACGGGCATTTTAACCTGTCAAGAAACAAAACTTGGAGTTTGGGTACAGTTTGCAAAAGGGGGGGGTTGGGGCTTAGGGTTTGCAAAATCTTCACTTACTTGCCAGCGTTGGTCAACTTGTTGAGAGCATCTCTGGAAATAACATGGCCACAGATGAGCTTCATGGGGGGGTTGCTCTCCGAAGTTTGCTGTCGGAGGATGGGGCAGGCGAACACCGAATGGTACCAGCACTTCTTGCCCAGGTCGATTTCGATCTATGTTAGAGGAGCAATGAACAGAAAAACTGTCAAAGTTGATTGACAATTATTTTGATGGCGCGACTGGCCTTGAATGACCGATCGTATGTCAGTGCCGTCGTTGGTGATAGACCACCGATCCCTTTGAAAACTGCTTACAACGTATATTAAAAGAAATAATCCAACGTGATGAATTGAACTATATATATTTATTTATTTATTTCTGCTGTAGATGAACATTTGTGAATATTCGTTCGCTAACAACCTCCCGCTTCAAACGTATCAGACGTCTACAAGTGATAAAAACATTAAATTCAGAACAGAAGTGAACTAAAACTTACCGGCAGTTCGTCCTTGTGAGTCCAGACGCCGTTACATTGCCTTTGCTCGATCACCTGCTTAATGTTCATTAACACGGGCAGAGCCATGCAGCCCGAGGCAAAGCTGGGGGAGTAAAAGAGTATAAAAATTGACAAAAATACTGCACGGTTGAAGGGAAGAGAACGCTCACCTAACACTGAGAGGAGACTCTACAGAGAGACCCAATAAAGCGCAGGCGTCTCTGGTGAAGATATTGCAAATCTCAGCCCACTGATTGGTTTCCAGCAAACTACGGTAAGGAGAGTTCTCAATCCCATGACGCAGGTACACCAGGCTGCCCATCAGGATTTGAATATCTGCATGCAAAATCACAATTTACCAGCGAAAATACATCCCATTTCTTTTTTTGTCTGAACCACAACAGTCTTGTCAAAAATAAAATAAAAATCTGAACTTCAATGTAAAAACAAACAACATTGATGATATGGGAATTGAAAGTAGGATAACGCCATTTTGATAATATTTAATAAACTATACAGCAGGGGTGGGCAATCTAGCCAAAAAAGAATCATGATTATTTTTTTATTTTTACACCATATCTTTTATTCTAAATTCTTTTGACATTTTTTTCCTTGGTCCTATGATTTTTTTTTTAACCGGACATTTTTATACAATGGCATCTATCATTCAAACATACAATAAATAATATATATTGAACATTTAAACTAAGAACATCTCAAGTAGGATTCCATTGTGAAAAAAATATTTGTAATTGCATTAAGGTTGGTTATTAAACATTACAAACAACAATGTTTCCTGCCAGAAAGTGAAAGTTAGGCAGGGGAAAAAAAAGCTTCTTGTTACCTCTCTGGTGCTGCGAGGCAAACGGCTGGAAGTGCCTAGCGTACTGAAGCGCCTCCATCTGGTTGCCGATTCCGCCACCTAGCAGGCTGATGAAGTACAAGCGGTGCAATTTAAACTCTAAACTGCTGTTGAGGTCCAGGAGACGTTGGCGATTTGTCACTGCCCACCTGCCGATGTGCACAATTAAAAGTTCAACAATGCGCAAAGCCCACTACTACGTTATTTCCATGAAAAAAAATGGTTAGATTTTGTTGTAGCATTCAACATACTCAAGCGCTGGCCTCAGATTCTGCATCCTAAGTGCTTCAAGGATCCTGTTTAGCTCCAAGAAAGGCTGCTTCATGCTCATATCTATAACTACACCCGACTCCTGAGGATTCAAAAAAATGCACTTAAGTTATAAATATAAAAATAAAGCGGTAGAGGGTGACTTTTTTGACCTGACAAAGATCTTCTGCTACACTCAGCATGCCTTGTCTGTACAGGTGCTCCACTATGGTTTCACTCAAGTGTTTTTGCCTCTCTGGAGTGTCCCACACCGTTTCTGCAACCACCGCACTGATCTCTGCGTCAAAGTTCTGCAAAAACATAGCACGTAAAGTACTGGAGCAAAGGTAATTCACCACGGTGGCTTACCCTGTCGATGGCTTTTCCCACTTTGGAAACACTGCCGTGAATGTCCTTATGTCGTGAAGCCAGCATCTGCACTTCCTCTTTGATGTTCTTACAACACTGCGACATGGTCTGACACATGACGGCAATATCTCCCTCTTGGACTCCAGCAAAAGGGGAAAAAATAGCTCACATTTAGATGAAAAAATGCAATGGTGTATTCAGCGTAAGTTTGGTTATGCTCACCAAACTGATGCACTTGTCCTCTCATCTCACAGACGCTGGCAAGAAGATCGTTGAGTCTCTCCTCGGACTGGTGGCCGTAAATGACGAAGCGATGGAGGACTTTCTCCAGCTCTCGCTCGACACACCCGCACTGTTCCATGGTTTGCACCACCTAAAAGAAGAACCATCGGGGAAACTGGTTTTATCTGTTTCCTTCTTAGAGTTGTTTATTTACAATCCCCATTCTGGGTTTGGTTGTCACTTGTTTGCAAAAATGATGACCATCTTGTAAAGAAAACCTTTCATGCCCCATTTATTTAAACCCTAATATGGAGCTGATTGGATTAATTGGCTACCATTGACGGCGCTTGACGTCAAAGCCATTTTGACTAGGACGGGTGAATGAACGTTTGTTTATATGCTAAGGATGCCAGGGTGTCATTACTTTTCATTTGCATTTTATTAATTTATATTATTAAAACCACAAATACATACACATACTGTTGTGGTTTACTGAGATATTTACAGCGCCAATAAAAATCCAATGAAATGTTGATCGTGTGACAACCAACCTTAACTGCTGTTTATGGCAAAAAGCTAAGCTAGCAGCTAGCAAGTGGCTATTTTAAAGAATCTGAATCAAAACTGCAGCTTTGACTTCATACTTTTTAATGGTGACAACTTCATGACTGGAGGACTACTGTGCAAAGGCCCATAAAAAGCACAGTGAATACCTTTTAAAAAATTACAAATCACCTTTAAAAAAGAAACCTGTCTCTTCATAGAGATGTGACACTAAAATTCTCAAGTGATGCTATTCTGATCACTTCAATAAAACCTTGAGGGGGTCGAATCATAGTAAGAATGAGAACCAAGTCATGTGACAACCATCCCCGTTCTCCCCTGTACATACACAGAAGTCTACGGTCAGGCCTTATCAGTGTTGAGCCACAGACTTGTTGAGGCCTTTTGTTTATCAACAGGAGAAACCTAATTTAATCATCAGCTAATCGATGAAATTGTCAAAAAAGTGTATTCAGTCTGTCTTGAAATGCTTCTGCACTGTTGCTATAAGGACCACGTCCCGGTGTGACCTATTGTTTTCTAAATGCTTGCGTACTGGTAACCGTTAACGCAAGCTATATTAACAATATGTTGTGTTATAGATCAAGCGTCACGTGACATCAGATGCCATCCCGAAAGTATGGGTGGTATTTCCGCAGGAAAAAAGTGCACAAAACAGCGTAAAACACCTCATTTGTGTTAGCCGGCTGCTAAGACTTGACAAGGCCCAAATTGTCTCTGGATAGAATTACAAGGCATCGGGTGCTGTTTTTTTATTCCCTCACACAACGTTTCAAAAATCCGTAGCCGTGACATTAGATTATTACAAGTTTCAATGAAAGTCACTTACCCTAGCTCGATTAGTTAGCAAACATTAGCGTCAGTCGCCTGCCTACGTTGATTGATAGCAGTTGGAATGCGGATATTTCCGGTTCCGGTGTCGCATCATTACTCCAAAATAAAACAACAATTTGCGATTGATTTGGCACCTGCCACTTCTCAGGGTCACGTTCTAGCGTGTAGCTTTCTTAGACAAAAACAAATGAATAAAAAAGTAGTTTGCATGTAGACTTTTATATGTAATTTACATCTTGCTGAACCTGGAACAACCAAACAAGTGTGTGCCAAGCTAGAAGCCCTTTGAATCAACATTCTTTGATACCCACAAAGTTTTAAAACGGGGGTGAGTACCAAATGATTTGTTTTTGTTTACTCAATAAAAAATATCAAACTAACAATCGTATAAATATGTAATGTGTATATGTGCAACCACTGAATATTCTTTGATAACCACAACGTTTTAAAACGGGGGAGAGTACCAAATGATTTGTTTTTGTTTTCTCATTAAAAAACATCAAAAGTTTTAAAACGGAGGTGAGTACTAAATGATTTGTTTTTGTTTACTCATTAAAAAACATCAAACTTAAAACCGTGTGTATATATATGTGTATGTACATGTACATGTATGTGTAATGTGTATATGTGCACGTGATTGATACATAGTATTTACTGAGATGAAAATGGCGACCGTTTATACCTGTATATTGTTACACACCCTGCTATTATATATACAATTAAGGTTGCTTCAACCATTCTATTCTCAAAATTCTACACTGTTTCAGGGAGACAATAGAAAATTAACTAGATAATAGATTTGAGGAAAAATTAAATGCTTAGTTGTAGGCTATGAAATGCATAATTCTCAGAAAAGTGTTTGTTGTATTAGTATTTGTTCACAGAGACTCCACGTGTGCTTTTTGTTTTGCACAAGAGGTTTTAATTGTTATTTTATTTAACATTGACGTTTCTGAAATGTAACTAGAGTCAACGTTCATGTCCTGTTTTTCATGTCTGTGGTAAATGTAACCTGAGTTGAACCACCAAAAGCAAGGCATGGAAAAATGATGAGCCACTGTAAGCTCGTATACATTTTTGGCCTTTTAAAAATAAATCTGATGTCAAGTTCAGAAGTCATTTGTGTCTTGCAGCTACAACAATGATCTAAATGTTTTAGGTTTTTAGGTTATCACAACGGCTGAGCGACCGGGCAAAGAATGACCCACATAATCACATGATCATTTATTATGTTTGTTTGTTGTTGTTATGAGCAACTTTGGATTTAGCTGCAGTCAAATATTTTCCATTAGGATGTGTTGAATGACCAAATTATTTTTCAAAGTATTTTTCATTCAAATAGAGTTGAGTCAAACTTATCCTGCCTAACATTTTGTGTCTCTCATGGTGAGCCTTGTACCAAAATAAGTACAAAAGTTTCTGTACAAAAGTTATAAATTAAGGTATCAAGAGATGAGCATGATTACTTTTTTCTCGAATGCAACAATAGAGTACAAAAGAAAGCTGTCAATGTCAGATGGGCTGCAGTCATCTTTAACCTGCCCCCCCATCTAGATCTTGAATATCTATATACATGCATTCCCAATTTACATACAAGGTCAACTTCAAGAGAAAACTCAACATTGTGCTAAATGATATGGCTCGTACAATGTGCTTTGTATTAATATGCCCCTTCGTGTCTTGTCTGGGAAAGCAATGGCTAAAGAAATGGCTATCAGTCTCCGATAGTATGGTTCTATATTTGGACGGGCCCTGTGACTGCGCTAACCCTAAGTGTCAGATTCCAGTCGCACTCATCCGTCCTGGCTGGATCAGCATCTGCTGCTAACTATAACCCACCCGGCCCAGCATTCACAAGAAAGCTAATGCCTACCCACACAGTACAGCTCGAAGAAGAAAAGTGAAGAGCCGGGGTGGACTCAGAAGGCACTTTGACCAAGGCCAACTCCAAAGGGAGGGGCGGAAATGAAGACGGGAAGACTGGCAAGAGATGGAACTTGTTGCTTTTTATAAAATTTATTTTTATTTATTTATTTTTTTCATTTAAGCCTGATCTATGCCTCCACGTTGATTTGAAGCAGTGAGGCTTTTGGGTTTTACAAAGCTGGTCGTCTTCACTTCACCCTGAATTTTGTGGTACTCGTCCAAGAAATACTTCTCTGGTTGAGTGGCAGATTTTGTTCTACAGTTCTACAGAGGAACTGGATACTTTTTGGAAAAGACTAATCTTGGGGCAAGGTACAGTACACATTTTTTGTCATGGTAATATGCTATTGATTAAGCTTTTTTTTTGTGAAAGATGAGAATAGATAAGATAGTATCTTTGTAAAATGTTTTTGTTACTGTTCCCATAATACTTTCTATTTCAAAGACATTCTAGTTGGTTATGATTACACTATAGCTACAATATACTTACGGCAATGCAACCACAATTTCCGACAACGCCCACTTTCAACCAAAAATTCAAAATTATCAACGTTCTACTTCTTTGCGATAGATATATTTATATTTAGTAACTATATTTATAAAAAAGTGAGTGAGCTTTGCGCACCATATAGGTAATCCTATCTCCTTTCCAGTCTAGGAAGTGAACCACAAGCACAAAGAAGACAGACTGGATGGCACTTTGAGATTTTGGTGCTTATGGACTAGTGATGGACAGGTGGACTCTTCACGGGGACCGCTATTCCTTGCTGCGCAGTCCACCCCACACATCCTTTTCCTTACCCCATCGGGACGGCACCCCTAACCACGTTGAAATATTTGATATCACAAATTCTCCAAATCAACGTGGCGCCATCTCTGAGACCACCTGCTTGTGTGACATATTTGGGGATGATTGTGAGTCATCGTCGGCCCCAAGCAGTCCTTCCGTTGGATCCTTTGTACATTCCTACACCGAGGTAGAGAGGACAACGGTTGGATCACCCTTGGTGGATGATTTGAATGATTCTTCGGGCTCATACCATACAGCACCAGGCTCCATTGAAGGAGAAGGGGAGACTGCCGACCAAACAGAGAGGATTTACAGCCCTGTGCAGCAGGGTGAGTCCGGTGTGCCTGAGCAAAGTACAGTGAGCTCAGAGATTTCTAAAGATAGTCGCTCAAGTTTTGAGTTGAAAAGTAAACCCTACGTGCCTCAGCTAAACACAGCATGTGGTCCATCTGAATTTGACAATACTGACTTTGGGCCGAGGACCTCTTCTCCTGAACGTGACAGCTCCTCTAGCCTCTGTTCACAGGAAACAGCCTCATTACTGTGTTATCCCTCTGAGACGAGTGGTTCACCCTCATTACTTCACCCAGAAAGTGAACAAGTCAGACAAACTTATGGGTTAAAAATCAGAAGGCATAACAGTTTATCAAGCTTGTCACATCAATCTCTAACTCCAAGTCCTTCCTGTGAGCCTGTGAACTCCATCACTTCGTCCTCAGAATCAGTCAACAACCAGTGTCAGTTTAGAGAAACAGAACTTGACCCAGGGAGCGCACATCTGAACAAAAACACCAGCATATCACCTGGCTCCATAACATCTGATTTATCTATTCAATCTTCAAATTTAGATTTCAGAGCTGACCTTTCACCTCATTCACCTTCATCTGGATATACAGAATCCCCATCAATTGAGGCACTACCCTCTTCTGAGCCAAATAATACTCCCCATTTTCCTGAAAATCGACTATCATCTCCTTTCTATGAGCTGAGAGGAAGAGTCTCTTTGCCAGATCTTATGAGTAGAGGCACCACGCCAGATTACGAAACAGAACAGTATTCCCATTGCTCTGATTTGAGTGAAGATCTCAGCACAACAGAAGTTGACTTTAAAAGTACTGAGTTGGCTGTCATCTCAAAAGCTTCCCCAGGATATAACACTCCATCCCCTGTTAAATCATTAACCCCCTATGTAGATAGCAGTGCTGCGCCTGAATTAAAGCACAACCCTCCATCAACTGACTTATTGAGTGCACCATCTCCACTCGGCAAGAGTGGTTCAAGAACCTCCTCACCTGCAATCTCCAGGCCCAATTCTGCATCTTCTGAATATATCGCCAAGCCCCATACTTATTCCCCTGTGATTAGTTATAGTTTACCTCCATCTCCTGGAATTAGGAGCACTTGTTCTTCCATCGAGAGCACGCACACAGGTCCTTCACCTGAGATCAGAATCACAGAATCCTCGCCTCCGGTGAAAAGGAGAGACCACATCTCTGAAAAGCAAACAACAGAAAACACTCCACTTTTAGGGTCTGCCCCGTCCAGAAGTGCAACTTCCTCCCCTCACATTTCCGGAATATCTTATTCTGCTGTTCTAACGGAGAGAGGCCATACTTCCCTTTCTCCTGAGCTCCGTTGTCATTCCTCTCCTGAGTCTGACATAACACTTTCATCACCTACTAGAAAAAGCTCCTCCCCTAGCCCAGACTGTTCTCCTGTATTGGGATTTTCAAAATCAGAGCAACAGGCTGAAGTAAGGTTGTGCACATCTTCACCTCTGCTAATGCATTCAACTCCCTCACCTAACCTGGGCTACCAAAGTCTAGATTCATCACCTGATCCCAGGATTAGCAATCCTTCACCAACTATACCCTCTCCAGTGAACAGATATGACCAACGGTCACCATCAACTCTCTGTTCTGAGTACAACACCTACTATTTACAGCCTACCCCTCCTTTGGAGACATGCGAGGGAATTACCACCCCCGTACTTGGGCAACATATAGAATTGGAAACACAAACAGTTAGACCTGAATTTGATGTAAAAAAGGTAAACAAAGCAAATGACACTAAAAGCCCTCCCCCCGATGCGCTGATTCATTCGCCAATATCGAATTCACATTTCTTATCTGAGGAAAAGCTTGGCCAAGCATTCAATGAACAAGACTCAAAGGACGGAGTTCCAATGAAGGACGTTGCTGGTGTTACTAAAAATAAGTCATTTCCACCCAGTTTTCTGTTTGATAAAAAGGGACGGATTCAACATATTTCTAACAAGGCTAAATCTCTCCTGAGAGAAGAAAAACGACTAAATCAACACACACTCAATTCTATCACGCCACATTTTACTTCTGATCACTCAAGGCAAAGAGTTGGCGAAAGAACAAAGTTTGTGCAGCACATGGCCAACCCTGTAAACAGGAGGAAAACTCCCTCTCCCCCATTAACCAGATTTACTCCTGTACATATTATAGCACCTGAGAAACCACGCCGATACTGGCAGAACAGAACCTCTCCTGAATTTGAAGCTTCTTCACAGAAAACCAATTCACGAAAGACTGTGTTGAATCGGGAAACCCCCAATATTTCCCCACTAGATAACAATAATCTGCCTCAAAGTGTTGGACTTGGAAAAGAAATAGAAACGGAACGGAAAATGCAGCAAGCGGGAAAGAGAGAAAGGCAATGTGGGGTGGATAGAGAAAAACACAGGGAGGGGCAAGAGATTAATATGTGGGAGGAGTGGCAAAGGGATGTCAGTTGCAGAGGGGAACAGGTTGAGCTGTCATTCAATGCCAAGAATAGAAAAGGGCCTGCAAGTCCCGGTACAGCCCCCACAAACAGAGAGAGCTGTCACAGACTGCCAACATTACATACCTATTCAGAGAGTTTGCCTACCACCAGACAGCTACACGAACAGCAAAGTCGACATAAACTTTCCTCTCATCAAGAAAAGAGTCGTGGTCCAACCAGGCGACTTTGGAATCCTGCATCACAGAACAAGTTCAACTCTGGATCAGTCACAAACGGGCCTGGCCGCAGTTCAAGCTCTAGCATGGGAAGTGAATTGGATGAGGCAGACAATGAGGTGAAGTGGCTCACAGATGTGGCTTTTCGTAGCCTGTCCAGCCCTGAGGTAGATTACCTTGATATGTACAACTCCAGCCACCGATCATCGACCAACATATCTCAGACATCCACTCAGGAGAGCCCAGCTGGGATCAGTGGTGCTTGGCCAACCTACGCTGATTTCAGGGGTTCTGCAACAAGGCTGGAAAGTGATGACATTTCATTCCAGCAGCAATCTCTCCACCATTCGGATGGAATTGATCCAGTCCCCTCCTATGAGATTGAACGCTTTGAGTGCATCGATGTGGCTGTGGAAAGAGAAGACACAAGGAATATCAGAAGAGGAGTGCCAAAGAGACAGATCCAGTTGAAAAGAAAGGAGAGTTTGGATGACAGCAGCGAAAATAACAGCCCGGGCCTTCCTGCAACGGACAATAGCCCTTCACTTGAAAGGCCTTCCACAGAGAAATTGCTCAGACAATACAGTACACCAGCAAGAACCCAAGAAGGCTACACTTCTGAGCACAGCCCTGATCCTGCACAAAATGAACGAAAATCCAAATTTCAAAAATCAATTTCTCTGGATGAAACATGCTCTAAAACAAAGATGGCCACTTGCCTTATCAAGAGTGTTTTGTCAAAGAAGATGCAAAATGCTGAGAAAAAAAACGATGAGCCAGAGGGCGATGAAGCCACTGAGGAGCTCCAAAAATGTGACAACTTCAATTCCACTCTAGATTCTGACTATAATCACCCCTGCAAAAGTTTTGCTACGCAAGTAGAAGACAACATAGGTGATGACATCAGACAAGTAAAGAACTATCAAGAGAAATCCAACAAACGACCAAGTTCAAACAGCAAGAACAGAATTTCTAACTTTTCACACACCGACAGCCAACAGTGGGGTTTTCAGGAAGGCGATACAACCTCACTACAATCTAAAATAAAATCTGAATATAGAGGGCCTGTGGATAGTTCAAAGTCATGCGGCGGAATACAATATACAGATGATGGTAAAATATTGCATAGAAGCGAAGGAGGCGACTCACCGAATGCTTTTCCCGGGAACACGGGAGCTCCTTCTGCGCAGCCCGGGAGGGCAGGCCAACATCAAGAGTGTGAAAACTCAGAGGTCCATAAACAAGTGCAACAGGGTGACAAGAGCTGCCGCATGATACAGGAAACAGAGGGAACTATACCTGACGTAATCAAGAAAAAGAAAGCATCTCTCAATGTCTGCCTTACACCAGATGCCGAATACAATCGAGACATATCTTCACCAGATATCCATTTCAGACAGAAGAGAGAAAACGTCCAAGAGAGCAATTTAGATCTGAAAATGGTTGAAGATGCTAAAAATGAAGATAGTAAAGTCAAAGGCCCTATCCACAAAGTTAGAGATGTCAGAAGACTTGTGAAGAATACATATAATCTGACTTTCAAAGCAACCAGCTGTGTATCACCCTCAGACATCACTGAAGAACGGATTGAACAACCACATGAGACAAACAAGGATGGAATGGATGAGGAAGTAAAAGGAAAGACTGAAGGAAGGACAGTGGAGTTATGTGAGGAAAGAACAACTAAGTATATGGCCAAGAGAGAAGAGGAAAGAGGAGTGGAGGGGAAATATGAAAAATTGCCTACGTTACCCTCACTTCAGCAGTGTGAAGGTAAGCCTCATTCTCAACTGCATCCTATGCAAATACAATGCAAGGCAGTTTGCTGGAAAGACAATACAAATAAATTACAACACCCTAAAGACCCAGAGAACCATGACACTAAAACATCGAGCTCTATAAACAGAGAGCAAGATAAGAGCCCCCTACAGCCAGAGATCCAGGACCCACCAATTAGTAGAGTACCTACTAAACACGGCCAACCTGGTTTTAATATGGAGGCGGAATCGCTGATGTTGGACAGTGAGGACATGGTGATATCTGACAAAAAACCTCCCATGTCAGATAGTATTTCCAGCCTGCCACATAAGGAAAGAGAAGTGTCCACTGCTGTTGTGTTGATAAGAGATGGCTCTAGCCAGGCAAAGACCTGTGAACCACTTACTCAAAAAGAAGTTCCCACCCATAATCAGACATCAACTCCTGATGAGATGACAACCACTGGAAGTACCACAAGCAAGAATAATCATTCAGTTTCAATGTTATTGAAGGAGAAAGGCTACCAAGCTGACATAGGGGCAGTGGTAGGTAACAGCCAGAATACAACTGGGGGAAAAGAGGTCCCGCAAAAACATGTGAACTGCTTGGAGATCCCGCTGCAAACGTCTTCAGAAAGTTTAGGCGATCCTCATCAAGGAAAGACAATATCTGCTTCATCTACTGTTCCTAGCCTTGCCTCCCATATCGACAAGCCCTCAAAGGCCAGAGAGGACCAAGGAGGTCACGTTGACCTAAGAACAACTAGCCCACTGGTAAATCAAGAAAACCAACTTTCAACGTTAAACAAATACAACGAACACAAAGACTTTGAAGCAATCAAAAGACAGGACTCAACATTCCCCCCTAGATCACCTGCAATAAGGCGATTCAGACCTCAACCAATTGAGGTGAGGTCCCTTTCGAAAGAGACACCAAAGCAAGGGACAACCCCAAATAGCGCCGCAAAAAGTCCACAAACCATCAAAGTCAAATCTATTGCTAAAAACCTAGAAAAGCCAGTCGTACCACCAAAACCAACTTGTAAATTCAAACCTGCAGATTTAGGAGCAAAGACAAATGAAGTGCCTGCTATGACAAATGGAAAAGTTCAGAGTGAGGAGAAACCTCAAACAATAGTTGTGTCATCACCCACAATCTACAGGAAGATCCCCAGCGAGTCCTCCTCGACATCTAACCAAACGAAAAAACTAGCCGTTTCAGCTGTATCCAGCCTCAAACCTCCCACAAGCAAAATAACATCTACGACAATGCAGAGTGTTGCAAATCCGGGTGCATCGTCATCATCCAGCAATGAGGCCTCCAAAGGTCAGCAGCAGCACTTTTGGACAGCCCCTGTGAGATTAGCACATTCTACAACAGCAACATCAGCCTCCGTGCCAAGTGTTCCCTTCACCGAAGACCCTAATTCTGACACGGGAACAATACAGGTGCCTGAATCTTCTACAGAAGTCCGACCTTCTGTTGCCGAGCCAAACCCGCATGAAACCGTAGTGACATCTTCAAACAATCCCAAACCACCTGCTGCTATCGCCACACCACAAGCTCCCGAATACACACAGCGGCAATACTGCAGGCCATTGTCCAGTGAATGCGCTCACAGGGCTTTCGACGGCCATTCTTACGCCTCCGATGACCCTCCAAGCTACGATGAAAGAGAGAGTTTTAGTCCCCTGATGCCAGATTTGACCCACAGACGGCCAAATCGCTATCAGAACTCATTTCCTCCTCCTTGTTCTTGTACAGCTGCTTGTCCACCTCAGCCAGCTTTCCCTGCACCTCACCATCCCCATCACCACCGCAGCCCGCACAACCTTACCCCGCCCGCACCCCCACAGTCCCCAGGTCACATGATACCATATCAAGCACCCCAGCCTCTCCTGCGTCCCCACCAGTGCAGAGCGGATCCTCAGCCTTTGAGCTTCCAGCCCAGTTCATCACCCAAGTCAAGTCCTGTCGGTCCAAACCAGCCCACCGCCATGTTCCAGCCCCTCCACCAGCCTCCGGCATGCCCTCCACACATGCCCATTGATCCCAGACGGCTCCCTCACCATAGATCCCCCCAACAGCAGTCGTCTGGGATGCCAGGGGCTCCTTACAGTGATCCTGGCAACAGGCATTCCCCTGGACTCCCTCCCATGGATCCCCAATACCTGTGTGGGCAGTATGGCTCAGAGTACGGAGGTGACACATCCAGTCTGTATTCCGAGACCAGTTATGGGCAAACCCCTCGACGAGTCCTCCTTGATCCTGAAACGGGGAAGTATTTTTATATCGAAGTCCCTATGCAACCCTTGAGGAAGATGTTGTTTGACCCAGAAACTGGCCAGTATGTGGAAGTTCTCATCCCCCAACAAGGCATGTCTCACTCGGGCATTTATCCTCCAACAGCAGCGCCATATACGTCCCTTCACAACCCCAACATGTATGGCCCAGCTCCTCAGTACTTGCCCTATACCGCTCCCCCACCCGCTGCTCATCCTCAGCCTCAACATCAGCCACCTCGATATCCTGAGGCTTTATCATCATCGTCCATGCACCCAAATGCCCCCAGTGGCAGCTACAGAAATTGCTCTGGTCAGGGACCCAAACCAGAAGGTCCAAACCATCCACCAATGGACCAGAGCTACCTGGATGGTATGTATTACGTTCCCACAGGGATGAATACCGGCTCCAATCAGACTCCGCCAGTCTACTACCATAAACATCCACCCGGCCTTCCCCCATCAGGTGGTAAAAGGTCCTGAAATAGCAGACATGGGCGTCTTGCTGGAGCCCGTCAAGTTTTAAATACACACTGTATAGAGTCGGTGCCTAATGTTAGCTTGTAATGTTATTTGAGTTTTCATTCACTGCCTCTTATTCTCCTTTCAGCGACTAAAAAACAAAAACATTTGTGAGATAATGCTTTTTTTAAAACTAATGTGAATGGGATTCTCGGTGAAATAAATAACTTCACTCCTCCAACATTTTCTTTCTCATTTTTTATACAAGACACTCTAAACTCATCTTTCTCAGAGCTCAAACTAAACAGGGAACTGTTGTGTGTGCACAAGAGAACTTCTCTCTTGAAACTTGAAAATGTTGTAAAAGAACCCAAGTTACTTTGTCAGTGGATTTTTTCAAAAATTAACAAAAGAATTGTGTGCATGATCTCTCTCACGGCAACGCCAATAAAACAGGTCACATGCTCTACTGTTTTACTCATTCTTTCTCATTTATCTATGCCATGGTAATACTGCCCAATACATATATATATATATATATATATATATATATATATATATATATATATATATATATATATATATATATATATATATATATATATATATGTACTTGTACTTGTACCTTACAAGCTTTGTTTTTGAACAAGACCTCCTAGGGATAAAGATTTATTTGACATTTTTCAAGATTTAAAAATCGACCAAAAAATTAAAATTGCACATTCAGAACAGAAAGAAGATACCTGACGTCTCTGTTACATAAAAATGTTTTCAATCTTTTATGTACATTAGTAAAGTGATAACCATTAAGATCATTTTTAAAATCATTGTGTTGAAGTGAACCATTGAAATAAATTCCCCCTGTACTTACATTATTAATTCTATATAATTCCTACATTTAAGGTTAATTATTGACGTTCCAGTTGTGTTTTGTCAACTATGTCCATGAAAAGTGACTAAAAGTTAGCAGTGCCATTGCTTGATTGTCACTATGCCTGAGTAACTGCTAGAGGACGCCACAGTCAAATAAATATGAGGGCCCAATCTGTTGAGTTTATTGTTGTGGTTGTAGATTGTAATGGTGTGTGTATAAGTGCATTGAATCATACAAATGAGCTTTTAAATTTTTTTTAGATTTTTGTCCTTTATGTTAAATTTCATTCATTTAATTTCATTTTCTGAACCGCTTTATCCTCATTAGGGTCCAGAAAAACAGTATTATTTTGTAAAATAAGGGCAAATGAATGAAAATTAAAAAAAAAAAATTAAAGCAAACAAATCATTATCAACACAAATGTAACTTCAATGTTTCTCTGATGTGTCAATCAAAAGTGATCATTTTTATTTTCATAAATAATTATTTTTATAGCAGTTCCTTACTATCGTCCATGATGCATTGATGACATAGCAACATGGTGTGTTCTTTATAAACAAGAGTTTAATTGACTTGGAGTTGAATGTCATTACAACAAACATATTCATTCAACGTGTCACACTTCAAGGTGCTAAGGTTCAATGGAAGTGCAGCGTTTTGATCGTGCCCCTTTGATAACAGGAACCACACCTAATCAAACCTTACTCTTATCTATGTCTGACATGCCATCACGATCAATCACATCCAGGGCAAACTCATCTCTCACACCTTTTCCTTGCCTTGGATGTTCACCTCAGCATCCTCATCATTGCTTATCAGTAGTATATAAATTCATATACACATGTATAGCAACACATTAAAGTTGCGAATGTGGTTCTCGACTAGGTACACTGATTAGCATTTTAATATCATGTATGACCGACCGACTAATGTTTGTCGTCCTCTTTTCTTATGTTTTTCTTTAGTTTCAATGGAGTCTTCTGGAAATTTAGTCAACAGGACAAATGGAAAACCTTTCCGCTGCTATCAGGAATGTGGAAACAGGTAGGCGGTTTGGGCCAGGCTGTAAGATAAACTGGTTTAAGATGATAAATGGAAAATACTTTCGGTAGTAAGATGTGTTTCCTTGCATTTTTAATGATCGGCTTTTAGTGGAGGACAAAAGAAATGTGTAAAACCCCAACTGTTGATTACTGTATTGTTGACTGTGAAGTTCATCAGCTTCTTGTCATTTAGTTGGCACGTTACGCTTTGTATCCATCAATAACAGGGAGTATCCAAGCAAATGCATTCCTTATCAATTATTTAAGTACATGTTGAGTATTTTATTATTTGATTAGTCTTTGGCTGGGATAGTCCACCAGGTTGACTTTTGGCTTATCCGCTTAGTTCTTATCAAGTCTTACTGTGTTTTTTGTGCATATAAGACGCCCTTAAAATTGTTGAATTTTACAAAATCTTGCGTATAAGCCGCCCCCTATTCACAATTTTCACCTCCATATTCATGTTTTAATAGGAAGTACTACAAATGTGTTACTTTGAAGGGAAAATCTTAAGATAAATCATCGCATGTGGTATTTCTGAGATACTGTATGAATCAAAAGCACATTATTAGGCTCATCATTTTATTGAGTTACAAAGGCGGCTTATATGCGAGAAAATACTTAAACTTAAATTATCTCATTTTTTAAGTCAAGTTCGCTTCTCTGTGACTTCCGGACTGCTTTCTGAGCAAAAAGATCGCAAAACGAGCCAGATTGAGGACAACCAACCTGAAGGCTTGTTTTACCTGCATGCCCATATAAGGCATGTGCTTCCGCAGACAGACAATAAGTGACTGAAGAAGAGAAAAGATAAGAGAAAGAGCTGCAGTGAATTTGAGAACACCCGCAAGCTCATTCATTCAGTTTCCTAGCAACCGCATAGCCTCATAATAATAAGTAGGCTTTACCGTTAGGGCAGGACTATATGGCAGGTGGTGTAACTACCTTGTGTCACAGCTGATTGGACGTCATCTCCTTTCTAAATGAGCTCATCCTCAACTCCTCTTACAGTTACTCTTTGGTCATAAGCAACCCAGCATCACATGACTCATCTGTAGAAAACTCTTGTTGGTTCTTTGGATCCCTGTCTCATACTTGGAGATTCTGGGTTTGAATCTCATTGCATGCTGCTGTGAATGTAAATTGGTTTGTAACTAGTCGACGTCCAGTAAATTTCACCTTGGCGGGTTGGCGGCGAATGAACATGCCAGCACTGGATGTCCATCGCTGTCATTTGCAATCTCGTTTCCTGCCATTGGCTCGCCACCGATTCAGGGTGTCCCCTGCCTCTGGCCCGGAGTCAGCTGGGATAGGCTTCCATATTTTCCCAATGAAAACAGTGCTTCGAAAATTAAAAAAAGAAAATTGTACTTCTTTGGTAATTGGATTTAAATGTTCTGAGCATAAAAGTATTGACATGTTTTACTATAACTTACTAGAATTTGTATTTTTTTAATATAAATTATCATTAATGATAACTTTTGACCCAGGAAAACCAAAAAAAAGCATGCATGTCATTTTCAGCCAGAATACACTCATTAATTGAATAAAAATACACTTAAACTCAAAATACTGCCAGGGTATGAATAATTTGGGAATTGGGAAAAGAACAATGGAATCAAATGTCGACTTGGAAATCGTAAGTCTAGACTTCAAGGAACCCCGCAATGTCTCGAAAGGAAATTGTTACTTATATTCTACACACGTGCCCCGTGACATTAACCCGCATGCATTATCCAGCCCTGAAGAATGAGCTAGCTTAAGATGATGTCATGGCCCGATCACTTTACCCGAGCTTCTCGCAGGGGCACAACGTGAATGGCAGATCAATGAGGAATGGAAGGAATGGGCGTCAAGGGAGACAGTAAATCATAAGTCCTGTCTTACATCTTGATGGGAACAACACTTTCAATCAGACAGGGCTTCAAGATAATGAAGTCCAACCTGCCTCATATTCATGTGACCAACCTCCTTTGGTCTCACTTAGTGGCCAGGTCCGTTGTCGGTCACTGAATTCTTCCGACATGAGGTACAAGTCATGAGTCATGCACAAAAGGGTGGCCCTGCACACACAGACATCACTCATTTAATAATATGATGAGCGCACAATCACATCACCCAGCTGCACTTTCTCTTGGAAGTAATCATATTAGCAGGCCCTGTTTGGCCACATGCTTTTTCACTATCATCAAGCAGCCGAGCGGAAGCAGCGACACAGCTTGAACAATCCATGGCATGTCACTGGGTACTTGGGACTATATAATGTAACAATATACAGGATGGTGAGGAGTCAAGGCCTGAAGTTAACACTTGGGTCGTAAAGAAGGGGGGGAACATTTGTATTGTGTAGTATGTCTTAGTATAATGTTATGAATCAGAATGATACTATTTAGATTTTGGGGGGGGGTATTTTTTTATAG
Source organism: Stigmatopora argus (assembly GCF_051989625.1). Taxonomy (NCBI): domain Eukaryota; kingdom Metazoa; phylum Chordata; class Actinopteri; order Syngnathiformes; family Syngnathidae; genus Stigmatopora; species Stigmatopora argus. Next base: position 13,119,670 of record NC_135395.1, read on the forward strand.
TGAAATGTATCCAATTGATCTTATCAATTATTTTTAGCCGGTGAACAAATATGGATCCTTCTAGTTGCTCTTTTAAAATTGTCCAAATTCCAGCCTCTGTGTAGGGTAAAGTTGACTGGTTGTCATCCTGCATCCAGCTTGTGAAAAGTCTAAGTTTAAAATGTAAAAGGGTAACATATGCTGAGTCCAAAACAAATCTGATGAATCACTCTGTTCCAAATATACAACTATAAAGAGTTTGTTAACCACCTAGCCTGCCATTATCTTACGTGAATATCACTTGGCTCATGTAGGCTTACCAAATACTAAGTCAGATGACGGAAAGTGAAAAGAGAGGAAGGTTTCGAAAGCAAAGATGGCTTCATTTCCCTATTCAAACCCAAATTCTATTGTCACTTCTCATTTTCTCTGTAATTTCACAGTGGCGTTGTGAAGGCGTGGCACAGAAGTTTATTTAAGGTTAGTCATGAACAAACAATGACATCCAAGTGAAAGCTAAACGATACCAACAATTATATACATACTTTTGACTTTTTTTTCATCAGTCCTCCATATGTCTGATTCAAATCCAAATTTTATCTAATTGGTATCAAAGTCTGCAATTGGCTAGCCACCAATTCAGGGATAGTTAGCTGGGATAGGCTCCAGCACCCCCGTGACCCTTGTGAGGATAAGCGGTACAGAAAATGAATGACTATTTGTTGTCAATAAGAGAAAATGATCTTCTGTTAATTCAATATTTAACTTTATTGCATTTTTTTCCAGTCAGTTTATTATGCAAACAAAATGAAGCAATAGGATAAATGCCTTTATTTTTAAATTGCTTGGCAACCGGTAACACCAACCAATATCATTTCAAAAGTATACCATATAGTATGTAATTGCACCTTTAAGGACAGGCTAAACTAAATTACAAGGTTGAGACCGTCATAACAAGCCCAAGGCCATTGGTGATATGTATGTTATTAAGAACTCATATCATGAAGAACATGACAACACTACGTGAAACACACAGTCCCCTGTTGTCTGATCATATGTGGTTAGTTGGTTGTGAGTCATTTCTTAAACTGTTGTGACTTTTTCATCGCAAAACAGTATTTACCCTAAAGCTGCGATTAACTCTCACGTAAAGGATTAGTGCCTGACATTGATTTTTTTTAAGGCAAAAACTGCTTCCAACATCAGTGTGATATTTGTTTTTGCTGGATTAGCAATGCATCACAATTCATTTGCATTGTTGTATATGCACTGCTGCCTGCATGAGTTTATATATTTTGTTTGCTGATTATAAAGTGATTGGAGTGCACTTGCTTCTTGAATAACTGGTATTATCCTGAGAAATTTGATCATTTGCATCACAAGCATAGGTAAATTTGACATTTGAATCAATCATTGAAACTGTTGTCTGTATGTCTTTAAAAATACACGTGTACATAGCATTGTTGTGCATAAGGGTAATTATGTCTTTAAATGTATTCATCTAAAAGGGAACTACCTTCTCGAGGATATCCCCTGTTTTGATGTGACTAACAGGTTGTGTGGGCGCACTTTTCCATTAGGTCAAAAAATCTAATTGTTGATTAGCAGCTGCGTTATCTGTGATGATCCAACCATGTTCTCATCATCACTGTGTGAAATGTTAGGCGTTGGCGTGTTTTATTTTGTTATTCATTTGTCACCTCAGGTGCTTGTGTGTGATATCAGTCCAAACAGCAACAGAAGGGGGAAACGGGACTTTTGTTTTTGTGATTGAGATGTGATTGAGTCATAAGGGTAGAGGGAGGGTGCCTTAAGAAGGCCTCTATTGTTGTTAAGAATGGAAAAATTCAGGCAACAAATTCCATCCCATCAGTCCACCCATGCAAACTGATAATAAGCCACCAAACATTTTAAATAATACTGGTCTTTTTCCAACTCCGCATTATTTCTCAGTTGTAGTCCATTAGAATATTCCCGCAGATAGCATAGCCAAAAATTCCCTGAAATATTATATGTCATTTTTCTAAATAAAAGACCATGCTGATGAGTCAATCAGGTTTTTATGTATAATATTTAGTAGTACGGCTCAGGACTCGGTTGCAATCGTGTGGTTAAGGATGGCATGTTTCCAGATATAACCAAAGCATCTATACCGCTCACATACACAGACATTCTTTTCCCTATTTGAAGAGGAGTCATGGTCGTGGAGTATAATTGCACCTGAATAAAAACCTCCACGTGAACCTCACAAGCTGTCTGCTTGCGTCACTGCAGACTGCCGGGCTTTATTTCTGCAACCACATCTCCCACGGTGGATGTGTGCACAAAATCAAACTTGTATGGAAACCCTTGGCCATGACTCTTCACCACAGCCACCGCTGCTCTGGGCAGCCTCTGTTTGGGCAGTTCAAGAGGTGTACGATTTTGTTCCATGGCTTTCTAAAGATTGTGTGTGATCTTGCAAACATTAAGAATTTGCCACCACACAGAAGGCCCCTCTGTCTCTTATTCGCTATTGGATCTACACCAAAACCTGCCGAAACAACAAACGCAAATTCAATATGGACGTATCTATTTTGGTTATATATTTAGCTTATGACCGCCTGACTGTATCATGCCAGCGATGTTAACTAGCTGGAGCAAGGCTATATTTACACTGGGCTGGGCATCCATCACCACAGTGCAAACGCTTGGACAACCAGTCAAGCGAGGAAAGGAAAGTGTGGTCCATCACTCACTGACGTCCAATCGCAGGGTTTCTCTATTTAAATCACTTTGCAAACACGCCATGGGTCACTAGCATTCCTTCTGTTTTGCACCTAAAATGCACATGCATAGAGTGGACTTACCCTGCATGCAAATGTGTTTGTATTCTTGACTGCATGGTGTCCTGTGACAGAAAATATCAGATGGTGTCACCTGGGCTCATTGCCCGGGCACACAGCACCTGAATGACCTCACTCAAGGCACGCATACAAAATAACACATCAACTGTCAAACAGAAACTAGATGGACTGCCTGCAACTTCAAATAGACAAGTAGACACACAGCCTGCCAATGACGGACGCATTTAAAGCAGACAGACAGAGGTCAGACTGTCTGCGTTGAAACTTTCCTGCATTTTGGGGTTTGCGGGTAGGCAAGGCTGGCAATAAAGATGACGACGCAATACAGAGTAGTGTATAAGTTGCCATTATAGACTGGCATAATGACCAGATAGAATTATTGTGCGGGCCAATCGGTAATTCCAATACAATCAAAAGGAAAACTGGAGCCTAACCCAGCCAGTAGAAGCAGTCTGCCCTGTAGGGACACCCTGAATTGGTTGCCTGCCAATCGTAGGGTATAAATGCAGTCATACATGTTAACATTAAGATAAGGGGATTTAAGGCAAAAAAATTCTGTTATAATGCATAGCATAACTTGTAATTTCTGCAGCAGCAACTGTGAAGACCTATCGACCATCTTCAAGAGTTCACCGCCCCAAATATATTTACTGTATCAATTTAAACTTAGTTCTCAAAACAAAACGTTGACTGTGTTACGGCACATATCGCAAGGAACTCCTAAATTTGCCCACTTGTACTATTTCAAAGCACAATTGTATTTGTAAGACTCAGTGATGAAGAATGTGAAGAATAAGGAAAAAAAATCCAACGCAAGAAAACAATTGTACACAAACTTTTTCAACACAATGTATCGTTTAATCCCAAATCTACGAAACACTAAGTAACGGACTTTTGATGTTATTTGTGTTCTTATACATGTCCAAATTATCATAAAAATACGATGCGATGTTGACTGGATAGCATATTAGCATACACTAATTAGTCTACTTTGAAGCAAACTATTTTGTGTATGTGTTTGTGCATCACTTTTGTTGGCGTGTCTTTATGAGTGACATCATATTCATATTGAAGACTGTGAGTCCGTTATGGAAAGGCGTCTAGGTGCACATTCAGTCTCTTGCTAATCCCCATTTTTAGCAAAGGACTAAATTCAACCACAGTCTCATACTGTTCTACCCTGTGGACCTTAAGTTTGGATCTTCACTGCCATGTTTATTGCTGAGGTAGCCGTCCATCCACGCCGAAGCGGATTCTCCCGCTCTCTCTCGGGATTTGATCAAAAGTTGGCTGGGCATGCACAACTTCAGTTTGCGTCCAACTTGCTCTCCAAGCACTCCGGCTGGCGACAAATAGTTCGTTCACAGCGCCCCGTTCCGGCCAAGGACTCTGATGGTTGGATATCTTCTTTGCAGGGGACAGGTTGTTAACACCTTGGAGTGGCAAAGAAGCTTGCCATGTAGGGACATTTGTCTGTGAGCTTAGAAACCCTGAAACCCAAGAAGCCTTTCAAATCCCCTGACTGCCTCTGGAGTATTAATAACGCTGCCATACACACACACACAAGTCCGACTACCTACTGATTAAATCGGGCCAGTGCGGGGAAGAGGTCATTGCGTGCAGTGTTCAGATGCCATAATACCTTTCACCTGCCTGTGCCCTCTGAAATGTAGGGGGTGCAATGTTGATGTCAGGGTGTGACTGTGCTGTAATGAGACCACTTAAATGGCATCATGTTAACCTGTAAATTAACACCAGCAGCTACCCACAACCCACCACGACTGTGCAAATGCACAAGCCTCTTGGATGGTGAGGTCATGATGGTCTGTAGATCCTTGTCATGGGGTGGGGGTTTGCTGAGGTGCAGCTGACTGCTATAAACATAGAACCCCGAGTGGGAGTCGGGGGGATGCTCTGAATACGCACACTCGGTAAACTCGTACACCCCCCGTCCTCCCAGCCATCTCACCTTTTAGATCCCGGTGCCTATACACAACAACTTAATATCCGTTGAGATTCTGAAAACCGCGTACCTGTGTGGACATTTTTAGGTGTGCTTGACTAAATAGAACATTTTTAAATGAAGTTGAAGCACAGCTGCTCTAGTCACAGCGCCGTGTTGTGACCTCTGAGCTAAGCACAAGGACTACACATACAGTTGCCGCCATACACGATGTGCTATAAATCGTGCTTGTGTTGATAGCCGTAATCTGCAATGCGCATTGGTGTGGTGACATAGGCTAAAGAGTTCAAACTATAGAGAGAAGGACACGCAGAATGGAAACTAACAGTGTTTTATCACCTAGAACTGTAACAAGTCGAACTGATGTACTGTTGTCAGATCTGTTATCATCTAGTGCGGTTGCACTTTGGAAAAGTACCACAAACTTGGAGCTGGGAGGGATTCCTTTGCACGCATTCCTGAGTCGTGAGGGAAAAAAATCACTCAGTTTGATGTCAAGTTCATAGGATGTGTTCCTGAACATGTACAGACAATGCAGCGGTCTTACCACACCTTCTCCACATCTCCTCTCTTTGTGGTTTGATAAGAACATTGTTTCACAAGAATGATTGAGCAAGATTATTCATACCCATGAAAAACACCATCTATCGTTCAATCTCATGTAACGTGCTTGGCTCTTCAGTTTAAAATGAGAATTAATTCTTCATCTCAAGGGAAATCGATGTTTTTTAACATCCTAACAAATTTAGAAATTTGAACTTTATTTTTAGTGCCACACATAACATGATTTCTCTTTGTGAATTCAGGACAAGAACAGCTCTGGTGCAGAAACTTTTCTTGGAGGAAAGCAGCCATTTACTGTACAGGTGGTGTTAATAACCCTCTGGACTGGCTTTCTCCACACTGCAGTTAGAGAACCACAGAGAGATGCTGTTGCCCAGCACTGGTTCCACCGACCAGCGGTAGGTAGAAAAACACTACTAGTAGCTCAATTCCTAAATTAGTCCTAAAAATCCTTAGTTAGTAGTTTCTGCTTTGACTTCTTTAAGATAGATTCACAATTAACAGTTCAGCTCAGGCCAATGACACATTTTAGGTGTGATAAAGTGTTATCCCAATACTTTTAACCACATGATGTGCAAACATCCACTTAGTAGTCTCTCAGAAATGCACGTAATATCCCTATTTCCAGTACTCGTGTTAATGAGAGTGCTTGTAAAACATTCCACTGTTAACATTATGCAAGCATTCTGCAACAGTATGCATCACATACATTGTCCGAGAGCAGGTCACACCCTTATGTCTTACATTTTCCCATCATAATTCATTCTCATACATTGACAAACAAAACAAGGCTGTATGTCGTTATCATGTTTTATCAAATGTATGTAAAATGCTGTCTGCATGACAGTGTTCCACAAATGGTGCTGTACAGTGCTCAATGTTGTCATGTCACCCATAAAGCCAGTGACATTTCTCTCGCTGTCCCATAATGTGAAATGCCAAAACCGTAAAATCTAAATCACGTCTAGGCCATCTTGCACAAGAGCTAAGGCAATCTATAACTCTCTCCTTGCTTACTCCATCAGTGTACGTGTGTGTGTATGTGTGTATATGTGTGTGTGTGTGTGTCAGCAGAGTCATCAGACTGTCTGTCTGCTCTGCCCGGGTTAGCTTCCAGCATCCTTCACATCAAACAGCGCATTCTGTCTCCCACGCGTCCTCTGCATTTTTCACATAATTCATGCTGTGCAGCTGAAACTGTCTTCGTAATCCCTTGCATGCAAGTGTGGTCCTTGGCGGGGAAATAAGTAGGGCTTTTCCTCATGCTACTCAATCTTTACAGATGGGGAATTTAAACCCATCATATTTGAAAACCCTGCCTTCCAAAACACACTGCTTTGTTAGGCGTTCACCATATGAAAGTCGCTGAGAAGAGCGTGAAACCACATTGAGAAGAATGGAAAATGAAAGGCTTGTTTCGGATTTCAAAATGCGCCATTCATTTGCTTGGTCTGTAAAACAAACCGGGTTTGTTGAGGGATTCCCCTTCCATTCTGCAGAAACTCACATAGACATACAGTGAGTGTCTTGCGCCGTGGCTGAAAAGCAGCATTGTGTTCAGGTCAGGAAAGGCAGTCAAACGGAGCCGTATTGTTGGGACTTTTTCCATTCTGCAAGAAAGAAAGCTCTAGTTACAAGACCCATCTAATAAGGAAGGACTGCACCCTGCCTGGAATATGTGCGGTGCCGCCACAGAGTACGAGGACAGTCTGTTCTCCGGTCGACGCTTTGCATGTCAAACATCAGAGGGCCCTGACACATGGGTGTATCAGTGAATTCTCTCTTCAGAGGATGCCCTAAATGACCCACCCAGTAAATGGCTCAATTGAATATGCGCCAAACATGATTTATAGTAGTGTTTTTCCAGAACATAATTGGACTTGCAGGATGACACTATAACCATGAAGAGTCCATCACTGTGTGTTTGATTTCTGTCTGGAATTTTCATAGAAAAAGAACATTCATGGAGCACCAACCACTGAGGTAGGCTGCATAATAGGAAAAGCATTAGATGCTCTGCTGGATGAGGAACTTTAAAACAATAATGGTAACAATCACAGTGCTCGTGGCTTTTCTCTGGGTTCTTCGGTGCCCTAACATATCCCAGAAAAATACATGGTGGAGTGGGTGAACACTCTAAATCAGGGCTGACCAAATCTGGTCCATGAGGGTACCTATCCTGTCGGTTTTCCCTATCTCTTTTCTACAACACACTTGAAACACATAACCCGAATTGTTATCAGGCTTCTGGAGAGATTGCTGAGGAGTTCATCATGAGCATGAGCGTAATTGGTTTTTCGTCTTGTTGTGTCTTCTTTGGCTCGCAACCAATTTAAGGTGTCTCCTACCTATTGCCCATTGTTGGGTGGGATAGGCTTCAGTGACTCTCAACCCCTTGTCAGGATAAGAAATCGAGAAAATGAATGGTTGTGCTTGGAAAAAAAACTATTTATTCTATAGTACGTAAACCTATACTGTTGTTTTTGGGAAAGATGCAGAGTACACATCACAAACCACATACAACACAATCCACTGACATTCACTACACTGAGCAATTTATGGTCTTAAATGAATCATCATCTTAAGTATTGCCGCAGTAGTGCATTTAAGTGTGTGGCAGCATACAGGAACAAAGAAATCAAACCTTACCAAACATGCTAACAAGCAAGCTGCTATTTTTTAACATTTGTTTGACTCATTTTTTTTCTTTTGTTGATCACGTAGCATGGTTGCCCGGCCATTTGTTGTTGGGCAGAGTTCGTAGGGCTCAATCATAACGGCTCCGTAGGCCAATCATAACATTTGCATTTTTCATCACGCCCAGTAGGCTGTTTGAATAGACAATTGAAATGAAAGACTGACAAATACTCAAGAAATGACTGCATAAGTAACTTTTGAAACAGTTTCGGTTTTCTCACTGAAGTAGAGTAAGTAGTACATTTATTCACATCATTTAGTCAAATCACTTTTCTTTAATAAAACATATGCTATTCTGTATGTTGCAATTGTAGTTATCTTACATTTTCAATAGTGTGTCAAATTTGGGAACAAAATTAGCTATAGGAATGTGCTAAGTGGAGATGATGACACCGATGTGAAATCAGTGAAATTGTCATGAAGAAACATCCTAAGACAATACTAACCATTTTCACTTTTGCAATCTAGCTTCCTGTTTTTTGCAGGAAGCTTAGAATAATCTTGCTTTATCAGATTCACATTTCACCTAGATACAATCTTTCAGTTTACACCCATCATATAACACAACTTCTAGAATTCCTACAGATAAAATCATACACTGGTAGATCACCATCAATGTTTTTCTATAAACAATATACATATCATATGAGATTTGTCAAGAAAAAAAACATTTTGATATTTCTGGACCCTTTGTGTTATTCCAAAATAGGTCATAAGACTTTCACACTGTGTTGCGTAATTTCCAAGTGTGCCTAATGAGGTGTCCATTGAGTACAAATGGTGCTAACAAAGATGTATAATACACTTCCTCTAGGTGTGTCTGAATGAAGCAATTTGGTTCATAGGACATCCTGATCCGTTTCAAAAGCCAAAAACAGCTTTTATTTCTATCAGAAATTCTACATATGCAGGGAAATAATTATCAATCAAATGTAGAGTAAAACAGACTATATGCAAACTGATTTTTCACATGTTTAACATAAGTGAAAGACCTCACCTTAATAATCATACTAAATAAATCACTTTTGTTTTTTAAGATGCATTTTAAAATAAACTGCTTTTTCGATTCACCCGTCAGATAAAGTGATCAGACTTGAATTTTAGTGTGTTTTGAACAAAAATAAAATATGTGAAATCGTTCCTCACTGCTAGCCTTTCCTTAAAAAAAACATTTATGCCCATTGCTTCATTATTATGAGACACGACTTGAGCGTCATATTTCATCACGCCACTTTTCAGGTGCGATGTCGCAGCTGTGAATCACTCGTCTGCAAGCCACTGACAGGTCTGGTTCGAGTTTATCTGGTGTCCTATAACGGGTTCTGCGATGAGGTTGCTAAAATACCAAACATAACTTACATACGTGCGCGGGGCCCGAGACAAGCACGTGTCGTGGAAATATTTCGATAATGCTTGGCCGCTACTGGGAAGTATTTACAAGAATCCTGTACTGCCTTGAAAATATGGTATTACCTCAAGACGCATTTGTGAGCTTCTGCTCTCATTGTTATGAGGTTGTAAGTGAACGTTATTCATGATAAATGATGACACAATATGCAGCCCTGCAAGAAGCCAGACTTCTATGCAGCTTTTGTAAACTTAGTATAATACAGGAATTGTTGCCATTTTGCTATTGGGCACCGTTTCTGTAATCAATCTGTCATCCACCATTTTAAAACTGGTTAGCCTCCCCTTGCAGTTGAACATATCTGGGATGGCAGTCTGTAGGTTAGCAGATGTTTAAATTGCAATTTTGTCTTTTTTTTTCAAAATTATTTTTATTTTGTCTCTTTATAACACTTACGTTTAACATGCCCTACGTATCTTAGATTAGATGAACTTTTATTCATCCAGTACTCGGGAAATTCACACAGACACAAGAAAGGACATTATAGACCTAGTAAATGGTAAAATTGTATAATTCTTCTCGGCACAAAAATTCGGAATAATGAATTCATTCAATTCAATCTTAATTCTATATGAATTGTTATTATTACACTATGACCTGTTATATTACTACAGTAGGCAAAAAATATGTATTTTAAAAGTGAAATGGTCTGTCATAAGAGCATGAGTGCCCTCTAATGTCTAATGAGAACATATTCATAGATAAAGACATCATTTACCATTAAAATAAATCGATCTCACTTTCGATTCTTGTTGACAGCGGCGCTCTATGTGAGATAGATTAGTAGTATTGTTCGACAAATTGGACACTATTTATCAAATCCATGATAATGAATTTCTTTTGTTTCTGAATACGGGGGATTCCGTTTTTCAAGGAATGGTCGGCTAATACGTGTGAGAGGGTGCGTGCATGTGTGTTTGAGCGAGGGAGAGATTTTCCACCCTCAAGTACAAACTTAACTCTAATAGGTTTAGTAGGGCACTTTCCACTTCAAACAGTAATGTGTGAAACTGCAAAGACACACATTGAATCCATCAGTTGAAAGGAAGCACGATCACAAGCCACATTAATTAACCACAGTAAAAGGAGGCATTTCATTTAAAAAAAACAACCACAGGAAAAGAGACCACTCAAGTCCTGTGGAGTACAATATTGTCGCACCCAGAGTGACAGGTCATTGGGATACAGATTCTGTTACCATGAGGACAAAAGAAGTTCAAGAGAAAGCGACTTGTTGTCAAAGTGGAGCCCAGAGTGAAGAAAATAAAAGTGAGCACCCTTAAATTACGTAAAATAGAACACTTCAATATCCAAGTCCAGGCTTGTGGACACATCTTCAAACTAAAATGTTCCTGTCTGAGTTTGGTAGACGGCAATGGCAGTAAATATAAACCAATTGATAGATGAAATCGACACCCTTTGTTTCATGTTCAACGCGAGCCATTCAACAATATCTGAACATTCAAAAGGGCAGAAATATGATATGTTTGTTTGAAAGGGGAGCTTTGAAGTTACCCGAGTGCTGCTTGGTCATACATTGACTCATGTTACAGCAGCTGCATGCTTGGCCATGGACACGAGGCATAAATCAAGGCCACGTTGCAACGGCGTGGAGGAGTTCTGTGACTATGAGTCAGGTCGGCTTGGGTAAATCTCGATTTATCTGTACAAAGGTGGACGTAGGTGGCCCTGGGGCTACGCTTAACACACTTCCGCTTGTGTTGCTTTTCTTTTCTCCCTCCACACCTCCATTCATCACATTCCACCGTTTTGCTGTCACACCTTTTATAAAAATGTGAAACTTGCACTAAACGAAAGAATGCTTTTAAATAAACTTCCGTTTTTAAGTCACTTATTAGTTTCAATGTCATTATCAAGGTAGGTTTCAGGAGGTGTGTGAAATGGGTTTATCGTGCCATGACAGCATGAAATTCCTTAGATCCTTAAAATGTTTTTACACTCGAAGGAGCGAATGAGTTTAGAAATACAAGTATAAATCAAGGTCAAGCAGTCAGAAGCATAACTTTTTTTATATACATATAATGTCCGAAAAATTCGGTGTATGTTATATTAGGAGCAATTTACTTTTTTTTTTGGTTTTGCTAAATTCAAATGAGAATATTTGCTGTATTCCCCTTTTTAGTTTGTAACTGGAATATTTCAAATAGAGCAGAAATAAAAAACAATAGTATTTATAGTTACTGTTTTTTTAATAAAAAAGCAAAACATCTTTAAAAATATTTCCTCTCCCTGCCCTTTTAATATGTATATTATTAATGTTTTTATTTCTTTATATATATTTATTATTTTGGAAAACTAATTAAATACTAATTTAAATATTTTTGTATGATATGAGTCTTTTTATTTCAGAATTGTTTAGCTGTTGTTTAGTCAATTCATTGTCACAGTCCTAGTTGGCATACATAATGAAAAATGAAACCATAAAACAGTTTTGTTTGACACTCCTTATGTTTCCACACGTGTAAAAATTGCCACTGTCATCATTAACACGGAGAAATAGTTCAACGGTCTGCATTAAAGACAAAAATTTGGTTGTGAATCAAGTGTTCAAACGTATGCAATTGTTAATAGCGTCACCAAAAACATTAACCGCTCTAACTAATATATCAAGAGTCTACTTAATTTTAGGAAGCTATCAGTAAGAACAACAAATTTTAGTGGGGAAAAAGAAGATTGCCAAAATCCAGAAGTGTTTTATGAACAATAACAATAAAGCAATAAACCTGAAATAGCAAAGCATCGGTTGAGTGTGCCCTGCGGTATTATAGGATAGTGCCACCACAATGCCAATAACTCCCTTATTGTGTGTGACTGTGTATTGTGGCCGGATCTTGCTTGAGTTTTCCTTGTATTCATTTGAAGGTCACGGGTAAAGCTCACTTTTCTTTTAAAATATGCCCAAACACCCACATACACACTCATTCGGTCCACTTTTATCCTCGCAACAATCACACTTCCTTACTTCAGACGCTGTTATTTCAGCTTTGCCGTGTTTATCGAGGGCGGCCCGTGAGTTAAGCCTATTCTTCTGGCCGTTAGCTCAGTCTGCATATAAACACGGGTTTTTTAGCCTCAAATTATCTCGCCGCTTGTGTGTCAAGGCCACCAGAGTTTCCGTGGCAACACACGAGCAGTGATCTCACTTGGCCACCCTTACTTGACATCACTCTTCTTGTCACTGGTGCCACTTTGGGCCCTCTTTCCTTTTCTCTTGTCAGTATTGTTTGGAGACGGCAGAGGAACCAACTAAGGAAGGAATGTTGCGGAGTGGTGACACTCCGCAGACGGAACACCCGCACCGTCCTTGCAGATAATGGAAAGAAGGCAATAAATGAGCGGTCGGCTCAAAATATCAAGTTAAACTTTGAAATGAATGCGCCCGCACTTTGAGCAGGTGTCTTTTGTGAGAAAGGATGGTAAAAACGTTAACACGACCACAATGAAGCAAGCCTAGGATTTTTGGTGAAAGATTTATCATAAACTTGGTCAGCCCGTGACGGAGTTGACTTAAAAGCACATTGTCAGCAAAGATACTTATGTCATTTGACTATGGTAAGCACTTAACCAGTGTGTCATGTGGTCAGATTACTGTGTCAGGATACACAATAACAACTCCTGCACAAGTTATTGGGATATAATGTCACAGGTACAAAATGTGAGAAATCAGACAATCTGGTTAAAAGATGATTTTTTTACTGCCTTTATTGTGCTTTTAATGAGCTTTCCAAAACTGCAACCGTGTTTGAATTAGGTTAGGTTAGAACTTTATTCCATCCCGTATTCGGGAAATTTCTTGGTTGCAGTAGCAAGACGTACACAAGACACACAAGACATTGTAGACCTAGGTAAAAAATTCCGAGTAGAGTTAGTCATTGAATTTTTCTCCTGATGAGAAAGCTGCTTAATTGGACAACTGGTGTTTTTTTCCAATCCTTATCATTATGGATTTTAATAAGGTGCACTCAAACAATTTTAGGATGCAAAACACTTTAGGAAATGTTTCTGAGGTGAGAGTTTATTCATCACCCATTTAGAGATCGCCCTATTTTTAAGTGGTAAAATATTGAAATTTTACATTGTGTGAGCAGGCATTAGCAAAAAGCTACACAAATGGTAGCATATCTAGCAAATGGTGGCAGGCAGTTTTTTTAGCTATGGGATGACTCACTTTGAAGCCAAGTAATTTGCCATAGGGTGTCTCTCTCCTGGTGGATTGGCTCCAGCACCCCCCGTGGCATGTGGTGCAGAAAATGTGTAATTTAAGGAATAATTGGTAATATTAAAGACTTAAAGCCTATCTCATGTCAGGTTATGTCACTTAGGTCTTACAAACCTGTTGAATCTGCAGAAATCTGCAGTTTGTCTTTGCATGCTGGTCGCCAACCATTTCCTTTTTTTTAGTTTGCGGTCTTATAAAATGTCATATTTTAAGCAAACATTTGCTGTTACTTTAAGCGGCAAACACCCACTGTTCTAAAAGAAGAACCATTGACAGACGCGTGGAAGAAAACCCTACGTTCGCAAAGGATAAAATCCAGGAAAAAGACAAAAACAATCATCGTGTTTATGCAACTCGAGCCAATCCTTGTTAAGGTCAGCAATGCGTCAGTGTGGTGCAGTTTTCTTTTGTGTTCCTTATGATTATGCAGTAATCGGCTAGAAGGAAGCGCCCGTCCAAACACACAAGATGTACCTTCACTAACCTTTAAAGCTCCACCCACTTTCCCTCGCAATCACCAACTGGCACAAGTGAGCAAGCAAAACACAACCGTGTGTTTTGTTTAGATTACAGATTGACCCAGGAAGAAGGGAATGGAAATAGCCACGCGGTTTTTGACTATGACAAAAATAGCAACAATTGTTTTGACACAAGTTTCTTTTTTTTTACAAAGTAATAGAGGAAAGAAAAAGCATGTGAAAGAGGACATTAAGTCGCACAGTGAGTGTCGGAAAGGTGCAATATAGACGAGACAAAAATGGCAATCAGAATTGTTAGTTATGCACTGGCAATAAGTGCCTGGTTCTATTATTAGTACAAATGATTCACTCCAACAAATTAACAAAGAATTCCATCCATTAGTGTTTGAAACCAACTGTACTTATTCAGTTCTCACAGAATTACAGTGTGTCCCAGTTGATAATGGGCAAGATAAAATTTGGATTGTCACCTGCCCATTAATTGTAGAATATCCCTCATTTAATAGCAGAAAAAAATTCCACCCCGGTTTCACATATTTTTTTAAATGTAAAAACCTTTCATATTTACCCAAAAAACAATTTTGTCATATTTCTTCATTGTTTTGTTGGTTGATCATAACTTTGAAAAGAAAAATGAAAAAAAAAAACGCCATTATTATATGTTTTGCACAATTTTATTTTTTTATGGATTACTAATGAATAATGTAAAAAAAACAATTACATGAACAAATGGGTGTTGACTTTTTCTATCCACTGTAATTATAATATTTATTCATGTCGTATTATTTAAATCCAGAACTATAAAACAGCATCAAAGCTTTAACTGTCATTTTAATCCCTCTCAAATTGGTTTCAACCGCGCTTAATGTCCTCACTGAGGCAACGCCTTCACTGCAGAACTCCCAAATCAATCATTAATTTTTGACAAATATTTGCTGTCTTGAGAAAGATAAGTGTTCACGATGACCCACTCGCACATTTACATCAAAAGGAAATTTCCACCTCCGAAAACGACTCCTATAGCGAGATGTCAGCGAAAGGCACCATTGGAAATAATGTGCGAGATCTCTTTAAGGAAGACTGACTAACACGGACAAGGAAATTTGTAACCTCATCCTCACTGTCAACTGTAAGGCGCACAAAACATTTCTTTCAGTATCCAAAGAGTGAAACATCTGCCTTCAATTACTCCCACCCACACAGCCATACTGTCCAATAATGACTGTGAAACACAACAGCAATTTTCTTTTATGATGTTGTTTTCCCTACATGGCAATACTTTTGGTCACTATAGCAATGGTTGGCACAGACTGGCATGCCAAAGAGTTGCCTTTGATTGAATGCTCCTCTATTACTGAAGTTTACCGGATGCACCACTGCTTTTCTTTTATGGTATTGGTAGTATAATGAGGTCTCGCAGACTCACTCACACACAGGAGTGGCAGGAATTTGAACCCTGGATCGCTGCCAGTGCCCACTCTCTCTCTCTCTCTCTCTCTCGACACCACACATTGTTCAAAACTCAGCAGGGTTTCAAATCCACTATGAATCGAGCCTACCGAACAAAGGCTGTAATGTGGGGACGTCGTTTCCTGCTGGTCTGCGGATTTGTTTGATATGAGGCCTTTGTTGCTGGATGAGGAGGTGGAGGGAAGGTGTGCCCATTTGTCACAGAAACGGCAAGATACCGCAATGGGAGGATGTTGTGGTCAATTACACTTGGTTGAATAGCTTATTTCCTTTCCTTTTCGGTTTTTATGAAGTTCAGTTCCATCTCTGGGTAGCTTCTGGTCCTGGATGGATCTTAGTTAGAATTCAAACTTGCAGGTGAAATCAGTGTCTCGTTCTGTAAATCTCGGAATGTCCTAACCTTTGACTTGAATTATTACCCATGTGGATGTAAAAGTTAATGAGTAGAATATCCCAAACTTTTTTTATGAGAAATTGTATGAAGCAGAATGACAGTGCAGCTTAGGAATTTACAATTGTCAATAAACGTGTCAGTTGGGAGTCTGTAATTAGCGCGAGGGAACTCCCACAATTGCCAAAGCACCTGCAGCTTCAAACAATCACACAATTGTCTTGAAAACACAGCCTTTTGAGGGGGAAGCTCATCAGATCATGCGTGCCTGAAAAAGATTCACAAAGATTGAGGAAGAAAAAAAACAAATTAGTTGAGAAGAAAGGACAGCATTCCAGAAGCAGTATTCACTACAAAATATTCTCTCAACAGTGCTGCACCTAGTTAACAGTTTTACCGATTGGCGTTTCAGTTGAACACTACACAGGCTGCCGTCAATTAATTTTGGTCCTTCAGTAAGAATTTGTTGTGCCAGAAGGGTAGTGAGATGTTCTCAAGGTACTCCAACTGCTGGGAGAAAAGTAATAGCTCAACCATCACCCATTAAAAATTTATATTTGGGTACTTAGGGTTCTTTCAGCATTGACATGACTCATGAATTAGTTGAGACGCTGTCTGCTTTCCATCACTAGCTTCTTCCACTGATGTTCCACAGCCGTGCGTTCAGCAGCCCAAAACAGGTGGTTTTCAGACATGGTCCACTGGTGGTGGAGTAGAAGCATCTGGCTTAAAAGCGCCTGTAGCCAAGCAGGTGCTTGCGCTTATTGGCCAGTTCTACTTTTTCCTGTTTCTGGTCCTCTGTGTGACTTCCTGGCTCCCCCCTTCTTTTTAACCACTAGCATCTTGAGCTTTGAGGCGTTCACTGCTTTGCTACCGTTACCCAAGCAAGATTATACAGCTGCTGGGTTTTGTGTGTGTGTGTGTGCTTGTGTGTGGACTGACCAGAAATTAACCCCTTGATACTTGAATTTACAGTTAGAAAATATACATGAGCAAGAGTTAGTAGACAATATTTTGAGGCGCTAGTACGCCATTCCCATTGGATGGTCAACGAGTACTATAGAGATTTTCGCTAAAGAACATGACACGCAGTGACTTAGATAGACTTAACATATGAATTTATAGGCAGCCATTGACGACACCCGACATTCTCAGCCAGTCCTTTCAGTTTCAATGAATTGCACGTCTGTTGTTGTCAATGGCAGAAAACGAGTTAATTTTAATCTGATTACCAGTCGGAAAATAAAAGGTGTTGAATACATGACACCCCAAAAAGTCACTCTATACGTATTAGAGTAATGATAACTTTAATAAAAATTCTAAATGAATTATAAATAAACCCTCAACTCAGAAATTTTACTATTGCATCTTAAGGTCTTAAAGTTGTCCAATTCAGATTTCAGCAGCTATGTGCAATAAATCAAGTGGCAGGGCAACTTTCCCATAAATTATCAAGATGGTGCTCTGGAGTTGTAATAATTATTTGAAGAAAAGAAACATGTTAAGTAATTCCTCTTCTTTTGGCATTTTTTTTTCACATTTTATGATCTTTAACTTCCTAAAGGTTGAAGTACAAAAAAATGTGATTACTTCGCAAGTGCTAATCGTCACAGTTTTAGAAGGTTTATCAAAAACACACCAACAATTTTTCCACAAATGTGTCTGCTTTTCTTCACACTTTAAAGTGGGCAGAATCAGCCGGTCTATCTTAAACATTCATATTCACACCAACTATCATATTCCCCGAGAGTCCAGCAAATGGGTGGAGTGTAAAACAGTAACCCCTACAATCCATCTCACTGGGAGAAGATCAGAGAAAGCCTAAAAACAACAACTGCACCCACACGCATGTGCAACATTGAGCTGCAGGGCCCCATTGTGCACCGACAAAGCCTCTCTGCTATGAGGCATTCCCGAAATCCACGCACAGAGTGAAGGAGAGATATTTTTCACACCGGGGCACCAAGCCACAAAGCGTCGGTCTACGTGACTCACACGTCGGGAGGAAAAGAGGCTGAGTAATCACAATAATAAGCATCATCATCCTGCCGTCTCGACAGTTGCCGCTCAGCGGGCCTCAACAGCCAATCTGTGCGGGAACAAAGAATCTGATATCACTCCTCGAGATGAGACAATATTGCTATTGAATCAACTGGGAGTGCTGACTATGCTAATTGTAGAGCGCTACTAATCGCTTCCATCTCTCAACTGGTAATGGGGTAGTGGGCTTTTCACTTGGCTGAGTGGGCTAAATCGTCCCTGTGGGGCTTGACTGAACTGCCTTCGGCTAAATTGCCTGCTGCTGCCGCATGGTATGTTGATGACGAAAGCGCTGTGTATTGGAGAGATCTACTGTAGCCTATGGAAAGCAGTTTGAGCATTTATTTAATATCCTTGATTCACCCAAATACTAATTGTATGCAAAAACAGGAAAGTAAACACTCACATTTGATCTCATTATTATAATATTAGTGATTAGTTGCTCATTTGTGCGTTATCACCAGCAACTGGCTTTAAAAAAATACAAAACAACTTGTTCATGTCTGAATTGGTGGGCAGCCAATCACAGGGGAGGTGGACAACCATTCACACTCACTCATACCTAGGGGAAATTTTGAGTTTTCAACCAGCCTACCCTGCATGTTTTTGCGATGTGGGAGGAAACTGGAGTACCCAGAGAAAACCCACACAAGCCACAAAGGGGACCAATCTGGAATTGAACCCTTGATCCCAGAACTGTGGGGCCAGTGTGCTAACCGCTCCTCCACCTGGTTATTAATCATAACCAGTAAAATTCTATTCTAGCTCTAGTAAAAAAAACACTGATTGAACATTGATAAAATGCTCGCAAGATTACCACATTTTAAAAAGGGACCATGATTTTAAATTTTGAATTTTTATCAAGGAAACATAAAGCCTATGCAAAAGATCTGCTTTTACATGAAAGAAAAACATGCACCAGGACAGATCTATCTAATTCTCTGGCTAAATATGTAATTAACTAGTCTTAGCTACCTTTTTTGCTAGTCAATACGGACATGGATAGATTTATTGTCATTCTACAAGTACAACGAAATGCCTTCCAGGTACAGCCCAACTGGCCAGTTATTACATCATGGGGGTGACACGGGGCAGGCTGCCTGCCGGTTGGCCATCGCAGGTGCTCCAGAAACAATGTGAAATGAAGATAATAGGAGAAGAACGCGACTTTCCACTCCCCTTTGAATGAAGAGGAATGACCGGTTCAGAAAAAAAACCCACATTGAAAGCGGTACAAGACACCACAAGTCTTAGTCTCTGTGATTGCACGAGTTTCAATGACAACAATTTAAACAAGCGCCCCACAAAAGTTTAACAAGATTCTTTCCACCAGGACGCACACGGCATAGGTGTTGTCTGTCCCATTGAGCTGGATATCCATTGAATAGATGCTCCAACCATTCTCATGCTGGCGTAATGGGCAGAGATGTAACCGAGATGTCATTCCTGACAAGTGTGTATTTGTGTGTATGAGGCAGCAGAAGGCAAGCCAGGGGCGCGTCTTAGCTGCCACGAGCTTTGCCTCTCGCTCTGAGAAGCCATCATCCATGATCTCATCCCGAGGGGAGGGGGGAAAATCCCCCTCGCTTAGCTTGCCGCGCTCTCGTTCAGCTGCTGAGCTACCCTTCGGCATTCCAACTCTCTGGGCAGCTCCCACTCTCGCTAGAGAAGCAAAAAAAGGGGAAAGTAGCGCTGAGGTCAGAGACCCCACCAAGAGGCTGTGGGCAGACTGGTGTGATGTCATCTTCTGTGAATTTGTTGACAGTCAGAGAAATGAAGAGAGATGACTTCAAAAGAAGTAAGCTCATCTCTTGGTGTGCTCTACGTTGCCCCGGTCTTGGGGTTCCTTAACGCTATGCTTTAAGCAGCGGGATGTCGACATAGTGGTCACGGCCTATAAATATTAACGGCCTTATGGTTAAGAAGTCAGCCACTTTTTGGTCAGGACTACATTTTACTCTTAGGTAATGAATCATAATGACTGGTGATCTCCAGACCCTCTACCTCAGACCACCCAGTGTGCAAAAATGTCCAACTTTCCTTGGAAAAATACACTTTGATTTCCTCTGACAGGGTACTACCACAACTAATGGCTTTTTAATGGGCTGACTGCATTCAAGTGGAAGTAATGAATGGTGTAAAAAAAAAAAGGAAAAAAAAACAGTAATGGGCAGCATCAAGTATTGATGCACTTTAGTTAATCAAATGAGACCAGTGTTTTGAAAACGTTCAAAGGAAAAATAAGTCAAATTCTAAATACAAATTAAGTAATTTTTAGGGTAGATGGGCACTACTCTCTCCAAAATGTCATGACTTTTTCTTTTCTCTTCTTATCACCAGTCCTGCAAATTTGATTTAAATAGAATAATCTGTCTAATCATGTCAGTTTCTTTTAAGAACCCTGTGACCTTTCATTATGCCAAAATTCTCTGTTTGAAATTACAAACATATCCTGAAAATTGGATTATATTAAACCCATTCCTTTGAACAATCTTGATCACAACCATGACTTCTGACCTTCTGACCTTTAACCTCATGACCCAAACTGACAACTAGTAAATAAAATCAGTAATCTGTAGTTTTTAACCTACTGGTGTCGGTGATAATCTTAAAAAATACAGTTTTGTTGTAGCACGAGAATTACTCGAGGCATAAAGTAAGATCCAGCAACCTCGAACATCCCGTTTTTGATGACTGGGCTAAAATTCCATCCAACTTCTTGAACAGTTTTCCCAAAAGAGTGGAAAATATTATGGATAAAAGGGAAAGTGTGTGCCATTTTATTTTCATATCCAATATAAGTAATGTATTGTAGTAGCTTCTTGGAAGTTGGCTTTTCTTTGGCTTTTGGTCAAACATGCCTCATACTTTTGTGTTTCATTCATTCCTTGCCATCACTAACAAATAATGTCCAATCTTTTATGACTCGGAGGCTTGGCAGTGATTATTCACAGTCAATGTTAGTGAGTTAACAGTAATTTACTGAGTGTTATATGTAGTAGGTTTTCAGCATTTTGCAAATATGAACACATTTAATATTGAACATTTTTTCATATAGGAGCAAATATTTCATCAAATATGAGTAGACCAAATTCCTCATGACGTTATTAACTTGCATTATCAGATGCACTTGGGTTCAAATCAATGCGTATGTGAGTGTGTATTAACATTAGATATGGTCTGTCGCTTTAATTTAAAGTTACACGCAATTGTAATTTATAAATCTCACATTTAGAATTTTTACCTTTTTTATGTAAGCGATATATTTTTCTATCTATAATAATGCGCTTGTTACCTGGACTAATGTATCATGAAAAAGTAACTATTTGCTGCTCATTTGAGTTTTTGCATGGAGGCCATCCACGTTTGGATGATGCAAAAATGAATCTCCTGTTTTCATAATGCTGTTTTTCCCATAACCAAAAATGGTAGAACTGAAACAAAAAGACGGTCATAAAAAAGGGTTGTTCTGGTGGAATTTCGTCTTATCCCCGTAGAGTCGCCCTTTACATTTGGCACACATTTTTTACGCCGGATGCCCTTCCTGACGCAACCGTTCTACATGAGAGAAATTACTCCACTCTTTCCCAATAGCTCTTTCAGTATCCTATGTCACAGTCATAGTTCAAGATATTCAGCAATGTGGGGCTGTTTTTTTTCTTCTTCTCGGTATGCACAGCATTCAACCACAGAGGAAAGACAGTGAAAAAGAATGTTTGCGGCCCACTCATTTGGTAACCAGAGCTTTCTACTGTCAGCTCTGACATCCTCTTTTGTAATAAGCTGCGGTGGCAGCCATCTCAACTGACCAGCACGCGTCCACTTGGTCCATCAAAACCGCCAATAGGTCGCTGCTTCTACAAACAAACACAGGGCGGATGTGGGAGGAGTTTTCGGACTTTACTGAGCCGCAGGGCCTACTGTAAAAGGCAGAGAAAACAGATGAGTCAAGCGTGCAGTCAGCCTTCCTTCCTGTCTGTTTGTCTCTGCCTTTGTGTGTGTGCGTGTGTGCGATAATGTTTGTGTGTATTTGTTGCTCTCGCACCAAAGCCGTCTTCCCCGGGAGGTCATACGATGCCATCGTTAGCCTCCTGTGGGCCTAAATAGAGCTCAGTGAGAATTTAATAGTGTGATACATACATAACAAGTGTCTGCCGGGCAGGGTGACATCAGCAGCGGGAAATCTGCTGGCATCTCTTTGCCCAGTCAGAACCCTGCTGACATCACGGGTGGAATAAAGCACAATGGCTTGCACCCACAATGCAAAAATACTTGTGACTGGCCGTTTGGTCGGTGGACTTTTGGTCGCCGGACTTTTGGTCGCCGGACGTTTGGTCGCCCGGACCCAAACAATGGGCGACCAAAAGACCGGCGACCAAACGTCCGGCGACCAAAAGTCCGGCGACAAAACAAGGTAAAACAACACGGTCTACGCATCAATAAAAGCCAACAATGGCCCTGAGCAGTTTTACTGAGCGGACGTGTGAGTGTATAAGAGTTTGTATGTACATGAGTTTTCCCCTTAGGAAGGGACGTCAGTCAGGGTCTTAACAAGTTCTCCAACAAAACACAATAAAAGTGAAATTTTGAGCTTTCTTTAGCCTAATAATTAATAGGGCATTAAGTATGACTAAATAATAATTTGCAGTTTGGATTTAGGGAATTTGAGCAACAATTTTAAATGGTAATTATCAATACCTTCGGAGCGACCAAACGTCCGGCGACCAAAAGTCCGGCGACCAAACGGCCGAGTACCAAAAATACTAATGCCAATGGTAAGGTTTAGTTGCGTTTTATGAGGTCCAATGGATTCAGAAACGATCCCATTTATGGAGATGTTGTAAATTTGTCCAGAATGACTGTCGCGCAATCATCATTATACTACGAGACTTCATTCAGGGACCATGAATCATGTCATTATCAAAAATTGTCGGGAGGGTGCATCTTGGGCGGAGGAAGAATGCATTTATTTCCTTATAGTTCACTAAGAAAAATCTTTACAGCAAACATTTCCTGTAAGATTGCCTTCTGCTAATATTCAGTCTTGATTATATTCCTTGCTTGTCATATTATTAAACAGTTTTGACTGTAGATTTTTTTTCATGCAAATGTTACAATGAGGAATTTTAAATCTCAAAAGGATTTTTTTAAAAAAACAAGTTTTTAAATTTTGCATCATCTCTTGTATTATACAGTAATAGTACGGACGCAGGTGCCACGGAAAACCGTGTAAAACGTGGAGGATGTTGCCTAGTCTGTAAATATCCTCAAAGCACATTAAGCACGTGCTTTCATTACTTAATGCATACATCCGTTCGTGACAAACCATACAGGAAGATGAAGTAAAAGGAGACAGGATGAGGAAATGGAGCATGGGGTATGCAAGACAGGAATAAAGCCCAAAGCAGGAACTAAAGAGGAACTCAAATTTCCTCCTTGACAGTTATCCCTGCTTTTATATGCATTTCTTCACCTCAGGAATATGTCTCACCCTATCGCCTCTTCAACTTTGTCAGCCTCTACACGCTCATCTATTGTATGCACAAGCTTTTTTGGTCGTGCTACGATTGTCACCACCTCTGGGTTAGTCCTGGGTTCACATCGCTGCTTCTCTATGACAGCAGCAGCTGTGGAAGGATACAAAAGCACGTCTTTGCTGTGAAGTGCAAACTCAAACGTGTCGATTATGAAAGAACATTGCCGTTCCCTTCGAAGAGGTGCGGTAAAGAAAATGATTGTGTTTCCAAGTGTCGGCGTACGCACTTCCAGGGAAAGCACCCATTGTTGCTTCTCAACAGGGCAGGAAGCACCTTTCCACAACAAACTCACTCTCCTCACTAGGATTGAATCCAGTCCAACCAGTGACAACTCAAGAATACTTTGAATCTTTTGATAGAGAAAGCTAGCTAGCTAGACTGTAGTATGGCAGGTACGGGCATCTTATGGTGTCTCTTGTTAAGTTAAACATCCTAAATTCAATGGTACGTTCCACTCCCTCAGCATTCTGTCTTCTGGGTGTCCATCATCCTGGGAATAGCAGCTATGTGAGCATGACGACACGCTACTATTTCTGTGTCTTTGCTACTTGACATTGAGGGGACGGGATTATGTGGCTTGACTACTGTAAGTGACCATCCCCTGGCAAATGTGAATACATTGCCATTCATGGTACCTGAAAATACCAAAGGCTTAGCGAGTTGGTTTTCGTTTAAATCTCAGAAATGAAAAAAAATGTCTAAACACTCATATTGATCTGGTGAAATGTAACATATTGTGTTCAATGAGCAGATAATGGATTGGGCGGCCCGGTGGAGCGAGTGGCTAGCACATCGGGCTCACAGCTCTGGGTCCTGGGTTCAAATCCAGGTCGGTCCACCTGTGTGGAGTTTGCATGTTCTCTGCGTGGGTTTCCTCCGGGCACTCCGGTTTCCTCCCACATTCCAAAAACATGCATGGTAGGCTGATTGGACACTGAATTTCCCCTAGGTATGGCCATGAGTGTGCATGGTTGTCCGTCTCCTTGTGCCCTGCGATTGGCTGGCCACCGATTCAGGGTGTCCCCCGCTTCTGGCCCACAGTCAGCTGGGATAGGGACCAACACCCCCTGTAACCCTAATGAGGATAAAGCAGTTCAGAAAATGAGATGAGAAATGGATTGGATTGAAAGCTCTTAAATTCAATCGAAATCAAATCCTCACTGATTCCGTTGTAATGTCCATGCTCAAACAATTGATATCATATCATAAAATTGGACACGTGGTAGTTTTTGCAATCAAATTCCTCACTCCCAAAGCATTTGAACTCTTCTGGGACATAGGACATTTCTTTTGAATGACACACACATTATAAATAGGGAAATGAAACCCTCAAACATTTCTCTATATTTTTATGAGTTAGTGCTGTGGGTTTCTGCATGTAGGAATGGGGTTAACTCTCACATGCACAGAAGGCCAACACACACACAGGCCGTGTTACAACTTCCGTAGAGGAAGTGACTTCAAGGGGTGACTCAATTTCGGCTTGCCTTTGAGCGCAGCAGGGGTTTTCGGGTGTCCTTAACCCTCATTAAAGCCGTGTGTATGACAGCGTTGTAGCATCCTGCTACATTTACCACATGTGGTTCCCGTGAAGCCCCGCGGCATTCAGGAGTGGCCGAGGTCTCAGATGTTCTCGTCGCTGGTGCGTCTTTGAACACATCTGTTTGCTTGGCTGTGTGAGTCGAGTCATGAGTGTGCCGCTGTACATCATACCGCACGTCTATCGCCTCCACTCGCAAGGTCGTAAAGTGTCTCATTGGTCCGTCACGATGATACTGATGATGTCTGTAGTATTTCACTTTAAGGCTACACAATGTTAATTGTGTAACATCACCGGAGTTTGTTCCTCTGTGTCGACTCAGCATTAAAAACTCTCACACAGCAGTAACACTTGTAAATTGGGTAAAGCTGTTGTATAACCCAGTGTGGAATGTTTAATAAATGATAAGAAAAATAATGATTACAAGTATGTTTTTTAGCTTTGAAATCAGCTAAATTTAAAGGAAACAGACCAGGCATTAAAGGTGGTTTATTTCACATGTTTGTAAACTTGTAAATAGTTTTAATATACATAGTATGCATCATTTTTACAGAAAAAAACATCATCCTTCTTGAGTTGTGAGTGATATTAAAATGATGCTGATTAAAATAGTTAGCCATTTACTTCTTTATTCGCTAAAATCAATCTTTTGAAGATATTTTCCTTACTTTTGGGTGTTTAAATTTGTCTTTGATCGCTTATCTTGTGGAATAAACAATATGGCATTTCTAAATGAGTTACTGCAATCATATTTTTCAGATTATATTTAATTAGTATACTACGATTAACGGCAACCAATAGTTTAACTTGAAAATAACACAGTTGTTCAATTTCAGTGAATCCCATACGGTGAAGTGATTTTACTTTGTGGGATATGCCACTGAAAAAACAAAAGAACACGTGCACGTAAACACACAACTTGAAAACTTAAAACTATGGATTCTGTGTTTACTATTTTTGTAGCTTTACCCTGAATCAAAAGTACCGCCATTGTTTCAATAAATGTAGAAGTGAATGAAGATGCAACAGACAGGAGGTAATAATTTAAATATTTTATTTATTCATATCACATTTTTAAAAAAAAATCACTTCAGAACTGTAGTTTTTGAAACCATGGAACACTTGAATTCACATTTTATTGCTTGATAGTAACTGTAAGTGTTTCTCTTTAAATGGTGGTAAGACAAGAACAAAAACAACAGAATTAGACCAAAATTCTTTCAATAGTTTCCTAAATGTTCAATTGGACTCCCATTTTGGCCGTTAACACAGACATAGATAATGCATTTTTCACCTTCGACTGCTGCTAAGATTGTTTGTTTTCAGTGAAAACAACAGTTTGTAAATAACACTAATCAGTAAAAGACATTTTTTTAAAAATCACAGTGCTACTGATAATGTTATTAGTGCCAAAAGTCAATGAAAATGTGTCAAATCTTTTTTTAAACAATTTTTGTCTCCAGGATCTGCAGGCATTGTACTTTTTTCTTAATAAATAATGTCCAATAAGGAATACAAAAACAAGTGTAACATCCATTTTGAACAGTTGAAGAAGGTTAAAACCTACATAAATACAGTTAGCTTAAATAAATAAATTAAAATGTATAAATAAACTGTTTACTGTACAGAAAAAAACAAAATGATGCGCTTGTGCGGGAAAATATAAAATGCTGCCCGTTTTATTTTCTAGACAAAAGTTTCAGATTGAGATTTCTCTTTCGTGTTATCGAACATATTCAGTTCAGTCTGAAACTTCTTGCCACGAAGCAGCAAATGTTCCTTTTTCTTCTTCTTCTTGTCATTTTTTAAGTGCCTGCCACACTTCCATTTCAGTCCATCATCCGGCCCGCCCAGTATTCCACTTTCACACGTGGCTGCCTTCTCCTGAGGCCTGCAGGAATATGCCGAGCTGTCCATTTTGTTTTTAAATGAACATCCAGCTAGGGTCGAAGCAGACACCCCCACTTTCCCTTCTTCATTCTCTTGTGTTTCTTTGATTTTCTTCAGGACCTCCTTCCGTGGTTCTTTTCCCTTTCTATTTTGAGGTAGTATCGCCGCTCCTTTGCCTAAAAGGAGAGAAAGCACAACAAACAATAAGATGAGTATTTCAGTTCGTGCAAAAATATGGCAGGAAACCTGTGTTGTTGTGCGATATTAGCCCTGATCTTTACGACACTGTCAAAAATAAGTTTACATTCTGAATCTTTTTGTGACTGTCTCGTACCTAAAATCTGGCATAAACTGTTAACGTTATCATCCAATAGAGATTATTATCATTCTTACTTGTAAGTCTACTTCCGTTTGTGTCCGAAATTGCCGCTATCTGCGTTCAGAATTTGTAACTTGCATAACACTTCCCACCACCATACCTAAATCCATCATTATACAGGTACGATTTATCGGGAAAACTAATTTTTACTACCGTTCAGACAAAAGAGCACACGTCTATAAGCCGCACCCATTACACCCCACCAAAAACAGTCCAAATATAAGCCGCAGTTCACTTGCAAGATATAGGCTATCCAAATTTACAAAAGACCAACAAGAACATGACTGATGTCAACCACTACACTACCACTACCCTCTGAATAATTGTATCTGGTTCTTCATATCGCAACTACATTTTTTTTTGCAGAAACTAGAAAAACACCTAATGTTGGGGGTGTAATCATATATTGGTCTTGATCAATACGTCAATTGGTTAAACAACAATCCAATCAAATCGATGAAAACCCAGAATATTGATCATCTTTAAGATGTGCCATTTTGACTACTTTGAAATTATTTTACATTTTTATTACTAGAGGTCAAATGCAATTGTGATTCATTTGTACATTTATGTATGTATGTAATATTGTATTATATCAAACAAAGGACTTAAAATGAATTTGGTGATTTACACCCCTTCTAGTTTAACTTAAATTGTACTCACCCTTCTTTATCTCTTCAGTGGTTGGACGCTAACCCTAACTTGACTTTCTCCTCATTCTCTACATCATACGCTCCCCGCTTGTGAAACCTGGAATCAATCAGAAAACGGGGCTTTAAGGCTATTTAGGCCTAACGATTACCCATATCAACCTTTACGATTCCCTACAAAACTTTAAGGTGTGAATGTAGTATGTGAACCTGCGTGCATGTCTGGTATGTGGGACTGACCTGAGCATGAGTAGAAGGCCGATGATGGTGAGGCAGATGGACGAGAGCACCACGGCGACCACGGCCAGAGCTGTGGTGCGGTTGTAGCCTTCTTGGGGCCTCTCCACGGGCAGGGTGAAGAATTCGCACCTTTCCCCAGAGTAACTTGGGTGGCACCTGCAAATGTCAAGAAGAGATTGTAGGAGATTGCTTTTACATTGACCACAGTAAGGTTAACAAATTACCACGTAGAACACTTAAACTAAGGAATTGGATGAAAATTTCTCATGTTGCAAGCGCCTTATTGTTATTTCATGAATCAATTAATTGGCTGATAACAGACATTTCATTCATTTTGACGGGGAGAGGCTTCAATGTCATAATGTGGAAATTATATGGGTTTAATTTAAAGTTAGCTTGCGTTCAATTGGCTGCGTATCCAAACCTCACTCCAAAAACTCCCAATTTCCTTCAAAAGTAAAAAAAATGACGCTCATACCTTGAAAAACTTGTAAGTCAAGGCATGAGTCAGGGTTCTTAACAAATAGATTTTTTACAAGGGTGCCCAAACTATTCAGGAAATGCTTGCAACGACTTCTGGATTTCATTCCCATCAATTAATAGGAACCTTTGCTCCAATTTATGCAATCCTTTGATTGTATAAATTCCTTTCCATTATTGTTTATCCCCAAATGTCTATCATTCCTATGGAAAAGTTTTTGAGAGACGATCAAGCAGTTGATGTGGTACTCACACACAAGAGGGAAGTCGGATGTTCCTCAGGTATTGACAGGTGCCGTGGATGCAAAAATCTTTAAACTTTCTCAGGCACGGATTCCTCTTTTTTCCTTTCCCTTTTGCCTTCTTCCGTCCCTTTCCTTTCCTTCTCTGTCCTTCAGTGTTTTCCCCCTCCAAGATGGCAGCTGGATCTCGGGGTTTGGTTGACAGAGCAACTAAAAAAATAAATAATAATTAACCAATCTGATAAAAGTATCATTGTCTGTGATGACTCTGGAGAGCTCACCTCTTGGCATTTCCACTTCATAATCCCCTGACGCGCTGTCCTCATATTCATCTCCGTCGTCGTTGTATTCATCATCATACTCCTCATCCTCGTTCTCCTCCAATGGAGTAACGGTGCTCTCCTCTTCCGGCCTTCCATCTTTGCTCACGTCCTGGAAGTTGATGACAGACGTGTGCCGCTGCCTGTCACTTTCATACCGATCCACTGCCGCCCCGCACGCCAGTTTGGACGCCACTGATCAGAAAAGAAACAAGAGCGTTAGAAAGGGTATTGACTGGAGTTACGGCAAAGATACAAGTGTGCCAAGGTGGGCGGACCAAAGCGGACAAGTTCAAACATGCTCCAGAGGACTTGAAAAGGGGGTTGGGCTAAGAGAACTATCTTTTTTTTTAGTTCGTGACACCAAAAAGTGATGTACAACTACTATCCTGGGGGCGTTGGCTCATAGTCACTGCCTTGCTAAAGGGCACAAAGGAGCAGAATTTCCATTCCCTATGACATATGTCTAAGCCACCTATCCTATTCTGACATAATCCCCTCATGTGAAAGAATAGCAATTTTACAAGCAACAGTATATTGTCTACAAAGAAATGTTTACCCACAGTCCTTCACATTGAGCACTTGTGAGCAGACAGTAATGTCAAGCAAGAATATGAGTTAAAAATAAATGGATCCAGTTACATAAAAGCACGCTTTAAAATAGCGAGACGGCCTCATAGGTTCTGGCATCGTGAAAAAAAAGGTTAGCAGGTTTACAAGTCATTTTATAGATTTTTTTTATTAATATGGTGTCACCCAGATAGACGCGTAAATCACAAAAACAACTTTAATATTTAAACTTACCAAGAGCGTGAAGCAGCAAAAGCATAACACTCCAAATCCTCATGATGACAAGACTTGTAAAAAAAAAATGATGGTTTAAAAAAAAATCAAATAATAAATAATCCTTGTGGCAATTTATTCCGCCGGTTGGGAGGCGTTGGTGGGATTTGACGCAAAGAGCGCGTGTGGAGTGAGGAGGGAAAGCGTTTCAAATGTGAGGCTGCGGCTTATTTAAGGGCCACTCGCCATTGTGGCCCCGCCCACACATATACGCGCAGACACCGTGTTGGTTCTTCACAATTCACACTGCAAATCCCTCCAAAAATATGCCACATTGAAACTAAAGTCATCAAAATACATGAAAAAAACCATTAAATCTATTGGGAATAACAGTTAAGTTTTTACCATCACATATTGAGTAAACAGCAGTCTAGAATGCGGTTCAAATGTTTCCAAGAGCACTGTGGCTTTGGGGATTCACAGATTATAAAGCCAACAGAGTATAAATGTAGTAAACGCTGACTAATAGTTTACAGATGGGAATTATTTGCCAATTCGCTACTTGTAATACCCACTAAATGCAGGGGAAAATGGGAACAGGCAGCAATAGTGAGGCAAGAGTGTACTGCTCGTGCGCCCTATCTTGTGGTGAATAATGGTACTACCTAACAATGGAGCAAATAGGCCTCGGTTTATGACTAGTAATTGTTTTTAGTGATTTTTTTGTAATATATACTATATAAGACTCTCATTTAGATATTTTTTTCATGGAATATCCCAATACCAATAAGAAAATTTGGCCTAAATTGACAGTGATTGACATCCAATCCATTTGTCTAAATCAGGGGTCCCCAAACTTTTTCCTGTGAGGGCCACATAACTTTTCCCTTCTCTGATGGGGGGCCGGTGTCAGTTTGTAACAGAAAAAGTGTGACGATCGTAGGTGGTAGGCGCATACTCTACTGTGTGCGCCAAGGGGCCCACCCACACACCCACTAAACTTCGACCGGCTAAGTCTTTTCGGTAAGAGGGCGCTGGAGTGATTTTGGCTAAGTATGTAAGCCGCCTCCGTACGCAGCATGGTCCTGTCCAATAAAAGTTTTCTTGTCTTTTGTTTTTTTAGGCCAAATCTTTTAACTAATTTTGATGTAATCATGGTCGTTTTTGTCTGTAAAAAATTCCCTGACTGTACATGGTATTTTTTCATGTAAAAATGCCTTACTAAACATGGTCATTTTTTTAAATAAAAAAGCCTTACTATATATACACGTTCGTTTTTTTGTTGTTGTTGAAAAAAAGCCTTACTATACTATGTTGTTGTTTTTTTAAGGAAAAAAGCCTTACTATACATGGTCGTTTTTTAGGAGAAAAAGCCTTACTATACATGGTCGTATTTTTAGAAAAAAAGCCTGACTATACTATGTCGTTTTTTAATTTTAAAAAAGCCTTACTGTACTGTCGTTTTTTTAAGAAAAAAGCCTTACTATAATTTGTTGTTGTTTTTTTAAAGAAAAAAGCCTTACTTGGTCGTATTTTTGATAAATACGTACATTTGATTTGATTTGATATAAAGGCGTAGCATCCCATAAGACTAGGCTTTCATTTCAAACTATTCCAGAAAATGTAGGTTTTCCTAAAGAGCAAGCTTTCCACAATACTAGTGTCCTACAAGTGCAATCAGTGGATTGCCGTCAGGTGCTTCTTGCAGCCCAACCCCCGTTGCTGTGCTGGATGTTTCGGAACAAAATGCTGGCCCAACCCACAGCGGCCCTCGAGGACCCCTGTTGCAGACTCTCCAAGCCAGTCCAAGTCTTTTTCTGGACCTATTGTAAATGTTGGCCATCAAAATGCAGACTTTTGACCATTTTGACTCATTTAAGAGCACCTTTGTTGAATGATATTTTACCCATTTCATTATATGCAGCGGTGTATGATGACACTAAAGGCTTTTGATTTGATGTAAAGGCATAGCATCCCATAAAACTAAGCTTTCATTTCAAACTATTCCACAAAATCTAGGTTTTCATAAAGAGCAAAGCTTTCCACAATACTAGTGTCCTACAAGTGCAATCAGTGGATCGGCGTCAGGTGCTTCTTGCAGCCCAACCCCCGTTGCTTCAACTGAGTCCGACCGAGTCTGTGCTGGATGTTTCGAAAAAAAAATGCTGGCCCAACCCACAGCGGCCCTCGAGGACCCCTGTTGCAGACTCTCCAAGCCAGTCCAAGTCTTTTTCTGGACCTATTGTAAACGTTGGCCATCAAAATGCAGACTTTTGACCATTTTGACTCATTTAAGAGCAACTTTGTTGAATATTTCACCCATTTCATTATATGCAGCGGTGTATGATATGATGACACTAAAGGCTTTTCATTTGATTTAAAGGCATAGCATCCCATAAAACTAAGCTTTCATTTCAAACTATTCCACAAAATGTAGGTTTTCATAAAGAGCAAAGCTTTCCACAATACTAGTGTCCTACAAGTGCAATCAGTGGATCGGCGTCAGGTGCTTCTTGCAGCCCAACCCCCGTTGCTTCAACTGAGTCCGAGTCTGTGCTGGATGTTTCGAAAAAAAAATGCTGGCCCAACCCACAGCGGCCCTCGAGGACCCCTGTTGCAGACTCTCCAAGCCAGTCCAAGTCTTTTTCTGGACCTATTGTAAACGTTGGCCATCAAAATGCAGACTTGACCATTTTGACTCATTTAAGAGCAACTTTGTTGAATATTTCACCCATTTCATTATATGCAGCGGTGTATGATATGATGACACTAAAGGCTTTTCATTTGATTTAAAGGCATAGCATCCCATAAAACTAAGCTTTCATTTCAAACTATTCCACAAAATGTAGGTTTTCATAAAGAGCAAAGCTTTCCACAATACTAGTGTCCTACAAGTGCAATCAGTGGATCGGCGTCAGGTGCTTCTTGCAGCCCAACCCCCGTTGCTTCAACTGAGTCCGAGTCTGTGCTGGATGTTTCGAAAAAAAAATGCTGGCCCAACCCACAGCGGCCCTCGAGGACCCCTGTTGCAGACTCTCCAAGCCAGTCCAAGTCTTTTTCTGGACCTATTGTAAACGTTGGCCATCAAAATGCAGACTTTTGACCATTTTGACTCATTTAAGAGCACCTTTGTTGAATATTTCACCCATTTCATTATATGCAGCGGTGTATGATGACACTAAAGGCTTTTCATTTGATTTAAAGGCATAGCATCCCATAAAACTAAGCTTTCATTTCAAACTATTCCACAAAATGTAGGTTTTCATAAAGAGCAAAGCTTTCCACAATACTAGTGTCCCACAAGTGCAATCAGTGGCTTGGCGTCAGGTGCTTCTTGCAGCCCAACCCCCGTTGCTGTGCTGGATGTTTCGGAACAAAATGCTGGCCCAACCCACAGCGGCCCTCGAGGACCCCTGTTGCAGACTCTCCAAGCCAGTCCAAGTCTTTTTCTGGACCTATTGTAAATGTTGGCCATCAAAATGCAGACTTTTGACCATTTTGACTCATTTAAGAGCACCTTTGTTGAATGATATTTTACCCATTTCATTATATGCAGCGGTGTATGATGACACTAAAGGCTTTTGATTTGATGTAAAGGCATAGCATCCCATAAAACTAAGCTTTCATTTCAAACTATTCCACAAAATGTAGGTTTTCATAAAGAGCAAGCTTTCCACAATACTAGTGTCCTACAAGTGCAATCAGTGGATTGCCGTCAGGTGCTTCTCTTGCCCAACCCCCGTTGCTTCTACAAACCCTTTGCCCACCCCCCAGCTAATTGGTGACGGCGAGGAGGTGATCGTTACGATCCGTCCCAAAAAATGGCAAATGAAAAAGCACTATGTAAACGCTAAACGATTATCCCCCGACTTAAACCCAGCCGGGAAGAAAAATATCATGGAACATTTCAGGATGAATACTTTTAGAGTGACCTCTTCCAAAAAAAAAAAACAATTGCCTCCGCCAAGGACCTTTTTCAATTTAACTTTACGTGACAGATCTCCAATCCATACATATTGCGGACATACGGTTAAATAAATGGTCAGGGAAAAATGTATGATGACGCAGAAATTATTTTTTTTGCCTTGACGGAGACACTGGCGGCGATTGTTAAACAACTTTAAAAATGTTTCAAGGGAAAAAAAGCCTTACTATACAGTGTGCTTGTTTTCTGGGAGTTTCCACTGTTTGTAAATCCATCTGGCAGTTTTAGCCAGCGGCGATGACAGATTTTAGCTCCTGGATGCCACAAATTAGTCATAATGGTTGGACTCTAGTCATTTTCTCTTCCTAAAAATCCAAAAGTTAATATGTATTTGACTATTTGACTGCGGTTTCAAAGTAAACCATCACACACACACACATACACACACACACGCGCGCACAGACGCGCGCACAGACGCGCGCACAGACGCGCGCACAGACGCGCGCACAGACGCGCGCACAGACGCGCGCACAGACGCGCGCACAGACGCGCGCACAGACGCGCGCACAGACGCGCGCACAGACGCGCGCACAGACGCGCGCACAGACGCGCGCACAGACGCGCGCACAGACGCGCGCACAGACGCGCGCACAGACCCGCGCACACAGACGCGCGTGCGCACAGACACACGCGCGCACAGACACACGCGCGCACAGACACAGACACGCGCACAGACACAGATACGCGTGTAATGGTTTACTTTGAAACCACAGTCAAATAGTCAAGTACATATTGACTTTTGGCTTTTAAGGACGAGAATATATATATATATATATATATATATATATATATATATATATATATATATATATATATATATATATATATATATAAATGGGTTCAATAAAACTGAATACAGCAGTTTCAAAATAAACCATTACACACACACACACATATATATATATATATATATATATATATATATATATATATATATATATATATATATATATATATATAGGGGTTCAATAAAACTGAATACAGCAGTTTCAAATTAAACCATTACACACACACACACACACACACATATATATATATATATATATATATATATATATATATATATATATATATATATATATATATATATAATGGTTTATACTGTATTCAGTTTTATTGATTTGAGAATACACATCTCTTTGGTAGCTATACAAAATAGCTCTGGTCCATCTTATGGTGCCGATATAATTCCGTTTTTCAAAATAAATCATTCATTGATTCAATAGTTTTCCGCACCGCTTTACTTCGCAGGGGTTGCAGGGATGCTGGAGCCTATCACGGCCAACTATGGCTTGCCAGCCAATCACAGGGCACTGAGACGAAAACACGCTGATTAACTTCAAATGACTTCAGGTGGTGGGGCTAGGCACACTGTATCTCAGACCTATTGCACGCCAGTCAGGTATAACAATAATTATAACATTTATTTTAATGTCTTACGAGTTAGTTGCTTGTTATAATGAACAAGTGTGCGTTTATTTTGATGTCTTACGAGTTACTTACTTGTTATAGTGAACAAGTGTGCCTTTAGTTTGATCTGAAGATCGCCATGTTGAGCTCCGCTAAGCAAGCATGGGTTAAGGTTAAACCTCAAGCTTAAATTTTAATGTTATTTTGCTAAATTATGTATTGGGCAAGTATTCATAAGAACCGAGCGGTGTTCTTAACGCGGTGGTTATTGTTACGGGATTCCAACTGTCTTTTTTTGTGTGGAAATATCATGCTAATGAGCGATTAGCACGAGGCTAGCGCTAGCCGCGAATGGCTAATCGCTACGCTAGCAGGGAGTCCACGTAGTCGTAGTGCTTCTAACTGTACTTTATTGTGGATGCTAAATGAGCGTTAGTTAAGCTAATGTTCATACTCCTATGATTTTGTTTGTAAAAATACACTTGTTTGTCGGTGCGAATGGGCTCAAAGTTTTGGTTAATGATGTTAAATGCAATTGTGATTGATTGACACACATTGTATGGCATGCACTTGTTGTAGTGTATGTACACGATGGAATTAAGGCTATAAATGTTTGTTTAGAAAGCAGACTAAACTCTGTCCCTGTGTGGCTTTTTAAAGTTGACGGACATCTTCCTGGACAGCGGCTTGAGTTCTAAAAGGCCTGGGGCCACCTGGTCTGACTGCACCACGCCGGCCTGGCTCAGTACCTCCGGGACACTAAAGTGAAGTTCAACCTGGACGGCATGGATGGACGGACGGCATGGATGGACGGACGGCATGGACGGACGGACGGCATGGACGGACGGACGGCATGGACGGACGGACGGCATGGACGGACGGACGGCATGGACGGACGGCAGGGACGGACGGCATGGATGGACGGCACAGACGGACGGACGGCGGATTTATGGATACTTCTTCACAGTGGCGTTTTGGACACTTTTCTCCCCAGTGGAGTTTTGGACACTTTTTGGACACTTTTCTCCCCAGTGGAGTTTTGGACACTTTTTTTCTCCCCAGTGGAGTTTTGGACACTTTTTTTCTCCCCAGTGGAGTTTTGGACACTTTTTTTCTCCCCAGTGGAGTTTTGGACACTTTTTTTTCTCCCCAGTGGAGTTTTGGACACTTTTTTTTCTCCCCAGTGGAGTTTTGGACACTTTTTTTCTCCCCAGTGGAGTTTTGGACACTTTTTTTCTCCCCAGTGGAGTTTTGGACACTTCTTTTCTCCCCAGTGGAGTTTTGGACACTTTTTTTCTCCCCAGTGGAGTTTCGGACACTTTTTTTCTCCCCAGTGGAGTTTCGGACACTTTTTTTCTCCCCAGTGGAGTTTCGGACACTTTTTTTCTCCCCAGTGGAGTTTCGGACACTTTTTTTCTCCCCAGTGGAGTTTCGGACACTTTTTTTCTCCCCAGTGGAGTTTTGGACACTTTTTTTCTCCCCAGTGGAGTTTTGGACACTTTTTTTCTCCCCAGTGGAGTTTTGGACACTTTTTTTCTCCCCAGTGGAGTTTTGGACACTTTTTTTCTCCCCAGTGGAGTTTTGGACACTTTTTTTCTCCCCAGTGGAGTTTTGGACACTTTTTGGACACTTTTCTCCCCGGTGGAGTTTTGGACACTTTTTTACCCGTGGACGTTTGGACACTTTTTTACCCGTGGATTTATGGACACTTTTTTACCGGTGGACTTTTGGACACTTTTTTACCGGTGCAGGTAAGTATTTTGGTCTTTTGAGTTTTGATTTGTGGACACTTTTCTCCCTAGTGGAGTTTTGGACACTTTTTGGACACTTCTCCCCAGTGGAGTTTTGGACACTTTTTGGACACTTTTCTCCCCAGTGGAGTTTTGGACACTTTTTTTTCTCCCCAGTGGAGTTTTGGACACTTTTTTTTCTCCCCAGTGGAGTTTTGGACACTTTTTTTCTCCCCAGTGGAGTTTTGGACACTTTTTTTCTCCCCAGTGGAGTTTTGGACACTTTTTTTCTCCCCAGTGGAGTTTTGGACACTTTTTTTCTCCCCAGTGGAGTTTTGGACACTTTTTGGACACTTTTCTCCCCGGTGGAGTTTTGGACACTTTTTTACCCGTGGACGTTTGGACACTTTTTTACCCGTGGATTTATGGACACTTTTTTACCCGTGGATTTATGGACACTTTTTTACCGGTGGACTTTTGGACACTTTTTTACCGGTGCAGGTAAGTATTTTGGTCTTTTGAGTTTTGATTTGTGGACACTTTTCTCCCTAGTGGAGTTTTGGACACTTTTTGGACACTTCTCCCCAGTGGAGTTTTGGACACTTTTTGGACACTTTTCTCCCCAGTGGAGTTTTGGACACTTTTTGGACACTTTTCTCCCCAGTGGAGTTTTGGACACTTTTTGGACACTTTTCTCCCCAGTGGAGTTTTGGACACTTTTTGGACACTTTTCTCCCCAGTGGAGTTTTGGACACTTTTTTTTCTCCCCAGTGGAGTTTTGGACACTTTTTTTCTCCCCAGTGGAGTTTTGGACACTTTTTTTCTCCCCAGTGGAGTTTTGGACACTTTTTTTCTCCCCAGTGGAGTTTTGGACACTTTTTTTCTCCCCAGTGGAGTTTTGGACACTTTTTTTCTCCCCAGTGGAGTTTTGGACACCTTTTTTTCTCCCCAGTGGAGTTTTGGACACTTTTTTTCTCCCCAGTGGAGTTTTGGACACTTTTTTTCTCCCCAGTGGAGTTTTGGACACTTTTTTTCTCCCCAGTGGAGTTTTGGACACTTTTTTTCTCCCCAGTGGAGTTTTGGACACTTTTTTTCTCCCCAGTGGAGTTTTGGACACTTTTTGGACACTTTTCTCCCCGGTGGAGTTTTGGACACTTTTTGGACACTTTTCTCCCCGGTGGAGTTTTGGACACTTTTTTACCCGTGGACGTTTGGACACTTTTTTACCCGTGGATTTATGGACACTTTTTTACCCGTGGATTTATGGACACTTTTTTACCGGTGGACTTTTGGACACTTTTTTACCGGTGCAGGTAAGTATTTTGGTCTTTTGAGTTTTGATTTGTGGACACTTTTCTCCCTAGTGGAGTTTTGGACACTTTTTGGACACTTCTCCCCAGTGGAGTTTTGGACACTTTTTGGACACTTTTCTCCCCAGTGGAGTTTTGGACACTTTTTTTCTCCCCAGTGGAGTTTTGGACACTTTTTTTCTCCCCAGTGGAGTTTTGGACACTTTTTTTCTCCCCAGTGGAGTTTTGGACACTTTTTTTCTCCCCAGTGGAGTTTTGGACACTTTTTTTCTCCCCAGTGGAGTTTTGGACACTTTTCTCCCCGGTGGAGTTTTGGACACTTTTTTACCCGTGGACGTTTGGACACTTTTTTTACCCGTGGATTTATGGACACTTTTTTACCGGTGGACTTTTGGACACTTTTTTACCGGTGCAGGTAAGTATTTTGGTCTTTTGAGTTTTGATTTGTGGACACTTTTCTCCCTAGTGGAGTTTTGGACACTTTTTGGACACTTCTCCCCAGTGGAGTTTTGGACACTTTTTGGACACTTTTCTCCCCAGTGGAGTTTTGGACACTTTTTGGACACTTTTCTCCCCAGTGGAGTTTTGGACACTTTTTGGACACTTTTCTCCCCAGTGGAGTTTTGGACACTTTTTGGACACTTTTCTCCCCAGTGGAGTTTTGGACACTTTTTGGACACTTTTCTCCCCAGTGGAGTTTTGGACACTTTTTGGACACTTTTCTCCCCAGTGGAGTTTTGGACACTTTTTGGACACTTTTCTCCCCAGTGGAGTTTTGGACACTTTTTGGACACTTTTCTCCCCAGTGGAGTTTTGGACACTTTTTGGACACTTTTCTCCCCAGTGGAGTTTTGGACACTTTTTGGACACTTTTCTCCCCAGTGGAGTTTTGGACACTTTTTGGACACTTTTCTCCCCAGTGGAGTTTTGGACACTTTTCTCCCCAGTGGAGTTTTGGACACTTTTTTTTACCCATGGATTTATGGACACTTTTCTCCCCAGTGGAGGTTTGGACGCTTTTCTCCCTAGTGGAGTTTTGGACACTTTTCTCCCCTGCTGAGTTTTGGGGACGGACGGCAGGGACGGACGGCAGGGACGGACGGCAGGGACGGACGGCAGGGACGGACGGCAGGGACGGACGGCAGGGACGGACGGCAGGGACGGCACGGACGGCAGGGACGGCACGGACGGCAGGGACGGCACGGACGGCAGGGACGGCACGGACGGCAGGCACGGACGGACGGACGGCACGGACGGCAGGCACGGACGGACGGCACGGACGGACGGCACTGACGGACGGACGGCACGGACGGACAGAGGGATCAAGGTGAGTGCAAAATTCAGCACACCTTGCTAAAAAAATGTAATTAATTTATTGGAAAAATTTCAAAGACTTGAACCTTTTTTTCCCCCGTGGATTTTTGGGCATGAACGGACGGCAAAGATGGACGGCAAAGATGGACGGCAAGGACGGACGGCAGGGACGGACGGCAGGGACAGACGGAGGGATCAAGGTGAGTGCAAAATTCAGCACACCTTGCTAAAAAAATGTAATTAATTTATTGGAAAAATTTCAAAGACTTGAACCTTTTTTTCCCCCGTGGACTTTTGGGCATGAACGGACGGCAAAGATGGACGGCAAGGACGGACGGCAGGGACAGACGGAGGGATCAAGGTGAGTGCAAAATTCAGCACACCTTGCTAAAAAAATGTAATTAATTTATTGGAAAAATTTCAAAGACTTGAACCTTTTTTTCCCCCGTGGACTTTTGGGCATGAACGGACGCCAAAGATGGACGGCAAGGACGGACGGCAGGGACGGACGGACGGCAGGGACGGACGGCAGGGACGGACGGCAGGGACGGACGCCAGGGACGGACGGCAGGGACAGACGGAGGGATCAAGGTGAGTGCAAAATTCAACACACTTTGCCAAAAAAAAAATATTGGAAAATGTTCAAAGACTTGAACTTTTTTTCTCCTCTGCGGACTTTTGGGCATGGACGGACGGCAGGGACGGACGGCAGGGACAGACAGAGGGATCAAGGTGAGTGCAAAATTCAGCACACTTTGCAAAAAAAAAATCCTTAAATTATTGGAAATTTCCAAAAGCTATAACTTTTCCCCCCCCTGCGGACTTTTGGGCGTGGACGGACGGCACGGACTGATGGACGACAGGGACAGAGACAACTGCGGTGAGTCGGCCACGCCCGCCGGCCCGTGCCGTCGTCCAATCGCAAGCCGAGCCCATTCCACCCGTGTTTGCTCTCTTTCAGCGTGCTTCACGGGTACGTGTAAACTAGGAGTCTTGAGGCCCTGTCGTTGGTGTTAGTGACTGGCGGCCATCTTACGACAGACACTCTGAATTGGCTCAATTCTTCAAACGTTTTGGTTGGAAGGAGGTAAGTGATCCAAGATGGCGGCGCGGGTGGATGCAGCTGGCTCTTGCTCTCCAGTTTGGTGTTTTGTTTCCTCAGTCTTGTCGTTGTTTGCTAACATCTGCCAAGCAAACCTTTTCTACAGTCGCCAGGATTTGGTTGCTCTCGGGAGGAGATGCCATAAATCCATCAGAGCAGATTGCCAACGAACCTGCCGCATGTCCCCGAGGACATCTCGAGACGACCAATTTCGTCATACGCTGCTGTGTATGATGACAATTAGGCTTTTGATGATTCGATGATGATGATCAAGCCCATGTCTGAACAGTTAGCAATCCCTCATTTTCTGTTGCTTTGGGAATATTTTTGCGCCACTTCCTCTTGATTTTGAGGGAATTGATCGCATCACTCGCATTACAAAAAAGATAGGGTTGTTGGAAAAAATATTATAGAAAATAATTCAAATTCACAAGATGGGGAAGACGTGCTGGCGGCTGTCATGGAGTTCCGTGCGCATCGGTCGCGCCATGCAGGCAAGCCCCGCCCCCCCAGGGATGGAATTTGGCCGTCCGTCCGCTTAATCGGGTCTTTGCTTTCAGCTGGACGAGAGCGGGAAGTCGGTCTTCACCGTTCTGTGGGGGGACGTGGCCGCTGAATTGAGGAAGGTGAAGAACTGCGTCATCTGTTACGGTGGGTAGCCACAAGAGATTTGGCCGGCTTTTGGTCGGGGGAAAAAAGGCTTTTATCTGTCCATCGTTAGGCTTTTTTTTCCCCTAAAAAATGACAATGTATACATAGTCATTTTTTGGGAAAAAAGGCTTACAATAGATGGTCGTTTTTTTTTTTTTTTTTAAAAGCCTTATACATTGTTTTTGTTTTAAAGCCTTACAAAAAAAGCCTTAAAAATGACCATGTATAGTAAAGCTTTATTCTTAAAAAAATATATAGTATATATAGTAAGGCTTTTTTTCCTAAAAAATAACATAATATAGTAAGGCTTTAAAAAAAAAAAAACGACATAGTATAGTAAGGCTTTTTTTTCTTAAAAAAACGACAAAGTATGGTAAGGCTTTTTTCCTTTAAAAACGACATAGTATAGTAAGGCTTTTTTTCCTAAAAAAGGACATAGCATAGTAAGGCGGTTTCCCCCTAAAAACGACATAGTATAGTAAGGCTTTTTTCTTTAAAAAAATGACATAGTATATAGTAAGGCTTTTTTTCTTAAGAAAAACGACAGTATAGTAAGGCTTTTTTTTTTAAATTAAAAAACGACATATTTTAGTAAGGCTTTAAAAAAAGACAGATAGTAAGGCTTTTT
The DNA here is from genome assembly GCF_051989625.1 of Stigmatopora argus. Classification (NCBI taxonomy): domain Eukaryota; kingdom Metazoa; phylum Chordata; class Actinopteri; order Syngnathiformes; family Syngnathidae; genus Stigmatopora; species Stigmatopora argus. The sequence continues at coordinate 13,161,938 of NC_135395.1, forward strand.
TTAAAATTAAAAAACGACAGATAGTAAGGCTTTTTTAAATTAAAAAACGACAGATACTAAGGCTTTTTAAATTAAAAAATGACAGATAGTAAGGCTTTTTTAAATTAAAAAACGACATAGTATAGTAAGGCTTTCTTTTAAAAACGACATAGTATAGTAAGGCTTTTTTTCTTAAAAAACAACATAGTATAGTAAGGCTTTTTTATTTAAAAAACGACAGTATAGTCAAGCTTTTTCTTAAAAAACGACATAGTATAGTAAGGCTTTTTTCTTAAAAAAAACAACATAGTATAGTAAGGCTATTTTTTCTTAAAAAACGACATAGTATAGTAAGGCTTTTTTTCTTAAAAAAACGACATAGTATAGTAAGGCTTTTTTTCTTAAAAAACGACATAGTATAGTAAGGCTTTTTTAATTAAAAAAACGACATAGTATAGTAAGGCTTTTTTTTCTTAAAAAACGACAGTATAGTAAGGCTTTTTTTCCTAAAAACGACATAGTATAGTAAGGCTTTTTTTCCTTAAAAAACGACAGTATAGTAAGGCTTTTTTTCCTAAAAACGACATAGTATAGTAAGGCTTTTTTTCCTTAAAAAACGACAGTATAGTAAGGCTTTTTTTCCTAAAAACGACATAGTATAGTAAGGCTTTTTTATTTTAAAAAAACGACATAGTATAGTAAGGCTTTTTTTCTTAAAAAACGACATAGTATAGTACGGCTTTTTTTCTTAAAAAACAACATTGTATAGTGAGTCTTATTTACTTAAAAAACGACAGTTTAGTAAGGCTTTTTTTCTTTAAAAAATGACAGAATAGTTAGGCTTTTTAAAATTAAAAAACGACATAGTATAGTAAGGTTTTAAAAAAAAACGACAGCTAGTAAGGCTTTTTTAAAATTAAAAAACGACATATTATAGTAAGGCTTTTTTCTTGCAAAACGACATAGTATAGTAAGGCTTTTTTTCCCTAAAAAACAACATAGTATAGTAAGGCTTTTTTTCTTAAAAAAACGACATAGTATAGTTAGGCTTTTTTCCCTAAAAAACGACATAATATAGTAAGGTTTTTTTTTTCTTAAAAAACGACACAGTATAGTAAGGCTTTTTTTTTAAAAAACGACATAGTATAGTAAGGCTTTTTTTCCTAAAAAACGACATAGTATAGTAAGGCTTTTTTTCTTAAAAAACGAAATAGTATAAATAGTAAGGCTCTTTTTCTCCTAAAAATGACATAGTATAGTAAGGCTTTTTTTCTCTCCTAAAAACGACATAGTATGGTAAGGCTATTTTTCATAAAAAATGACATAGTATAGTAAGGCTTTTTTTCTTAAAAAACGACATAATAATAATAATAATAATAATAATAATAATAATCGGACATAGGCCCTGTCATCATTATCACAACACAAAAAGCCTACTTGTCATCATATAGTAAGCTTTTTTTTCTTAAAAAACGACATAATATAGTAAGGCTTTTCCCCCTAAAAAAACGACATAGTATAGTAAGGCTTTTTTCCCTAAAAAACGACATAGTATAGTAAGGCTTTTTCCCCTCAAAAACGACATAGTATAGTAAGGCTTTTTTTCTTAAACGACATGGTATAGTAAGCCTTTTTTTCTCCTAAAAAACAACATAGTATAGTAAGGCTTTTTTTTTTAAAACGACATAGTATAGTAAGGCTTTTTTTCTTAAAAGACAACATAGTATATTAAGGCTTTTTTTCCCCTAAAAAACGACATAGTATAGTAAGGCTATTTTTCCTAAAAAATGACATAGTATAGTAAGGCTTTTTTTCTTAAAAAATGACATAGTATAGTAAGGCTTTTTCCCCTCAAAAACGACATAGTATAGTAAGGCTTTTTTTCTTAAAAAACGACAGGCATTTTTTCTTAAACGACATAGAAAAGTAAGCCTTTTTTTCTCCTAAAAAAACAACATAGTATAGTAAGGCTTTTTTTCTTAAAAAATGAAATAGTATAGTAAGGCTATTTTTTTTAAACGACATAGTATAGTAAGGCTTTTTTTCTTAAAAAACAACAGAATAGTAAGCCTTTTTTTTCCTAAAAAACAACATAGTATAGTAAGGCTTTTTTTTTTTAAATTAAAAAACGACATAGTATATCGTAAGGCTTTTTTTCTTAAAAAACGACACAGTATAGTAAGGCTATTTTTACTAAAAAAACGACATAGTATAGTAAGGCTTTTTTCCTAAAAAACGACATAGTATAGTAAGGCTTTTTTCCTAAAAAACGACATAGTATAGTAAGGCTTTTTTTCCTAAAAAACGACATAGTATAGTAAGGCTTTTTTTTTTCTTAAAAAACGACATAGTATAGTAAGGCGTTTTTCCCCTAAAAAACGACATAGTATAGTAAGGCTTTTTTCCCTAAAAACGACATAGTATAGTAAGGCTTTTTTTCTTAAAAAACGACACAGTATAGTAAGGCTTTTTTCTTAAAAAAACGACATAGTATAGTAAGGCTTTTTTTCCTAAAAAACGACACAGTATAGTAAGGCTTTTTCCCTAAAAAACGACATAATATAGTAAGGTTTTTTTTTTCTTAAAAAACGACACAGTATAGTAAGGCTTTTTTTTAAAAAAACGACAGTATAGTAAGGCTTTTTTTCCTAAAAAACGACATAGTATAGTAAGGCTTTTTTTCTTAAAAAACGACATAGTATAGTAAGGCTTTTTTTCCTAAAAAACGACATAGTATAGTAAGGCTTTTTTTTCTTAAAAAACGACATAGTATAGTAAGGCTTTTTTTCTTAAACGACATAGTATAGTAAGGCTTTTTTTCTTAAAAAACGACATAGTATAGTAAGGCTTTTTTTCCTAAAAAACGACATAGAATAGTAAGGCTTTTTTCCCTAAAAAAAAACGACATAGTATAGTAAGGCTTTTAAAAAAAATGACCATGTATAGTAAGCCTCATCTCATTTTCTGAACTGCTTTATCCTCATTAGGGTAGCGGGGGATGCTGGAGCCAATCCCATTTGTCTCCAGGCCAGAGGCGGGGGACATCCTGAATCGGTGGCCAGACGATCTTAGGGTACAAGGAGACGGACAACCACGCACTGTATAGTAAGTCTTTTTCCCTAAAAAACGACATAGTATAGTAAGGCTTTTTTTCCCCCCCAAAAAAAACAGCATAGTATTGTAAGGTTTTTTTCCCTAAAAAACGACATAGTATAGTAAGGCTTTTTTTCCCTAAAAACGACATAGTATAGTAAGGTTTTTTCCCTAAAAATGACATGGTATAGTAAGGCTTTTTTTCTTAAAAAAACGACATAGTATAGTAAGGCTTTTTTCCCCCAAAAACGACATAGTATAGTAAGGCTTTTTTTCCTAAAAAACGACATAGTATAGTAAGGCTATTTTCCCCCAAAAAACGACATAGTATAGTAAGGCTTTTTTTTTCTCTAAAAAAACGACATAGTATAGTAAGGCTTTTTTTCCCCCAAAAAAATAGCATAGTATAGTAAGGCTTTTTTCCCTAAAAAAACGACATAATATAGTAAGGCTTTTTTTCCCTAAAAAAACGACATAGTATAGTAAGGTTTTTTTTCCCTAAAAACGACATAGTATAGTAAGGCTTTTTCCCTAAAAATGACATAATATAGTAAGGCTTTTTTTTTTCTTAAAAAATGACATAGTATAGTAATGCTTTTTTCCCTAAAAAACAACATAGTATAGTAAGGCTTTTTTTCCTAAAAAAATGACATATTATAGTAAGGCTTTTTTTCTTAAACGACATAGTATAGTAAGGCTTTTTTTCTTAAACGACATAGTATAGTAAGGCTTTTTTTCCCTAAAAAACGACATAGTATAGTAAGGCTTTTTTCCCCAAAAAATGACATAGTATAGTAAGGCTATTTTCCCCAAAAAAACGACATAGTATAGTAAGGCTTTTTTTTCCTAAAAAAACGACATAGTATAGTAAGGCTTTTTTTCCCTAAAAACGACATAGTATAGTAAGGTTTTTTCCCTAAAAATGACATGGTATAGTAAGGCTTTTTTTCTTAAAAAAACGACATAGTATAGTAAGGCTTTTTTTCCTAAAAAAAAAACGACATAGTATAGTAAGGCTTTTTTACCTAAAAAAGGACATAGTATAGTAAGGCTATTTTCCCCAAAAACGACATAGTATAGTAAGGCTTTTTTCCCTAAAAAAATGACATAATATAGTAAGGCTTTTTTTCCTAAAAAAACGACATAGTATAGTAAGGCTTTTTTCCCTAAAAAAAAAAAAACAAAGTATAGTAAGGCTTTAAAAAAAATGACCATGTATAGTAAGCCTCATCTCATTTTCTGAACTGCTTTATCCTCATTAGGGTAGCGGGGGATGCTGGAGCCAATCCCATTTGTCTCCAGGCCAGCGGCGGGGGACATCCTGAATCGGTGGCCAGACGATCTTAGGGTACAAGGAGACGGACAACCACGCACTGTATAGTAAGTCTTTTTTCCTTAAAAACGACATGGTATAGTAAGGCTTTTCCTAAAAAACGACATAGTATAGTAAGGCTTTTTCCCCCTAAAAAACGACATAGTATAGTAAGGCTTTTTTTCCTAAAAACCGACATAGTATAGTAAGGTTTTTTTTCTCAAAAAACGACATAGTATACAAAGTTTTTTTTCCCTAAAAACGACATAGTATAGTAAGGCTTTTTTTCCTAAAAAACGACATGGTATAGTAAGGCTTTTTTTCTTTAAAAAAAACGACATAGTATAGTAAGGCTTTTTTCCCTCAAAAACGACATAGGCTTTTTTTCCTAAAAAAACGACATAGTATAGTAAGGCTTTTTTCCCCAAAAAATGACATAGTATAGTAAGGCTATTTTCCCCAAAAAACGACATAGTATAGTAAGGCTTTTTTTTCAAAAAAAAAAAAGACAGTATAGAAAGGGTTTTTTCCCTAAAAAACGACATAGTATAGTAAGGCTTTTTTCCCCAAAAAATGACATAGTATAGTAAGGCTATTTTCCCCAAAAAACGACATAGTATAGTAAGGCTTTTTTTTCAAAAAAAAAAAAGACAGTATAGAAAGGGTTTTTTCCCTAAAAAACGACATAGTATAGTAAGGCTTTTTTCCCCCCCAAAAAAACGACATAATATAGTAAGGCTTTTTTTCCTAAAAAAACGACATAGTATAGTTAGGCTTTTTTTCTCCTAAAAACGACATAGTATAGTAAGGTTTTTCCCCTAAAAATGACATAATATAGTAAGGGTTTTTTTTTTCTTAAAAAAATGACATAGTATAGTAATGCTTTTTTCCCTAAAAAACAACATAGTATAGTAAGGCTTTTTTTCCTAAAAAAACGACATAGTATAGTAAGGCTTTTTTCCCCTAAAAAACGACATAGTATAGTAAGGCTTTTTTTCCTAAAAAACGACATAGTATAGTAAGGGTTTTTTTTCCTCAAAAAACGGCATAGTATACAAAGGGTTTTTTCCCTAAAAAACGACATAGTATAGTAAGGCTTTTTTTTTTCTTAAAAAACGACATAGTATAGTAAGGCTTTTTTCCCTAAAAAAATGACATAATATAGTAAGGCTTTTTTTCCTAAAAAAACGACATAGTATAGTAAGGCTTTTTTCCCTAAAAAAAAAAAACAAAGTATAGTAAGGCTTTAAAAAAAATGACCATGTATAGTAAGCCTCATCTCATTTTCTGAACTGCTTTATCCTCATTAGGGTAGCGGGGGATGCTGGAGCCAATCCCATTTGTCTCCAGGCCAGCGGCGGGGGACATCCTGAATCGGTGGCCAGACGATCTTAGGGTACAAGGAGACGGACAACCACGCACTGTATAGTAAGTCTTTTTTCCTTAAAAACGACATGGTATAGTAAGGCTTTTCCTAAAAAACGACATAGTATAGTAAGGCTTTTTCCCCCTAAAAAACGACATAGTATAGTAAGGCTTTTTTTCCTAAAAACCGACATAGTATAGTAAGGTTTTTTTTCTCAAAAAACGACATAGTATACAAAGTTTTTTTTCCCTAAAAACGACATAGTATAGTAAGGCTTTTTTTCCTAAAAAACGACATGGTATAGTAAGGCTTTTTTTCTTAAAAAAAAACGACATAGTATAGTAAGGCTTTTTTCCCTCAAAAACGACATAGGCTTTTTTTCCTAAAAAAACGACATAGTATAGTAAGGCTTTTTTCCCCAAAAAATGACATAGTATAGTAAGGCTATTTTCCCCAAAAAACGACATAGTATAGTAAGGCTTTTTTTTAAAAAAAAAAAAAGACAGTATAGAAAGGGTTTTTTCCCTAAAAAACGACATAGTATAGTAAGGCTTTTTTCCCCAAAAAATGACATAGTATAGTAAGGCTATTTTCCCCAAAAAACGACATAGTATAGTAAGGCTTTTTTTTCAAAAAAAAATAAGACAGTATAGAAAGGGTTTTTTCCCTAAAAAACGACATAGTATAGTAAGGCTTTTTTCCCCCAAAAAAAAACGACATAATATAGTAAGGCTTTTTTTCCTAAAAAAACGACATAGTATAGTTAGGCTTTTTTTCTCCTAAAAACGACATAGTATAGTAAGGTTTTTCCCCTAAAAATGACATAATATAGTAAGGGTTTTTTTTTTCTTAAAAAAATGACATAGTATAGTAATGCTTTTTTCCCTAAAAAACAACATAGTATAGTAAGGCTTTTTTTCCTAAAAAAACGACATAGTATAGTAAGGCTTTTTTCCCCTAAAAAACGACATAGTATAGTAAGGCTTTTTTTCCTAAAAAACGACATAGTATAGTAAGGGTTTTTTTTCCTCAAAAAACGGCATAGTATACAAAGGGTTTTTTCCCTAAAAAACGACATAGTATAGTAAGGCTTTTTTTTTTCTTAAAAAACGACATAGTATAGTAAGGCTTTTTTTTCTTTAAAAACGACATAGTATACAAAGGGTTTTTTCCCTAAAAAACGACATAGTATAGTAAGGCTTTTTTCCCTAAAAAACGACATAGTATAGTAAGGCTTTTTTTAAAAAAAAAATGACATAGTATAGTAAGGCTTTTTCCCCTCAAAAACGACATAGTATAGTAAGGCTTTTTTTCTTAAAAAACGACAGGCATTTTTTCTTAAACGACATAGAAAAGTAAGCCTTTTTTTCTCCTAAAAAAACAACATAGTATAGTAAGGCTTTTTTTCTTAAAAAATGAAATAGTATAGTAAGGCTATTTTTTTTTAAACGACATAGTATAGTAAGGCTTTTTTTCTTAAAAAACAACAGAATAGTAAGCCTTTTTTTTCCTAAAAAACAACATAGTATAGTAAGGCTATTTTTACTAAAAACGACACAGTATAGTAAGGCTTTTTTCTTAAAAAACGACATAGTATAGTAAGGCTTTTTTTCCTAAAAAACGACACAGTATAGTAAGGCTTTTTCCCTAAAAAACGACATAATATAGTAAGGTTTTCTTTTTCTTAAAAAACGACATAGTATAGTAATGCTTTTTTCCCCTAAAAAACGACATAGTATAGTAAGGCTTTTTCCCTAAAAACGACATAGTATAGTAAGGCTTTTTTTCTTAAAAAACGACACAGTATAGTAAGGCTTTTTTTTTTTAAAAAACGACATAGTATAGTAAGGCTTTTTTTCTTAAAAAACGACATAGTATAGTAAGGCTTTTTTTCTTAAAAAACGACATGGTATACTAAGGCTTTTTTTCCTAAAAAACGACATAGTATAGTAAGGCTTTTAAAAAAAATGACCATGTATAGTAAGCCTCATCTCATTTTCTGAACTGCTTTATCCTCATTAGGGTAGCGGGGGATGCTGGAGCCAATCCCATTTGTCTCCAGGCCAGAGGCGGGGGACATCCTGAATCGGTGGCCAGACGATCTTAGGGTACAAGGAGACGGACAACCACGCACTGTATAGTAAGTCTTTTTTCCTTAAAAACGACATGGGATAGTAAGGCTTTTTTTCCCTAAAAAACGACATAGTATAGTAAGGCTTTTTTTCCTAAAAAACGCCATAGAATAGTAAGGGTTTTTTTCTCAAAAAACGACAGTATACAAAGGGTTTTTTCCCTAAAAAACGACATAGTATAGTAAGGCTTTTTTTTCTTAAAAAACGACATAGTATACAAAGGGTATTTTCCCTAAAAAACGACATAGTATAGTAAGCCTCCCCCCCCCAAAAACAGCATAGTATTGTAAGGTTTTTTTCCCTAAAAAACGACATAGTATAGTAAGGCTTTTTTTCTTAAAAAAACGACATAGTATAGTAAGGCTTTTTTCCCCCAAAAACGACATAGTATAGTAAGGCTTTTTTTCCTAAAAAACGACATAGTATAGTAAGGCTTTTTTTCCCTAAAAACGACATAGTATAGTAAGGCTTTTTCCCTAAAAATGACATAATATAGTAAGGCTTTTTTTTTTCTTAAAAAATGACATAGTATAGTAATGCTTTTTTCCCTAAAAAACAACATAGTATAGTAAGGCTTTTTTTCCTAAAAAAATGACATAGTATAGTAAGGCTTTTTTTCTTAAACGACATAGTATAGTAAGGCTTTTTTTCCCTAAAAAACGACATAGTATAGTAAGGCTTTTTTCCCCAAAAAATGACATAGTATAGTAAGGCTTTTTTTTTCCTAAAAAAACGACATAGTATAGTAAGGGTTTTTTTTCTCAAAAAACGACCTAGTATACAAAGGGTTTTTTCCCTAAAAAACGACATAGTATAGTAAGGCTTTTTTTTCTTTAAAAACGACATAGTATACAAAGGGTTTTTTCCCTAAAAAACGACATAGTATAGTAAGGCTTTTTTCCCTAAAAAACGACATAGTATAGTAAGGCTTTTTTTTTCTTAAAAAACAACATAGTATAGTAAGGCGCTTTTTTCAAACCAAAAAACGACATCGTATAGTAAGGCTTTTTTTCTTAAAAAACGAAATAGTATAAATAGTAAGGCTCTTTTTCTCCTAAAAATGACATAGTATAGTAAGGCTTTTTTTCTCTTCTAAAAACGACATAGTATAGTAAGGCTATTTTTTATAAAAAATGACAGTATAGTAAGGCTTTTTTTTCTTAAAAAACGACATAATTATAATAATAATAATAATAATAATCGGACATAGGCCCTGTCGTCATTATCACAACACAAAAAGCCTACTTGTCATCATATAGTAGCTTTTTTTTCTTAAAAAACGACATAATATAGTAAGGCTTTTCCCCCTAAAAAACGACATAGTATAGTAAGGCTTTTTTCCCTAAAAAACGACATAGTATAGTAAGGCTTTTTCCCCTCAAAAACGATATAGTATAGTAAGGCTTTTTTTCTTAAACGACATGGTATAGTAAGCCTTTTTTTCTCCTAAAAAACAACATAGTATAGTAAGGCTTTTTTTTTTAAACGACATAGTATAGTAAGGCTTTTTTTCTTAAAAGACAACATAGTATATTAAGGCTTTTTTTCCCTAAAAAACGACATAGTATAGTAAGGCTATTTTTCCTAAAAAATGACATAGTATAGTAAGGCTTTTTCCCCTCAAAAACGACATAGTATAGTAAGGCTTTTTTTCTTAAAAAACGACAGGCATTTTTTCTTAAACGACATAGAAAAGTAAGCCTTTTTTTCTCCTAAAAAAACAACATAGTATAGTAAGGCTTTTTTTCTTAAAAAATGAAATAGTATAGTAAGGCTATTTTTTTTTTAAACGACATAGTATATCGTAAGGCTTTTTTTCTTAAAAAACGACACAGTATAGTAAGGCTATTTTTCCTAAAAAAACGACATAGTATAGTAAGGCTTTTTTCCTAAAAAACGACATAGTATAGTAAGCCTTTTTTTTCCCTAAAAAACAACATAGTACAGTAAGGCTTTTTTTTTTTTAATTAAAAAACGACATAGTATATCGTAAGGCTTTTTTCCTTAAAAAACGAATCAGTATAGTAAGGCTTTTTTTCCTAAAAAAAATAACATAGTATAGTAAGGCTTTTTTTCTTAAAAAACGACATAGTATAGTAAGGCTTTTTTTCTTAAAAAATGACATAGTATAGTAAGGCTTTTTTTCCTAAAAAACGACATAGTATAGTAAGGCTTTTTTTTTTTCTTAAAAAACGACATAGTATAGTAAGGCTTTTTTCCCCTAAAAAACGACATGGTATAGTAAGGCTTTTTTTCTTAAAAAACGACACAGTATAGTAAGGCTTTTCCCCTAAAAAACGACATAATATAGTAAGGTTTTTTTTTCTTAAAAAACGACATAGTATAGTAAGGCTTTTTTCCCCTAAAAAACGACATAGTATAGTAAGGCTTTTTTCCCTAAAAACGACATAGTATAGTAAGGCTTTTTTTCTTAAAAAACGACACAGTATAGTAAGGCTTTTTTCTTAAAAAATGACATAGTATATAAGGCTTTTTTTCCTAAAAACGACATAGTATAGTAAGGCTTTTTTTCTTAAAAAACGTCATAGTATACTAAGGCTTTTTTTCCTAAAAAACGACATAGTATAGTAAGTCTTTTTTCCCTAAATAACGACATAGTATAGTAAGGCTTTTTTTTTCTAAAAAAACGACATAGTATAGTAAGGTTTTTTTCCTAAAAAACGACATAGTATAGTAAGGCTTTTTTTTTTAAATTAAAAAACGACATAGTATATCGTAAGGCTTTTTTTCTTAAAAAACGACACAGTATAGTAAGGCTATTTTTCCTAAAAAACGACATAGTATAGTAAGGCATTTTTCCTAAAAAAAACGACATAGTATAGTAAGGCTTTTTCTTTAAAAAAAATGACCATGTATAGTAAGGCTTTTTTTTTTAAATGACCATGTATAGTAAGCCTCATCTCATCTCATTTTCTGAACCGCTTTATCCTCATTAGGCTAGCGGGGGATGCTGGAGCCAATCCAAGCTGTCTCCAGGCCAGAGGCGGCGGACATCCTGAATCGGTGGCCAGCCGATCTTAGGGTACAAGGAGATGGACACTGTATAGTAAGTCTTTTTTCCTAAAAAACGACTTAGTATAGTAAGGCTTTTTTCCTAAAAAACGACTTAGTATAGTAAGGCTTTTTTTTCCTAAAAAAAATGACATAGTATAGTAAGGCTTTATTTTTTTAAAAACGACATAGTATAGTAAGGCTTTTTTTCCTAAAAAACGACATAGTTTAGTAAGGCTTTTTCCCTAATAAACGACATAGTATAGTAAGGCTTTTTTTCCTAAAAAACGACATAGTATAGTAAGGCTTTTTCCCTAAAAAAACGACATAATATAGTAAGGCTTTTTTTCTTAAAAAACGACATAGTATAGTAAGGCTATTTTTCCTATTAAAAAACAACAACATAGTATAGTAAGGCTTTTTTTTCCTAAAAAAATGACATAGTATAGTAAGGCTTTTTTTTAAAAAACGACATAGTTTAGTAAGGCTTTTTTTCCTAAAAAACGACATAGTATAGTAAGGCTTTTTTCCCCTAAAAAACGACATAGTATAGTAAGGCTTTTTTTCCTAAAAAACGACATAGTATAGTAAGGCTTTTTTTCCTAAAAAACGACATAGTATAGTAAGGCTTTTTTCCCAAAAAAAACGACATAGTATAGTAAGGCTTTTTCCCTAAAAAACAACATAATATAGTAAGGTTTTTTTTTTCTTAAAAAATGACATAGTATAGTAAGGCTTTTTTTTAAAACGATATACCATAGTAAGGCTTTTTTTCTTAAAAAACGACATAGTATAGTAAGGCTTTTTCTTTAAAAAAAAAGACGATATAGTAAGGCTTTTTTCTTTAAAAAATGATCTTTCTGACAGGATGGAGTAGTTTTGGGACCAGCTTGCGGATGAAGCGCCGCCTCGACCGGTCGCCTTTGTATTGACTCGGTAGGTGATGTCTTGCCTTGTTGCAGCGATCCTAGTGCGTGTGCATAGCCACATCCCCTTACAAAATGGTTTTTCGCATGAAACATTTTTTTTTAATAAATCAAAGTCAAGGTCACATAATAGAACAAGAGATACTTTGCTGTCAACTTTTATTTTTTCAGATGAGTGACAACGGCAAAAATGGATGACTTGTGGGATGGACAGTCTTCCAACGAAAAGGTTTCCCAAAGGAAAGCGAGAGCGAGGACACCTGAAGACAAAAAAAGTAAGTTTAAAAGAGACATTCATGTTGCTGTGCAGAAAATATTTCTTTTCTTTTGTTTTTCTTAGACTCACTTGCGGATGTTGATTTCACCAAGGGGCTGACGCAGGAGGAATTTCAGCTTTCTTTTAAAATGCCAGAATTGTCAAGAGTGTAAGACCTTTTGGACCATTAAACGAGACTTGAGTACAGTCACACATTCTTCATTTTGACCCAAAAATGAGGTATAGTGCCTACTTGGCATACAAAAAAAGTTGCATGGATTGAATCCCACATCCTTCATGTTTTCACGCTTCAGCTCAAACGGATACTTGGCATCAATAGCAGAGCACCAACTTACCATACAACAGGTAATGGGTTGGATTCTCCACCTCCTCCAACTTGTCACTTTTCCAGTCAAATAAAAACCGAGTGGGCAGGACTGTACATTTTAAGGAGATGGCTTATACACTTAGTTAAATGAGTCGAGCGCCTCCTCAGTGCAAAGACTTAGCCGGTCCAAGTTTAGTGGGACGGTGGGAGGGCCCAATAGCGCGCGGGGTAAGTATGTGCACAGTAGAGTATGCCCCTACCACCGAGTGGAAGCTGGTTCGCGTCCCGCAGACGTATTCTTGGTGCCTCTCCCCGCCTTCGGCGGGGAGAGACACCTGCGACATAAGACTAATTACCTTTTACTAAAATAAACTTTCAAAAATTACATTTTACATTTAAACATTGCATCAAAATTAGTTAAAAGAATTGGCCTACAAAAACAAAAGACAAGAAAACTTTTATTGGACAGGACCATGCTGAGTAGGGAGGCGGCTTACACACTTAGCCAAAATCACTCCAGCGCCCTCTCACCGAAAAGACTTAGCCGGTCGAAGTTTAGTGGGTGTGTGGGTGGGCCCCTTGGCGCACACAGTAGAGTATGCGCCTACCACCGAGTGGAAGCTGGTTCGCGTCCCGCAGACGTACTCTTGGTGCCTCTCCCCGCCTTCGGCGGGGAGAGACACCTGCGACATAAGACAAATTACCTTTTACTAAAATAAACTTTCAAAAATTAAATTTTACATTTAAACATTGCATCAAAATTAGTTAAAAGAATTGGCCTACAAAAACAAAAGACAAGAAAACTTTTATTGGACAGGACCATGCTGAGTAGGGAGGCGGCTTACACACTTAGCCAAAATCACTCCAGCGCCCTCTTACCGAAAATACTCAGCCGGTTGAAGTTTAGTGGGAAGGTGGGAGGGCCCTTTAGCACACACAGTAGAGCATATGCCTACCGTCGAATGGAAGCCGGTTCGCGTCCCGCAGACGTACTCTTGGTGCCTGCGACAAAAGACTCATTTCCTTTTACTAAGAAAAACTTTAAAAATTAAATTTTCCATTTAAACATTACATAAAAATTAGTTAAAAGAATTGGCCTAAAAAAACAAAAGACACTGGCTATTAGCTAGAATTTCAAATAAGCCACCCAAACTTTTATTGGTTGGCATTCCCACCACAACCGCCGGCTGTCGAAGAACTGCATGGTGGCGTTGTTCTGCCAGTCGCCCTCGTCCACTTCCACGTATGCCGAATGACGGGGACACACCTCAAACCCACGGCTGTCACGGGGTGAGGCAAGCAGGACTTGACTTGTCGATCGGTCGGCTGCACCCGTTCTTCTCCTCCCACTCCTCTTCCACGTTGTCCAATGCATCTGTCATGACACAGACAATTATTTCTCAACACTGCCTAAGACAACATTTTTGTCCTACGGTGCTAATATCTTTACGGTCGCGACACGGTTTTCTACCTGGCATGACGAAGGCGGTGGCGATGTGCATCTGTCCCAACTGCATGACCGTGTCAGCCTCCGCTCACTGGGGCGCCGGAGACTCCTGGATGCAGGCGCAATCCGTGGGGCGCCGGTACAAGTCTGTCAACAAACAAGGCAAGGCGTTAGGTAACTTGCGGGAAACATTTCCTCCATGCTGTAGCTTACATATGCCTTTCTATACTATGTCGTTTTTTTTAAGAAATAAAGCTTTACTATACATGGTCGTTTTTTTGAGAAAAAAGGCTTATTATTCTATGTCGTTTTTAATGAATAAAGCTTTGTTATACATTGTGTCTCGTTTTTTACGAAAAAAGCCTTACTATACTATGTCGTTTTTTAAGAAAAAAAAAAGCCTTACTATACTAAGTCGTTTTTTAAGAAAAAAGCCTTAGTATACCATGTCGTTTTTAAGGAAAAAAGACTTACTATACAGTGCATGGTTGTCCGTCTCCTTGTACCCTAAGATCGTCTGGCCACCGATTCAGGATGTTTTTTAGTAAAAGCCTTACTATACTATGTCGTTTTTTTTTAGGAAAAAAAGCCTTACTATACTATGTCGTTTTTTAGGGAAAAAATCCTTTCTATACTATGTCGTTTTTTAAGAAAAAAAAACCTTACTATACTATGTCATTTTTAGGGGGAAAAAGCCTTACTATACTATGTCGTTTTTTAGGGAAAAAAACCTTACTATACTATGCAGTTTTTTTTTTTTTTTTTTAGGAAAAAAAGGCTTACTATACCATGTCGTTTTTTAGGGAAAAAACCCTTTGGATACTATGTCGTATATTGAGAAAAAAAAACCTTACTATACTATGTCGTTTTTTGAAGAAAAAAGCCTTACTATACTATGTTGTTTTTTAAAGAAAAAAAGCCTTACTATACTATGTTGTTTTTAAGGAAAAAAGACTTACTATACAGTGTGTGTGGTTGTCCATCTCCTTGTACCCTAAGATCGGCTGGCCACCGATTCAGGATGTCCCCCGCCTCTGGCGTGGAGACAAATGGGATTGGCTCCAGCATCCCCCGCTACCCTAATGAGGATAAAGCAGTTCAGAAAATGAGATGAGGCTTACTATACATGGTCATTTTTTTTAAAAGCCTTACTATACTATGTCGTTTTTTTTAGGGAAAAAAGCCTTACTATACTATGTCGTTTTTTAAGAAGAAAAAAAACCTTACTATATTATGTCGTTTTTTAAGAAAAAAAGCCTTACTATACTATGTCGTTTTTTAAGAAGAAAAAAAACCTTACTATATTATGTCGTATTTTAAGAAAAAAAAGCCTTACTATACTATGTCGTTTTTTTAGGAAAAAAAGCCTTGCTATACTATGTTGTTTTTTAGGGAAAAAAGCATTACTATACTATGTCATTTTTTAAGAAAAAAAAACCCTTACTATATTATGTCATTTTTAGGGAAAAAACCTTATTATACTATGTCATTTTTAGGGAAAAAACCTTACTATACTATGTCGTTTTTAGGGAAAAAAAGCCTTACTATACTATGTCGTTTTTTTAGGAAAAAAAGCCTTACTATATTATGTCGTTTTTTAGGGAAAAAAGCCTTACTATACTATGTCGTTTTTTAGGGAAAAAAACTTTTCTATACTATGTCGTTTTTTTTGAAAAAAAAAGCCTTACTATACTATGTCGTTTTTTGGGGAAAATAGCCTTACTATACTATGTCATTTTTGGGGGAAAAAAGCCTTACTATACTATGTCGTTTTTTTAGGAAAAAAAGCCTGTCGTTTTTGAGGGAAAAAAGCCTTACTATACTATGTCGTTTTTTTTAAGAAAAAAAGCCTTACTATACTATGTCGTTTTTTAGGGAAAAAACCTTACTATACTATGCTGTTTTTTTTTTTTAGGAAAAAAAGGCTTACTATACCATGTCGTTTTTTAGGGAAAAAACCCTTTGTATACTATGTCGTTTTTAAAGGGAAAAAAAGCCTTACTATACTATGTCGTTTTTTAAGAAAAAAAAAGCCTTACTATACTATGTCGTTTTTTAGGGAAAAAACCCTTTGTATACTATGTCGTTTTTTGAGAAAAAAAACCCTTACTATACTATGTCGTTTTTTAGGAAAAAAAGCCTTACTATACTATGTCGTTTTTTAGGGGAAAAAAGCCTTACTATACTATGTTGTTTTTTAGGGAAAAAAGCATTACTATACTACGTCATTGTTTAAGAAAAAAAAAAACCTTACTATATTATGTCATTTTTAGGGAAAAAACCTTACTATACTATGTCGTTTTTAGGGGAACAAAGCCTTACTATACTATGTCGTTTTTTTAGGAAAAAAAGCCTTACTATATTATGTCGTTTTTTTTAGGGAAAAAAGCCGTACTATACTATGTCGTTTTTTAGGGAAAAAACCCTTTCTATACTGTCGTTTTTTTAGAAAAAAAAGCCTTACTATACTATGTCGTTTTTTGGGGAAAATAGCCTTACTATACTATGTCATTTTTGGGGGAAAAAAGCCTTACTATACTATGTCGTTTTTTTAGGAAAAAAAGCCTATGTCGTTTTTGAGGGAAAAAAGCCTTACTATACTATGTCGTTTTTTTTAAGAAAAAAAGCCTTACTATACTATGTCGTTTTTTAGGGAAAAAACCTTACTATACTATGCTGGTTTTTTTAGGAAAAAAAGGCTTACTATACCATGTCGTTTTTTAGGAAAAAAAGCCTTACTATACTATGTCGTTTTTAGGGAAAAAAACCTTTGTATACTATGTCGTTTTTTGAGAAAAAAAAAACCTTACTATACTATGTAGTTTTTTAGGAAAAAAAGCCTTACTATACTATGTCGTTTTTTAGGGGAAAAAAGCCTTACTATACTATGTCGTTTTTAAGGAAAAAAGACTTACTATACAGTGCGTGGTTGTCCGTCTCCTTGTACCCTAAGATCGTCTGGCCACCGAGTCAGGATGTCCCCCGCCTCTGGCCTGGAGACAAATGGGATTGGCTCCAGCATCCCCCGCTACCCTAATGAGGATAAAGCAGTTCAGAAAATGAGATGAGGCTTACTATACATGGTCATTTTTTTTTAAAGCCTTACTATACTTTGGTTTTTTTTTTAGGGAAAAAAGCCTTACTATACTATGTCGTTTTTTTAGGAAAAAAAGCCTTACTATATTATGTCATTTTTTTAGGGAAAAAAGCCTTACTATACTATGTCGTTTTTGGGGAAAATAGCCTTACTATACTATGTCATTTTTTGGGGAAAAAAGCCTTACTATACTATGTCCTTTTTTAGGTAAAAAAGCCTTACTATACTATGTCGTTTTTTTAGGAAAAAAAGCCTTACTATACTATGTCGTTTTTTTAAGAAAAAAAGCCTTACTATACCATGTCATTTTTAGGGAAAAAACCTTACTATACTATGTCGTTTTTAGGGAAAAAAAGCCTTACTATACTATGTCGTTTTTTTAGGAAAAAAAAGCCTTACTATACTATGTCGTTTTTTGGGGGAAAATAGCCTTACTATACTATGTCATTTTTTGGGGAAAAAAGCCTTACTATACTATGTCGTTTTTTAGGGAAAAAAAGCCTTACTATACTATGTCGTTTAAGAAAAAAAGCCTTACTATACTATGTCATTTTTTTAGGAAAAAAACCCTTACTATACTATGTTGTTTTTTAGGGAAAAAAGCATTACTATACTATGTCATTTTTTAAGAAAAAAAAAAGCCTTGCTATATTATGTCATTTTTAGGGAAAAAGCCTTACTATACTATGTCGTTTTTAGGGAAAAAAAGCCTTACTATACTATGTCGTTTTTTTAGGAAAAAAAGCCTTACTATATTATGTCGTTTTTTAGGGAAAAAAGCCTTACTATATTATGTCGTTTTTTTAGGGAAAAAAGCCTTACTATACTATGCTGTTTTTTGGGGGGGGGGAAAAAAGCCTTACTATATTATGTCGTTTTTTAGGGAAAAAAGCCTTACTATACTATGTCGTTTTTTAGGGAAAAAAACTTTTCTATACTATGTCGTTTTTTTTGAAAAAAAAAGCCTTACTATACTATGTCGTTTTTTGGGGAAAATAGCCTTACTATACTATGTCATTTTTGGGGGAAAAAAGCCTTACTATACTATGTCGTTTTTTTAGGAAAAAAAGCCTGTCGTTTTTGAGGGAAAAAAGCCTTACTATACTATGTCGTTTTTTTTAAGAAAAAAAGCCTTACTATACTATGTCGTTTTTTAGGGAAAAAACCTTACTATACTATGCTGTTTTTTTTTTTTAGGAAAAAAAGGCTTACTATACCATGTCGTTTTTTAGGAAAAAAAGCCTTACTATACTATGTCGTTTTTTAGGGAAAAAACCCTTTGTATACTATGTCGTTTTTAAAGGAAAAAAAAGCCTTACTATACTATGTCGTTTTTTAAGAAAAAAAAAGCCTTACTATACTATGTCGTTTTTTAGGGAAAAAACCCTTTGTATACTATGTCGTTTTTTGAGAAAAAAAACCCTTACTATACTATGTCGTTTTTTAGGAAAAAAAGCCTTACTATACTATGTCGTTTTTTAGGGGAAAAAAGCCTTACTATACTATGTTGTTTTTTAGGGAAAAAAGCATTACTATACTACGTCATTGTTTAAGAAAAAAAAAAACCTTACTATATTATGTCATTTTTAGGGAAAAAACCTTACTATACTATGTCGTTTTTAGGGGAACAAAGCCTTACTATACTATGTCGTTTTTTTAGGAAAAAAAGCCTTACTATATTATGTCGTTTTTTTTAGGGAAAAAAGCCGTACTATACTATGTCGTTTTTTAGGGAAAAAACCCTTTCTATACTGTCGTTTTTTTAGAAAAAAAAGCCTTACTATACTATGTCGTTTTTTGGGGAAAATAGCCTTACTATACTATGTCATTTTTTGGGGAAAAAAGCCTTACTATACTATGTCGTTTTTTTAGGAAAAAAAGCCTATGTCGTTTTTGAGGGAAAAAAGCCTTACTATACTATGTCGTTTTTTTTAAGAAAAAAAGCCTTACTATACTATGTCGTTTTTTAGGGAAAAAACCTTACTATACTATGCTGGTTTTTTTTGGAAAAAAAGGCTTACTATACCATGTCGTTTTTTAGGAAAAAAAGCCTTACTATACTATGTCGTTTTTAGGGAAAAAAACCTTTGTATACTATGTCGTTTTTTGAGAAAAAAAAAACCTTACTATACTATGTAGTTTTTTAGGAAAAAAAGCCTTACTATACTATGTCGTTTTTTAGGGGAAAAAAGCCTTACTATACTATGTCGTTTTTAAGGAAAAAAGACTTACTATACAGTGCGTGGTTGTCCGTCTCCTTGTACCCTAAGATCGTCTGGCCACCGAGTCAGGATGTCCCCCGCCTCTGGCCTGGAGACAAATGGGATTGGCTCCAGCATCCCCCGCTACCCTAATGAGGATAAAGCAGTTCAGAAAATGAGATGAGGCTTACTATACATGGTCATTTTTTTTTAAAGCCTTACTATACTTTGGTTTTTTTTTTAGGGAAAAAAGCCTTACTATACTATGTCGTTTTTTTAGGAAAAAAAGCCTTACTATATTATGTCATTTTTTTAGGGAAAAAAGCCTTACTATACTATGTCGTTTTTGGGGAAAATAGCCTTACTATACTATGTCATTTTTTGGGGAAAAAAGCCTTACTATACTATGTCCTTTTTTAGGTAAAAAAGCCTTACTATACTATGTCGTTTTTTTAGGAAAAAAAGCCTTACTATACTATGTCGTTTTTTTAAGAAAAAAAGCCTTACTATACCATGTCATTTTTAGGGAAAAAACCTTACTATACTATGTCGTTTTTAGGGAAAAAAAGCCTTACTATACTATGTCGTTTTTTTAGGAAAAAAAAGCCTTACTATACTATGTCGTTTTTTGGGGGAAAATAGCCTTACTATACTATGTCATTTTTTGGGGAAAAAAGCCTTACTATACTATGTCGTTTTTTAGGGAAAAAAAGCCTTACTATACTATGTCGTTTAAGAAAAAAAGCCTTACTATACTATGTCATTTTTTTAGGAAAAAAACCCTTACTATACTATGTTGTTTTTTAGGGAAAAAAGCATTACTATACTATGTCATTTTTTAAGAAAAAAAAAAAGCCTTGCTATATTATGTCATTTTTAGGGAAAAAGCCTTACTATACTATGTCGTTTTTAGGGAAAAAAAGCCTTACTATACTATGTCGTTTTTTTAGGAAAAAAAGCCTTACTATATTATGTCGTTTTTTAGGGAAAAAAGCCTTACTATATTATGTCGTTTTTTTAGGGAAAAAAGCCTTACTATACTATGCTGTTTTTTGGGGGGGGGGAAAAAAGCCTTACTATATTATGTCGTTTTTTAGGGAAAAAAGCCTTACTATACTATGTCGTTTTTTAGGGAAAAAAACTTTTCTATACTATGTCGTTTTTTTTGAAAAAAAAAGCCTTACTATACTATGTCGTTTTTTGGGGAAAATAGCCTTACTATACTATGTCATTTTTGGGGGAAAAAAGCCTTACTATACTATGTCGTTTTTTTAGGAAAAAAAGCCTGTCGTTTTTGAGGGAAAAAAGCCTTACTATACTATGTCGTTTTTTTTAAGAAAAAAAGCCTTACTATACTATGTCGTTTTTTAGGGAAAAAACCTTACTATACTATGCTGTTTTTTTTTTTTAGGAAAAAAAGGCTTACTATACCATGTCGTTTTTTAGGAAAAAAAGCCTTACTATACTATGTCGTTTTTTAGGGAAAAAACCCTTTGTATACTATGTCGTTTTTAAAGGAAAAAAAAGCCTTACTATACTATGTCGTTTTTTAAGAAAAAAAAAGCCTTACTATACTATGTCGTTTTTTAGGGAAAAAACCCTTTGTATACTATGTCGTTTTTTGAGAAAAAAAACCCTTACTATACTATGTCGTTTTTTAGGAAAAAAAGCCTTACTATACTATGTCGTTTTTTAGGGGAAAAAAGCCTTACTATACTATGTTGTTTTTTAGGGAAAAAAGCATTACTATACTACGTCATTGTTTAAGAAAAAAAAAAACCTTACTATATTATGTCATTTTTAGGGAAAAAACCTTACTATACTATGTCGTTTTTAGGGGAACAAAGCCTTACTATACTATGTCGTTTTTTTAGGAAAAAAAGCCTTACTATATTATGTCGTTTTTTTTAGGGAAAAAAGTCGTACTATACTATGTCGTTTTTTAGGGAAAAAACCCTTTCTATACTGTCGTTTTTTTAGAAAAAAAAGCCTTACTATACTATGTCGTTTTTTGGGGAAAATAGCCTTACTATACTATGTCATTTTTTGGGGAAAAAAGCCTTACTATACTATGTCGTTTTTTTAGGAAAAAAAGCCTATGTCGTTTTTGAGGGAAAAAAGCCTTACTATACTATGTCGTTTTTTTTAAGAAAAAAAGCCTTACTATACTATGTCGTTTTTTAGGGAAAAAACCTTACTATACTATGCTGGTTTTTTTTGGAAAAAAAGGCTTACTATACCATGTCGTTTTTTAGGAAAAAAAGCCTTACTATACTATGTCGTTTTTAGGGAAAAAAACCTTTGTATACTATGTCGTTTTTTGAGAAAAAAAAAACCTTACTATACTATGTAGTTTTTTAGGAAAAAAAGCCTTACTATACTATGTCGTTTTTTAGGGGAAAAAAGCCTTACTATACTATGTCGTTTTTAAGGAAAAAAGACTTACTATACAGTGCGTGGTTGTCCGTCTCCTTGTACCCTAAGATCGTCTGGCCACCGAGTCAGGATGTCCCCCGCCTCTGGCCTGGAGACAAATGGGATTGGCTCCAGCATCCCCCGCTACCCTAATGAGGATAAAGCAGTTCAGAAAATGAGATGAGGCTTACTATACATGGTCATTTTTTTTTAAAGCCTTACTATACTTTGGTTTTTTTTTTAGGGAAAAAAGCCTTACTATACTATGTCGTTTTTTTAGGAAAAAAAGCCTTACTATATTATGTCATTTTTTTAGGGAAAAAAGCCTTACTATACTATGTCGTTTTTGGGGAAAATAGCCTTACTATACTATGTCATTTTTTGGGGAAAAAAGCCTTACTATACTATGTCCTTTTTTAGGTAAAAAAGCCTTACTATACTATGTCGTTTTTTTAGGAAAAAAAGCCTTACTATACTATGTCGTTTTTTTAAGAAAAAAAGCCTTACTATACCATGTCATTTTTAGGGAAAAAACCTTACTATACTATGTCGTTTTTAGGGAAAAAAAGCCTTACTATACTATGTCGTTTTTTTAGGAAAAAAAAGCCTTACTATACTATGTCGTTTTTTGGGGGAAAATAGCCTTACTATACTATGTCATTTTTTGGGGAAAAAAGCCTTACTATACTATGTCGTTTTTTAGGGAAAAAAAGCCTTACTATACTATGTCGTTTAAGAAAAAAAGCCTTACTATACTATGTCATTTTTTTAGGAAAAAAACCCTTACTATACTATGTTGTTTTTTAGGGAAAAAAGCATTACTATACTATGTCATTTTTTAAGAAAAAAAAAAAGCCTTGCTATATTATGTCATTTTTAGGGAAAAAGCCTTACTATACTATGTCGTTTTTAGGGAAAAAAAGCCTTACTATACTATGTCGTTTTTTTAAGGAAAAAAAGCCTTACTATATTATGTCGTTTTTTAGGGAAAAAAGCCTTACTATATTATGTCGTTTTTTTAGGGAAAAAAGCCTTACTATACTATGCTGTTTTTTTGGGGGGGGGAAAAAAGCCTTACTATACTATGTCGTTTTTTTAGAGAAAAAAAAGCCTTACTATACTATGTCGTTTTTTGGGGGAAAATAGCCTTACTATACTATGTCGTTTTTTAGGAAAAAAAGCCTTACTATACTATGTCGTTTTTTTAGGAAAAAAAGCCTTACTATACTATGTCGTTTTTGGGGGAAAAAAGCCTTACTATACTATGTCGTTTTTTTAAGAAAAAAAGCCTTACTATACTATGTCGTTTTTTAGGGAAAAAACCTTACAATACTATGCTGTTTTTTTGGGGGGGGGGGAAAGGCTTACTATACTATGTCGTTTTTTAGGGAAAAGACCCTTTGTATACTATGTCGTTTTTTAAGAAAAAAAAGCCTTACTATACTATGTCGTTTTTTAGGGAAAAAACCCTTTGTATACTATGTCGTTTTTTGAGAAAAAAACCCTTACTATTCTATGTCGTTTTTTAGGAAAAAAAGCCTTACTATACTATGTCGTTTTTTAGGGAAAAAAAGCCTTACTATACCATGTCGTTTTTAAGGAAAAAAGACTTACTATACAGTGCGTGGTTGTCCGTCTCCTTGTACCCTAAGATCGTCTGGCCACCGATTCAGGATGTCCCCCGCCTCTGGCCTGGAGACAAATGGGATTGGCTCCAGCATCCCCCGCTACCCTAATGAGGATAAAGCAGTTCAGAAAATGAGATGAGGCTTACTAGATACATGGTCATTTTTTTTAAAAGCCTTACTATACTATGTCGTTTTTTTAGGGAAAAAAGCCTTACTATTCTATGTCGTTTTTTAGGAAAAAAAGCCTTAATATACTATGTCGTTTTTTAAGAAAAAAAGCCTTACTATACTATGTCGTTTTTTAAGAAAAAAAGCCTTACTATACTATGTTGTTTTTTAAGAAAAAAAAGCCTATGTCGTTTTTTAGGAAAAAAAGCCTTAGTATACTATGTCGTTTTTTAAGAAAAAAAGCCTTACTATACTGTGTCGTTTTTTAGGAAAAAAAGCCTTACTATACTGTGTCGTTTTTTAAGAAAAAAAGCCTTACTATACTATGTCGTTTTTAGGGAAAAAAGCCTTACTATACTATGTCGTTTTTTAGGGGAAAAAAGCCTTACTATACTATGTCGTTTTTTAAGAAAAAAAAAACCTTACTATATTATGTCGTTTTTTAGGGAAAAAGCCTTACTATACTGTGTCGTTTTTTAGGAAAAAAAGCCTTACTATACTATGTCGTTTTTTTAAGAAAAAAGCCTTACTATACTATGTCGTTTTTTAAGAAAAAAAAAGCCTTACTATACTATGTCGTTTTTTAGGAAAAAAAGCCTTACTATACTATGTCGTTTTTTAAGAAAAAAAGCCTTACTATACTATGTCATTTTTTTTTAGGAAAAAAAGCCTTACTATACTCATTCGTTTTTTAAGGAAAAAAGCCTTAAGATATACTATGTAGTTTTTTAATTTAAAAAAAAAGCCTTACTATACTATGTTGTTTTTTAGGAAAAAAAAGGCTTACTATACTATGTCGTTTTTTAGGAAAAAAGCCTTACTATACTATGTCGTTTTTTAGGAAAAAAGCCTTACTATACTATGTCGTTTTTTTTAGGGAAAAAAGCCTTACTATACTATGTCGTTTTTTAAGAAGAAAAAAAACCTTACTATATTATATCGTATTTTAAGAAAAAAAAGCCTTACTATACTATGTCGTTTTTTAAGAAAAAAAGCCTTACTATACTATGTCGTTTTTTTAGGAAAAAAAGCCTTGCTATACTATGTTGTTTTTTAGGGAAAAAAGCATTACTATACTATGTCATTTTTTAAGAAAAAAAAACCCTTACTATATTATGTGATTTTTAGGGAAAAAACCTTACTATACTATGTCGTTTTTAGGGAAAAAAAGCCTTACTATACTATGTCGTTTTTTTAGGAAAAAAAGCCTTACTATATTATGTCGTTTTTTAGGGAAAAAAGCCTTACTATACTATGTCGTTTTTTTAGGGAAAAAAACTTTTCTATACTATGTCGTTTTTTTAGAAAAAAAAAGCCTTACTATACTATGTCGTTTTTTGGGGAAAATAGCCTTACTATACTATGTCATTTTTGGGGGAAAAAAGCCTTACTATACTATGTCGTTTTTTTAGGAAAAAAAGCCTATGTCGTTTTTGAGGGAAAAAAGCCTTACTATACTATGTTGTTTTTTTAAAGAAAAAAAGCCTTACTATACTATGTCGTTTTTTAGGGAAAAAACCTTACTATACTATGCTGTTTTTTTTTTTAGGGAAAAAAAGGCTTACTATACCATGTCGTTTTTTTAGGAAAAAAAGCCTTACTATACTATGTCGTTTTTTAGGGAAAAAACCCTTTGTATACTATGTCGTTTTTAAAGGAAAAAAAAGCCTTACTATACTATGTCGTTTTTTTAGGGAAAAAACCCTTTGTATACTATGTCGTTTTTTAGGAAAAAAAACCCTTACTATACTATGTCGTTTTTTAAGAAAAAAAAAAGCCTTACTATACTATGTCGTTTTTTTAGGGAAAAAACCCTTTGTATACTATGTCGTTTTTTAGGGAAAAAAACCCTTACTATACTATGTCGTTTTTTAGGAAAAAAAGCCTTCCTATACTGTCGTTTTTTAGGGGGAAAAAGCCTTACTATACTATGTTGTTTTTTAGGGAAAAAAGCATTACTATACTACGTCATTTTTTAAGAAAAAAAAAAACCTTACTATATTATGTCATTTTTAGGGAAAAAACCTTACTATACTATGTCGTTTTTAGGGGAACAAAGCCTTACTATACTATGTCGTTTTTTTAGGAAAAAAAGCCTTACTATACTATGTCGTTTTTTAGGGGAAAAAAGCCTTACTATACTATGTCGTTTTTTAAGAAAAAAAAACCTTACTATATTATGTCGTTTTTTAGGGAAAAAGCCTTACTATACTGTGTCGTTTTTTAGGAAAAAAAGCCTTACTATACTATGTCGTTTTTTTAAGAAAAAAGCCTTACTATACTGTGTCGTTTTTTAAGAAAAAAAGCCTTACTATACTATGTCGTTTTTAGGGAAAAAAGCCTTACTATACTATGTCGTTTTTTAAGAAAAAAAAAAAGCCTTACTATACTATGTCGTTTTTTAGGAAAAAAAGCCTTACTATACTATGTCATTTTTTTTAAAAGCCTTACTATACTATGTCGTTTTTTTTAGGGAAAAAAAGCCTTACTATACTATGTCGTTTTTTAAGAAGAAAAAAAACTTTACTATATTATGTCGTTTTTTAAGAAAAAAAGCCTTACTATACTATGTCGTTTTTTAAGAAGAAAAAAACCTTACTATATTATGTCGTATTTTAAGAAAAAAAAGCCTTACTATACTATGTCGTTTTTTAAGAAAAAAAGCCTTACTATACTATGTCGTTTTTTTAGGGAAAAATAGCCTTACTATACTATGTCGTTTTGTAAGAAAAAAAGCCTTACGATATACTATGTCATTTTTTAATTTTTTAAAAAAGCCTTACTATACTATGTTGTTTTTTAGGAAAAAAAAGGCTTACTATTCTGTTGTTTTTTAAGAAAAAAAGCCTTACTATACTATGTCGTTTAAAAAAAAAAAAAGCCTTACTATACTATTTCATTTTTTAAGAAAAAAAGCCTTACTATACTATGTTGTTTTTTTAGGAGAAAAAAAGGCTTACTTTTCTATGTCGTTGAAGAAAAAATGCCTGTCGTTTTTTAAGAAAAAAAGCCTTACTATACTATGTCGTTTTTGAGGGGAAAAAGCCTTACTATACTATGTCATTTTTTAAGAAAAAAAGCCTTACTATACTATGTCATTTTTTAGGAAAAATAGCCTTACTATACTATGTCGTTTTTTAGGGGAAAAAGCCTTACTATACTATGTCGTTTTTTAGGGAAAAAAGCCTTACTATACTATGTCGTTTTTTTAGGGGGAAAAGCCTTACTATATTATGTCGTTTTTTAAGAAAAAAAAGCTTACTATATGATGACAAGTAGGCTTTTTGTGTTGTGATAATGACGACAGGGCCTATGTCCGATTATTATTATTATTATGTCGTTTTTTAAGAAAAAAAGCCTTACTATACTATGTCATTTTTTATGAAAAATAGCCTTACTATACTATGTCGTTTTTAGGAGAGAAAAAAAAGCCTTAATATACTATGTCATTTTTAGGAGAAAAAGAGCCTTACTATTTATACTATTTCGTTTTTTAAGAAAAAAAGCCTTACTATACTATGTCATTTTTTAAGAAAAAAGCCTTACTATACTATGTCGTTTTTTGGTTTGAAAAAAGCGCCTTACTATACTATGTCGTTTTTTAAGGAAAAAAAAGCCTTACTATACTATGTCGTTTTTCAGGGAAAAAAGCCTAACTATACTATGTCGTTTTTTAAGAAAAAAAGCCTTACTATACTATGTTGTTTTTTAGGGAAAAAAGCCTTACTATACTATGTCGTTTTTAAAGGAAAAAAAAGTCTTACTATGTCGTTTTTTAATTTTAAAAAAGCCTTACTAGCTGTCGTTTTTTTTTAAAGCCTTACTATACTATGTCGTTTTTTAATTTTAAAAAGCCTAACTATTCTGTCATTTTTTAAAGAAAAAAAGCCTTACTAAACTGTCGTTTTTTAAGTAAATAAGCCTTACCATACAATGTTGTTTTTTAAGAAAAAAAAGCCTTACGATATACTATGTCATTTTTTAGTTTAAAAAAAAAAAGCCTTACTATACTATGTCGTTTTTTAGGGAAAAAAACCTTACTATACTATGTCGTTTTTTAGGAAAACCTTACTATACTGTGTCGTTTTTTAATTTAAAAAAGCCTTACTATCTGTCGTTTTTTAATTTAAAAAAAGCCTTACTATCTGTCTTTTTTTAAAGCCTTACTAAAATATGTCGTTTTTTAATTTAAAAAAAAAGCCTTACTATACTGTCGTTTTTTTCTTAAGAAAAAAAGCCTTACTATATACTATGTCATTTTTTTAAAGAAAAAAGCCTTACTATACTATGTCATTTTTAGGGGGAAAACGCCTTACTATGCTATGTCCTTTTTTAGGAAAAAAGCCTTACTATACTATGTCGTTTTTTAGGGGGAAAAGCCTTACTATATTATGTCGTTTTTTAAGAAAAAAAAGCTTACTATATGATGACAAGTAGGCTTTTTGTGTTGTGATAATGACGACAGGGCCTATGTCCGATTATTATTATTATTATGTCGTTTTTTAGGGAAAAAAGCCTTACTGTGCTATGTCGTTTTTTTAAGAAAAAAAGCCTTACTATACTATGTCGTTTTTTAAGAAAAAAAAAGCCTTACTATACTATGTCGTTTTTTAAGAAAAAAAAGCCTTACTATACTATGTCGTTTTTTAGGGAAAAAAGCCTAACTATACTTTGTTGTTTTTTTAAGAAAAAAAGCCTACTATCCTATGTCGTTTTTTGGGGGAAAAATAGCCTTACTATACTATGTCGTTTTTTAAGAAAAAAAGCCCTACTATACTATGTCGTTTTGCAAGAAAAAAGCCTTACTATATGTCGTTTTTTAATTTTAAAAAAGCCTAACTATTCTGTCATTTTTTAAAGAAAAAAAGCCTTACTAAACTGTCGTTTTTTAAGTAAATAAGACTCACTATACAATGTTGTTTTTTAAGAAAAAAAGCCGTACTATACTATGTCGTTTTTTAAGAAAAAAAGCCTTACTATACTATGTCGTTTTTTTAAAATAAAAAAGCCTTACTATACTATGTCGTTTTTAGGAAAAAAAGCCTTACTATACTGTCGTTTTTTAAGGAAAAAAAGCCTTACTATACTATGTCGTTTTTAGGAAAAAAAGCCTTACTATACTGTCGTTTTTTAAGGAAAAAAAGCCTTACTATACTATGTCGTTTTTAGGAAAAAAAGCCTTACTATACTGTCGTTTTTTAAGAAAAAAAAGCCTTACTATACTATGTCGTTTTTTTAATTAAAAAAGCCTTACTATACTATGTCGTTTTTTAAGAAAAAAAGCCTTACTATACTATGTCGTTTTTTTAAGAAAAAAAGCCTTACTATACTATGTCGTTTTTTAAGAAAAAATAGCCTTACTATACTATGTTGTTTTTTTTAAGAAAAAAGCCTTACTATACTATGTCGTTTTTTAAGAAAAAGCTTGACTATACTGTCGTTTTTTAAATAAAAAAGCCTTACTATACTATGTTGTTTTTTAAGAAAAAAAGCCTTACTATACTATGTCGTTTTTAAAAGAAAGCCTTACTATACTATGTCGTTTTTTAATTTAAAAAAGCCTTACTATCTGTCATTTTTTAATTTAAAAAGCCTTAGTATCTGTCGTTTTTTAATTTAAAAAAGCCTTACTATCTGTCGTTTTTTAATTTTAAAAAAAGCCTTACTATCTGTCTTTTTTTAAAGCCTTACTAAAATATGTCGTTTTTTAATTTAAAAAAAAAAGCCTTACTATACTGTCGTTTTTCTTAAGAAAAAAAGCCTTACTATATACTATGTCATTTTTTTAAAGAAAAAAGCCTTACTATACTATGTCGTTTTTAGGGGGAAACCGCCTTACTATGCTATGTCCTTTTTTAGGAAAAAAAGCCTTACTATACTATGTCGTTTTTAAAGGAAAAAAGCCTTACCATACTTTGTCGTTTTTTTAAGAAAAAAAAGCCTTACTATACTATGTCGTTTTTTTTTTTTTAAAGCCTTACTATATTATGTTATTTTTTAGGAAAAAAAGCCTTACTATATATACTATATATTTTTTTAAGAATAAAGCTTTACTATACATGGTCATTTTTAAGGCTTTTTTTGTAAGGCTTTAAAACAAAAACAATGTATAAGGCTTTTAAAAAAAAAAAAAAAAACGACCATCTATTGTAAGCCTTTTTTCCCAAAAAATGACTATGTATACATTGTCATTTTTTAGGGGAAAAAAAAGCCTAACGATGGACAGATAAAAGCCTTTTTTCCCCCGACCAAAAGCCGGCCAAATCTCTTGTGGCTACCCACCGTAACAGATGACGCAGTTCTTCACCTTCCTCAATTCAGCGGCCACGTCCCCCCACAGAACGGTGAAGACCGACTTCCCGCTCTCGTCCAGCTGAAAGCAAAGACCCGATTAAGCGGACGGACGGCCAAATTCCATCCCTGGGGGGGCGGGGCTTGCCTGCATGGCGCGACCGATGCGCACGGAACTCCATGACAGCCGCCAGCACGTCTTCCCCATCTTGTGAATTTGAATTATTTTCTATAATATTTTTTCCAACAACCCTATCTTTTTTGTAATGCGAGTGATGCGATCAATTCCCTCAAAATCAAGAGGAAGTGGCGCAAAAATATTCCCAAAGCAACAGAAAATGAGGGATTGCTAACTGTTCAGACATGGGCTTGATCATCATCATCGAATCATCAAAAGCCTAATTGTCATCATACACAGCAGCGTATGACGAAATTGGTCGTCTCGAGATGTCCTCGGGGACATGCGGCAGGTTCGTTGGCAATCTGCTCTGATGGATTTATGGCATCTCCTCCCGAGAGCAACCAAATCCTGGCGACTGTAGAAAAGGTTTGCTTGGCAGATGTTAGCAAACAACGACAAGACTGAGGAAACAAAACACCAAACTGGAGAGCAAGAGCCAGCTGCATCCACCCGCGCCGCCATCTTGGATCACTTACCTCCTTCCAACCAAAACGTTTGAAGAATTGAGCCAATTCAGAGTGTCTGTCGTAAGATGGCCGCCAGTCACTAACACCAACGACAGGGCCTCAAGACTCCTAGTTTACACGTACCCGTGAAGCACGCTGAAAGAGAGCAAACACGGGTGGAATGGGCTCGGCTTGCGATTGGACGACGGCACGGGCCGGCGGGCGTGGCCGACTCACCGCAGTTGTCTCTGTCCCTGTCGTCCATCAGTCCGTGCCGTCCGTCCACGCCCAAAAGTCCGCAGGGGGGGGGAAAAGTTATAGCTTTTGGAAATTTCCAATAATTTAAGGATTTTTTTTTTGCAAAGTGTGCTGAATTTTGCACTCACCTTGATCCCTCTGTCTGTCCCTGCCGTCCGTCCCTGCCGTCCGTCCATGCCCAAAAGTCCGCAGAGGAGAAAAAAAGTTCAAGTCTTTGAACATTTTCCAATATTTTTTTTTTGGCAAAGTGTGTTGAATTTTGCACTCACCTTGATCCCTCCGTCTGTCCCTGCCGTCCGTCCCTGGCGTCCGTCCCTGCCGTCCGTCCCTGCCGTCCGTCCCTGCCGTCCGTCCGTCCCTGCCGTCCGTCCTTGCCGTCC
This sequence comes from Stigmatopora argus, assembly GCF_051989625.1. Classification (NCBI taxonomy): domain Eukaryota; kingdom Metazoa; phylum Chordata; class Actinopteri; order Syngnathiformes; family Syngnathidae; genus Stigmatopora; species Stigmatopora argus. The sequence continues at coordinate 13,192,854 of NC_135395.1, forward strand.
ATCTTTGGCGTCCGTTCATGCCCAAAAGTCCACGGGGGAAAAAAAGGTTCAAGTCTTTGAAATTTTTCCAATAAATTAATTACATTTTTTTAGCAAGGTGTGCTGAATTTTGCACTCACCTTGATCCCTCCGTCTGTCCCTGCCGTCCGTCCTTGCCGTCCATCTTTGCCGTCCGTTCATGCCCAAAAGTCCACGGGGGAAAAAAAGGTTCAAGTCTTTGAAATTTTTCCAATAAATTAATTACATTTTTTTAGCAAGGTGTGCTGAATTTTGCACTCACCTTGATCCCTCCGTCTGTCCCTGCCGTCCGTCCCTGCCGTCCGTCCTTGCCGTCCATCTTTGCCGTCCATCTTTGCCGTCCGTTCATGCCCAAAAATCCACGGGGGAAAAAAAGGTTCAAGTCTTTGAAATTTTTCCAATAAATTAATTACATTTTTTTAGCAAGGTGTGCTGAATTTTGCACTCACCTTGATCCCTCTGTCCGTCCGTGCCGTCCGTCCGTCAGTGCCGTCCGTCCGTGCCGTCCGTCCGTGCCTGCCGTCCGTGCCGTCCGTCCGTCCGTGCCTGCCGTCCGTGCCGTCCCTGCCGTCCGTGCCGTCCCTGCCGTCCGTGCCGTCCCTGCCGTCCGTGCCGTCCCTGCCGTCCGTCCCGTCCCTGCCGTCCGTCCCTGCCGTCCGTCCCTGCCGTCCGTCCCTGCCGTCCGTCCCCAAAACTCAGCAGGGGAGAAAAGTGTCCAAAACTCCACTAGGGAGAAAAGCGTCCAAACCTCCACTGGGGAGAAAAGTGTCCATAAATCCATGGGTAAAAAAAAGTGTCCAAAACTCCACTGGGGAGAAAAGTGTCCAAAACTCCACTGGGGAGAAAAGTGTCCAAAAAGTGTCCAAAACTCCACTGGGGAGAAAAGTGTCCAAAAAGTGTCCAAAACTCCACTGGGGAGAAAAGTGTCCAAAAAGTGTCCAAAACTCCACTGGGGAGAAAAGTGTCCAAAAAGTGTCCAAAACTCCACTGGGGAGAAAAGTGTCCAAAAAGTGTCCAAAACTCCACTGGGGAGAAAAGTGTCCAAAAAGTGTCCAAAACTCCACTGGGGAGAAAAGTGTCCAAAAAGTGTCCAAAACTCCACTGGGGAGAAAAGTGTCCAAAAAGTGTCCAAAACTCCACTGGGGAGAAAAGTGTCCAAAAAGTGTCCAAAACTCCACTGGGGAGAAAAGTGTCCAAAAAGTGTCCAAAACTCCACTGGGGAGAAGTGTCCAAAAAGTGTCCAAAACTCCACTAGGGAGAAAAGTGTCCACAAATCAAAACTCAAAAGACCAAAATACTTACCTGCACCGGTAAAAAAGTGTCCAAAAGTCCACCGGTAAAAAAGTGTCCATAAATCCACGGGTAAAAAAAGTGTCCAAACGTCCACGGGTAAAAAAGTGTCCAAAACTCCACCGGGGAGAAAAGTGTCCAAAACTCCACTGGGGAGAAAAAAAGTGTCCAAAACTCCACTGGGGAGAAAAAAAGTGTCCAAAACTCCACTGGGGAGAAAAAAAGTGTCCAAAACTCCACTGGGGAGAAAAAAAGTGTCCAAAACTCCACTGGGGAGAAAAAAAGTGTCCAAAACTCCACTGGGGAGAAAAGTGTCCAAAAAGTGTCCAAAACTCCACTGGGGAGAAGTGTCCAAAAAGTGTCCAAAACTCCACTAGGGAGAAAAGTGTCCACAAATCAAAACTCAAAAGACCAAAATACTTACCTGCACCGGTAAAAAAGTGTCCAAAAGTCCACCGGTAAAAAAGTGTCCATAAATCCACGGGTAAAAAAGTGTCCATAAATCCACGGGTAAAAAAGTGTCCAAACGTCCACGGGTAAAAAAGTGTCCAAAACTCCACCGGGGAGAAAAGTGTCCAAAAAGTGTCCAAAACTCCACCGGGGAGAAAAGTGTCCAAAAAGTGTCCAAAACTCCACTGGGGAGAAAAAAAGTGTCCAAAACTCCACTGGGGAGAAAAAAAGTGTCCAAAACTCCACTGGGGAGAAAAAAAGTGTCCAAAACTCCACTGGGGAGAAAAAAAGTGTCCAAAACTCCACTGGGGAGAAAAAAAGTGTCCAAAACTCCACTGGGGAGAAAAAAAGTGTCCGAAACTCCACTGGGGAGAAAAAAAGTGTCCGAAACTCCACTGGGGAGAAAAAAAGTGTCCGAAACTCCACTGGGGAGAAAAAAAGTGTCCGAAACTCCACTGGGGAGAAAAAAAGTGTCCGAAACTCCACTGGGGAGAAAAAAAGTGTCCAAAACTCCACTGGGGAGAAAAAAAGTGTCCAAAACTCCACTGGGGAGAAAAAAAGTGTCCAAAACTCCACTGGGGAGAAAAAAGTGTCCAAAACTCCACTGGGGAGAAAAAAAGTGTCCAAAACTCCACTGGGGAGAAAAAAAGTGTCCAAAACTCCACTGGGGAGAAAAGTGTCCAAAAAGTGTCCAAAACTCCACTGGGGAGAAAAGTGTCCAAAACGCCACTGTGAAGAAGTATCCATAAATCCGCCGTCCGTCCGTCTGTGCCGTCCATCCATGCCGTCCGTCCCTGCCGTCCGTCCATGCCGTCCGTCCGTCCATGCCGTCCGTCCGTCCATGCCGTCCGTCCGTCCATGCCGTCCGTCCGTCCATGCCGTCCGTCCATCCATGCCGTCCGTCCATCCATGCCGTCCAGGTTGAACTTCACTTTAGTGTCCCGGAGGTACTGAGCCAGGCCGGCGTGGTGCAGTCAGACCAGGTGGCCCCAGGCCTTTTAGAACTCAAGCCGCTGTCCAGGAAGATGTCCGTCAACTTTAAAAAGCCACACAGGGACAGAGTTTAGTCTGCTTTCTAAACAAACATTTATAGCCTTAATTCCATCGTGTACATACACTACAACAAGTGCATGCCATACAATGTGTGTCAATCAATCACAATTGCATTTAACATCATTAACCAAAACTTTGAGCCCATTCGCACCGACAAACAAGTGTATTTTTACAAACAAAATCATAGGAGTATGAACATTAGCTTAACTAACGCTCATTTAGCATCCACAATAAAGTACAGTTAGAAGCACTACGACTACGTGGACTCCCTGCTAGCGTAGCGATTAGCCATTCGCGGCTAGCGCTAGCCTCGTGCTAATCGCTCATTAGCATGATATTTCCACACAAAAAAAGACAGTTGGAATCCCGTAACAATAACCACCGCGTTAAGAACACCGCTCGGTTCTTATGAATACTTGCCCAATACATAATTTAGCAAAATAACATTAAAATTTAAGCTTGAGGTTTAACCTTAACCCATGCTTGCTTAGCGGAGCTCAACATGGCGATCTTCAGATCAAACTAAAGGCACACTTGTTCACTATAACAAGTAAGTAACTCGTAAGACATCAAAATAAACGCACACTTGTTCATTATAACAAGCAACTAACTCGTAAGACATTAAAATAAATGTTATAATTATTGTTATACCTGACTGGCGTGCAATAGGTCTGAGATACAGTGTGCCTAGCCCCACCACCTGAAGTCATTTGAAGTTAATCAGCGTGTTTTCGTCTCAGTGCCCTGTGATTGGCTGGCAAGCCATAGTTGGCCGTGATAGGCTCCAGCATCCCTGCAACCCCTGCGAAGTAAAGCGGTGCGGAAAACTATTGAATCAATGAATGATTTATTTTGAAAAACGGAATTATATCGGCACCATAAGATGGACCAGAGCTATTTTGTATAGCTACCAAAGAGATGTGTATTCTCAAATCAATAAAACTGAATACAGTATAAACCATTATATATATATATATATATATATATATATATATATATATATATATATATATATATATATATATATATATATATATATATATATATATATATATATATATATATATATATATATGTGTGTGTGTGTGTGTGTGTAATGGTTTAATTTGAAACTGCTGTATTCAGTTTTATTGAACCCCTATATATATATATATATATATATATATATATATATATATATATATATATATATATATATATATATATATATGTGTGTGTGTGTGTAATGGTTTATTTTGAAACTGCTGTATTCAGTTTTATTGAACCCATTTATATATATATATATATATATATATATATATATATATATATATATATATATATATATATATATATATATATATATATATATATATATATATATATATATATATATATATATATATATATATTCTCGTCCTTAAAAGCCAAAAGTCAATATGTACTTGACTATTTGACTGTGGTTTCAAAGTAAACCATTACACGCGTATCTGTGTCTGTGCGCGTGTCTGTGTCTGTGCGCGCGTGTGTCTGTGCGCGCGTGTGTCTGTGCGCACGCGCGTCTGTGTGCGCGGGTCTGTGCGCGCGTCTGTGCGCGCGTCTGTGCGCGCGTCTGTGCGCGCGTCTGTGCGCGCGTCTGTGCGCGCGTCTGTGCGCGCGTCTGTGCGCGCGTCTGTGCGCGCGTCTGTGCGCGCGTCTGTGCGCGCGTCTGTGCGCGCGTCTGTGCGCGCGTCTGTGCGCGCGTCTGTGCGCGCGTCTGTGCGCGCGTCTGTGCGCGCGTCTGTGCGCGCGTCTGTGCGCGCGTGTGTGTGTGTATGTGTGTGTGTGTGATGGTTTACTTTGAAACCGCAGTCAAATAGTCAAATACATATTAACTTTTGGATTTTTAGGAAGAGAAAATGACTAGAGTCCAACCATTATGACTAATTTGTGGCATCCAGGAGCTAAAATCTGTCATCGCCGCTGGCTAAAACTGCCAGATGGATTTACAAACAGTGGAAACTCCCAGAAAACAAGCACACTGTATAGTAAGGCTTTTTTTCCCTTGAAACATTTTTAAAGTTGTTTAACAATCGCCGCCAGTGTCTCCGTCAAGGCAAAAAAAATAATTTCTGCGTCATCATACATTTTTCCCTGACCATTTATTTAACCGTATGTCCGCAATATGTATGGATTGGAGATCTGTCACGTAAAGTTAAATTGAAAAAGGTCCTTGGCGGAGGCAATTGTTTTTTTTTTTTGGAAGAGGTCACTCTAAAAGTATTCATCCTGAAATGTTCCATGATATTTTTCTTCCCGGCTGGGTTTAAGTCGGGGGATAATCGTTTAGCGTTTACATAGTGCTTTTTCATTTGCCATTTTTTGGGACGGATCGTAACGATCACCTCCTCGCCGTCACCAATTAGCTGGGGGGTGGGCAAAGGGTTTGTAGAAGCAACGGGGGTTGGGCAAGAGAAGCACCTGACGGCAATCCACTGATTGCACTTGTAGGACACTAGTATTGTGGAAAGCTTGCTCTTTATGAAAACCTACATTTTGTGGAATAGTTTGAAATGAAAGCTTAGTTTTATGGGATGCTATGCCTTTACATCAAATCAAAAGCCTTTAGTGTCATCATACACCGCTGCATATAATGAAATGGGTAAAATATCATTCAACAAAGGTGCTCTTAAATGAGTCAAAATGGTCAAAAGTCTGCATTTTGATGGCCAACATTTACAATAGGTCCAGAAAAAGACTTGGACTGGCTTGGAGAGTCTGCAACAGGGGTCCTCGAGGGCCGCTGTGGGTTGGGCCAGCATTTTGTTCCGAAACATCCAGCACAGCAACGGGGGTTGGGCTGCAAGAAGCACCTGACGCCAAGCCACTGATTGCACTTGTGGGACACTAGTATTGTGGAAAGCTTTGCTCTTTATGAAAACCTACATTTTGTGGAATAGTTTGAAATGAAAGCTTAGTTTTATGGGATGCTATGCCTTTAAATCAAATGAAAAGCCTTTAGTGTCATCATACACCGCTGCATATAATGAAATGGGTGAAATATTCAACAAAGGTGCTCTTAAATGAGTCAAAATGGTCAAAAGTCTGCATTTTGATGGCCAACGTTTACAATAGGTCCAGAAAAAGACTTGGACTGGCTTGGAGAGTCTGCAACAGGGGTCCTCGAGGGCCGCTGTGGGTTGGGCCAGCATTTTTTTTTCGAAACATCCAGCACAGACTCGGACTCAGTTGAAGCAACGGGGGTTGGGCTGCAAGAAGCACCTGACGCCGATCCACTGATTGCACTTGTAGGACACTAGTATTGTGGAAAGCTTTGCTCTTTATGAAAACCTACATTTTGTGGAATAGTTTGAAATGAAAGCTTAGTTTTATGGGATGCTATGCCTTTAAATCAAATGAAAAGCCTTTAGTGTCATCATACACCGCTGCATATAATGAAATGGGTAAAATATCATTCAACAAAGGTGCTCTTAAATGAGTCAAAATGGTCAAAAGTCTGCATTTTGATGGCCAACATTTACAATAGGTCCAGAAAAAGACTTGGACTGGCTTGGAGAGTCTGCAACAGGGGTCCTCGAGGGCCGCTGTGGGTTGGGCCAGCATTTTGTTCCGAAACATCCAGCACAGCAACGGGGGTTGGGCTGCAAGAAGCACCTGACGCCAATCCACTGATTGCACTTGTGGGACACTAGTATTGTGGAAAGCTTTGCTCTTTATGAAAACCTAGATTTTGTGGAATAGTTTGAAATGAAAGCTTAGTTTTATGGGATGCTATGCCTTTAAATCAAATGAAAAGCCTTTAGTGTCATCATACACCGCTGCATATAATGAAATGGGTGAAATATCATTCAACAAAGGTGCTCTTAAATGAGTCAAAATGGTCAAAAGTCTGCATTTTGATGGCCAACATTTACAATAGGTCCAGAAAAAGACTTGGACTGGCTTGGAGAGTCTGCAACAGGGGTCCTCGAGGGCCGCTGTGGGTTGGGCCAGCATTTTGTTCCGAAACATCCAGCACAGCAACGGGGGTTGGGCTGCAAGAAGCACCTGACGCCAATCCACTGATTGCACTTGTGGGACACTAGTATTGTGGAAAGCTTTGCTCTTTATGAAAACCTACATTTTGTGGAATAGTTTGAAATGAAAGCTTAGTTTTATGGGATGCTATGCCTTTAAATCAAATGAAAAGCCTTTAGTGTCATCATATCATACACCGCTGCATATAATGAAATGGGTGAAATATTCAACAAAGGTGCTCTTAAATGAGTCAAAATGGTCAAAAGTCTGCATTTTGATGGCCAACATTTACAATAGGTCCAGAAAAAGACTTGGACTGGCTTGGAGAGTCTGCAACAGGGGTCCTCGAGGGCCGCTGTGGGTTGGGCCAGCATTTTTTTTTCGAAACATCCAGCACAGACTCGGACTCAGTTGAAGCAACGGGGGTTGGGCTCCAAGAAGCACCTGACGGCAATCCACTGATTGCACTTGTAGGACACTAGTATTGTGGAAAGCTTGCTCTTTATGAAAACCTACATTTTGTGGAATAGTTTGAAATGAAAGCTTAGTTTTATGGGATGCTATGCCTTTAAATCAAATGAAAAGCCTTTAGTGTCATCATATCATACACCGCTGCATATAATGAAATGGGTGAAATATTCAACAAAGGTGCTCTTAAATGAGTCAAAATGGTCAAAAGTCTGCATTTTGATGGCCAACGTTTACAATAGGTCCAGAAAAAGACTTGGACTGGCTTGGAGAGTCTGCAACAGGGGTCCTCGAGGGCCGCTGTGGGTTGGGCCAGCATTTTTTTTTCGAAACATCCAGCACAGACTCGGACTCAGTTGAAGCAACGGGGGTTGGGCTGCAAGAAGCACCTGACGGCAATCCACTGATTGCACTTGTAGGACACTAGTATTGTGGAAAGCTTTGCTCTTTATGAAAACCTACATTTTGTGGAATAGTTTGAAATGAAAGCTTAGTTTTATGGGATGCTATGCCTTTAAATCAAATGAAAAGCCTTTAGTGTCATCATACACCGCTGCATATAATGAAATGGGTGAAATATCATTCAACAAAGGTGCTCTTAAATGAGTCAAAATGGTCAAAAGTCTGCATTTTGATGGCCAACGTTTACAATAGGTCCAGAAAAAGACTTGGACTGGCTTGGAGAGTCTGCAACAGGGGTCCTCGAGGGCCGCTGTGGGTTGGGCCAGCATTTTGTTCCGAAACATCCAGCACAGCAACGGGGGTTGGGCTGCAAGAAGCACCTGACGCCAATCCACTGATTGCACTTGTGGGACACTAGTATTGTGGAAAGCTTTGCTCTTTATGAAAACCTACATTTTGTGGAATAGTTTGAAATGAAAGCTTAGTTTTATGGGATGCTATGCCTTTAAATCAAATGAAAAGCCTTTAGTGTCATCATATCATACACCGCTGCATATAATGAAATGGGTGAAATATTCAACAAAGGTGCTCTTAAATGAGTCAAAATGGTCAAAAGTCTGCATTTTGATGGCCAACGTTTACAATAGGTCCAGAAAAAGACTTGGACTGGCTTGGAGAGTCTGCAACAGGGGTCCTCGAGGGCCGCTGTGGGTTGGGCCAGCATTTTGTTCCGAAACATCCAGCACAGCAACGGGGGTTGGGCTGCAAGAAGCACCTGACGCCAATCCACTGATTGCACTTGTGGGACACTAGTATTGTGGAAAGCTTTGCTCTTTATGAAAACCTACATTTTGTGGAATAGTTTGAAATGAAAGCTTAGTTTTATGGGATGCTATGCCTTTAAATCAAATGAAAAGCCTTTAGTGTCATCATATCATACACCGCTGCATATAATGAAATGGGTGAAATATTCAACAAAGGTGCTCTTAAATGAGTCAAAATGGTCAAAAGTCTGCATTTTGATGGCCAACGTTTACAATAGGTCCAGAAAAAGACTTGGACTGGCTTGGAGAGTCTGCAACAGGGGTCCTCGAGGGCCGCTGTGGGTTGGGCCAGCATTTTGTTCCGAAACATCCAGCACAGCAACGGGGGTTGGGCTGCAAGAAGCACCTGACGCCGATCCACTGATTGCACTTGTAGGACACTAGTATTGTGGAAAGCTTTGCTCTTTATGAAAACCTAGATTTTGTGGAATAGTTTGAAATGAAAGCTTAGTTTTATGGGATGCTATGCCTTTAAATAAAATGAAAAGCCTTTAGTGTCATCATACACCGCTGCATATAATGAAATGGGTGAAATATTCAACAAAGTTGCTCTTAAATGAGTCAAAATGGTCAAAAGTCTGCATTTTGATGGCCAACATTTACAATAGGTCCAGAAAAAGACTTGGACTGGCTTGGAGAGTCTGCAACAGGGGTCCTCGAGGGCCGCTGTGGGTTGGGCCAGCATTTTGTTCCGAAACATCCAGCACAGACTCGGTCGGACTCAGTTGAAGCAACGGGGGTTGGGCTGCAAGAAGCACCTGACGCCGATCCACTGATTGCACTTGTAGGACACTAGTATTGTGGAAAGCTTTGCTCTTTATGAAAACCTAGATTTTGTGGAATAGTTTGAAATGAAAGCTTAGTTTTATGGGATGCTATGCCTTTAAAATGGATTGGACATCTATGGCAGTCAAAGGCACTGAAAGATAATCTTCCTATGCCAGCCATCTTGGTTAAAATGGATTTGATGTCTATCGCTGTCATCGGCTGGGGGAAAAACACTTTTAGTTCGTAGATATGAACCAAGAAATTTTGGGTCATGATATGATATACAACATATTGTATATAAAGTATTCCGGTAACTGAGCTGATGAAGTATATTTTTACACCGCAGTGTAAATAGTTCATTGCATTCCCTTCGTGTGTCAGGGCTTTCATAACATTCATAAATCTCTGGCGCATGTTAACATCATTGTTGACAAACTTTAAATAAGTAACAAAACTAGATGATAGTCATTGGAAGACTTTACTCAAACAAACAAAAAAAGAATGTTTCAGGTTTGGTTTACTAAAACAAAAACTTACAAACTTTTACTCTGTTAGTAAATGAAAACAAAGTGTTTAGAAGGAAGGCTGCGTGTGTATGAATGTCGGCGGTGGGTGCTGGACTATATAAAAAAATCATACTGTTGGTGAAGTATAACCATTTGGGGCTGCTTCGTTAGCTCAGGACCTGGATAAGGAAATCATTTGTAAATTTAGCAAGACATTTTATTGGTGAAATCAAGTTTTTCAGTCAGCCAATTGACATCCAAAAGATTATGCGACAGGTCAAGAACCCAGAGGAAGTAGGTTAACAACTGAATGGCTAAAACACAAAAATACCACAATTGCACAATTTACTGACCTCCAGGACGACACCACACATCCAAAGAATGTCACTGACATAGTTTTGAATCATGGAATGTTTTAAAAATCCTTCTTGATCATCTACAGGGAAACAGCAAAGGGAAGATTCAAAAATACAATTTAAAATTTCAATGGATCCTATACTCTTTTTTTTTAATCATTTGGAATAGGAAAAAAAGTCATGATTTGATTTTAATAGTGGGGACTTTTCTGAAAGTGATATTTGTATCTCTCACCACAGAAAAAGTAAGGGTGGGGGTTTTGGGGGGCTCAGGCAGAAATAGACAGCCCAAGCAAAATAAGACCACAACTATGTCTTCAGTTTTACCCTCCAGAAACATAAACAACTGGGAGTAAAAACATTATAAAGCGTCTCAAGCTCTGCATTATACAAACTCCATACCTCTACACAAAAGCTATTATAAAGATGTATTTTTCAAAGCCTCAAAGTAGGTATAACAACAAACAATAAAAACATTCAACTTGAGTTAAAAACAAAACAAGACAAAAGTTACTTTTTTTCTCCTGACAAAAATATGGGCAGTTTTCTAACAAGGGTTAGATAAAACAAAATACTAAAATTCTACAGTTTCCTGCTTTTAAATTATTGTCAGGATCATAGAAGTTTATTAAACAGATCCATCTAGTGTTATAACTAAGAAGTATAACAGAATATAAGGTGAGTTTAAGCTTCTTTCAAGGGCAATATTCAATAATATTTTCCTAATTTTCCACAGCCCAAGAGAAATTTGGCAGGGGGTTAAAAAGTTATGTCCTTTACTTTATTAGATATTTATGAAGTGCCACATGGAGTTACCAAACTGGTTTTCACAGTAACTATGTTTGACCATGTTTACAGTGACAAAAAATATATATTCTTTGCAAGCGGGCCCTTGTTTGACACCGCGGATTTAAATATAATCTAATAAATATATTGAACAATTTTATTCCCTTTCGTGTTAGTATTTTATAATTTGTTTAACTAAAATTTAGGGCATGGGTTGAAATTATATTACAGTTGAAGTTTTATTTTATTGAATGCGAATATATTTCCCATCTCCTGTCTATAGGTGGCGATACTCAAAGTTTACGAGGTTTAATAACCACCAAAATAAAGAGACTGACGCGTGTCACGTGGCTGTCACGAAAGTGGGGGCAAACATGGCCGACGACTTAGGGGAAGTAAACACAGCTGTAATTGAAGACCCTACAAAACATGAGTTAGAGGTCTCCAAACTTTCTAACGAAGAGCCTGACAAGAACGCCTGCAACAACAATGCCCTCGGCCGGACTGAGAGGTCATCGTCGGAGAGCAGCTGGTCAGGATCTCTCCTTTCGCTGGCTCGGAAGGCCACGGGGACGCTCAGCAGCGGGGTGAGCTACGCTTCTACCCGGAGGAACTCCGCACATAGCTCCGCTGAGAACCTCACGGATGACAAGGAGCCCCAAACCGAGATCAACCGCACGGGAAAGAAGCTTCCAGGTAGGCGTGATAGATTACCGACATCCTCGACAAATTAACTTTTGGCTGTCTTCTTTCAAACGCATGACTTTATACAGGCAAACAAATGAATTTTATGCTTCTGGGATCATGTGGCTTTCCTCGAACTTGTATATATATAACTTTGGCTGACGTGTAACTAAAGTGTTCATCCGATATCCTTAAACTCAATTTAAATATATATATTGTTGTTTTTTTAACTCTTTTAAAAGCATGTGTGCTCTAGTAATGACGTTTTTACTATACTATGGATTTACTTGTAATAATACTATAATTATATTACTTTTATACTATTAATACTATTATATTACTAGTATTATACTATAATACTAGTATAGTATTATTTCAAGTAAATCCATAGTATAGTAAAAACGTCATTACTAGAGCACACATGCTTTTAAAAGAGTAAAAAAAAAAATATATATTTTTAAATGGAGTTTAAGGATATCGGATGAACACTTTAGTTAGACGTCAGCCAAAGTCATATACAAGTTCGAGGAAAGCCACATGATCCCAGAAGCATAAAATTCATTTGTTTGCCTGTATAAAGTCATGTATAATAATTCTACTAATAACGATGTTGCTGATAAAGCAAATCTGTGCCATAGACAGTTTTCTTACACGTGCATTAAATTGTCTCAGTAATAAGAACAAATGACGTATTATATGTATACCCAAGATAGTGAACAAATGCTTGAAAAATTCATTAGTCATTCATTAGTCTATGTTTTTGAATGCAAGTGTTACTGGTTTATTTTCATGCTTGTGTTTTCTGTGAAAATTCAGTGTCACACTCCAAAGAGCCCATGGAAATAGAACGATCCAATCTTCTCAGCATGCTGAAGCTAAGCATCAAAGTTTTAATCAAGTCCTCGCTGAATTTGGGCAGGACTTTGGATGCCGATTACCCGCCTTTGCAGCAGTTCTTCTTAGTCCTGGAGCACTGCCTCAAACATGGGCTAAAAGGTGACCGACCTGCAAAACATCAAATCTAAAGGCATTCTGTGTGTTTATGCGTGGGCTTTTGCAAAACTATTTTCAGCCAAGAAGTCATTCATTGGTCAGAATAAATCCATTTGGGGCCCTCTGGAGCTGACTGAGACCTTGTGTCCAGAATCTGCCAACATTGTGACAAGCGCAAGAGACCTGCCGGGAATCAAGTATGCTTTGGGGAAATGAAAGGGTCTTACTGATTTTTACTTTTCTTTTTGTATACTTTTCTGGAGGAATCTCTGTTACAGACTATCTCAGATAGGCCCCTTATTCTAATTCTTGTACGACCTTAATGATGATCTCTCATCACTAAGAAACATGCTGTTTTTCAGAGTGCCATTTACGTCAAGCAGCAATACCCAAAAATTAAATTAAATTGTCATTTTAATTCTTAATATAACACTCATTTAAGTCATTGGCTATACCATATCGGTAAAAAAAACTATATATTTATATGATGGAAACATTTTTTTTAATTATACACCGCGGGACTTGAAATCCAATCACATGAGAGTTACTCCACATGCAAAATGTTTTAGGATCCTATCTTCAGTAAAATCACATGGGATGGAAGAATTGATGAGAATTTTTCAAAAATTGGCCTTCCATGGAAACGTGCTTCTTTCTCAGAAATATTTGAAATATTGCTTTTATTTGCAAAAAAAACTAGTGTAAATAGGGCTTATTTCATAATAAACGCACATCTGTTTTTTAAACTTTAAAAGCAAACCCACTATAAAGTCGGTGCCATTGTTTGGTGTATTACGGTGACCCTTTCATTTAAGAATGTAGTCTAAATGATTTTTTGCCTGAGCAAAATGTGCGCACCATTGGTTGTCTGAGCCCTGTAATGGGTTATAGAAAATTATTAAATTCATCGTTAATTTATTTGTAGGACTGGTTTGGGGAGAGGAAGGGCATGGCTGCATTTAGCGCTCATGCAAAAGACAATGGCGGACTACATGAAAGTCTTGCTGGACCGTAAAGATCTCCTGAGGTGAGTTTTACAGTTTACCACGTCTGAAAGGTCTATGTTATAAATCGGTCATATTGAAAAACATCCACGATTGTGTTCTAGTGAGTTCTATGAGCCTGAAGCTCTCATGATGGAGGAGGAAGGTGCAGTAATGGGAGGGCTGCTGGTTGGCCTCAATGTAATCGACGCAAACCTGTGCATTAAAGGCGAAGATCTGGATTCTCAGGTGGAGAACAAGACCGCATCCCTGGTTAATTACTAAATCAGACAATGCATGCTGTTTTTCTGTGTCTTTTAGGTAGGGGTTATTGACTTCTCCCTCTATCTCAAAGACCCCACCAGCACTGAGAATCCCAAAGAGTCAGTAAAAAATCTCTGAAGTGACGTTGATGTAAGACAAAAGCACACGTTTTTTCTCATTACCTTCTCATGTTTGTCAGTGATGCTAAGATGACCGCCATCTTGGATCAGAAGCATTACATTGAGGAGTTGAATCGTCACCTGAGTGGAACCGTCACGGACCTTCAGGCGAAGATGGACTGTTTGGAGAAAACCAACAGCAAACTCGTCGAAGAGGTCAGAAGTTGATTGTGTTGTCAATGTTGAAACATTTTTGTGATTGCTGAAGAAGAAGAAAAAAGAAATTTTAGCAGGTACTCCAGACTCCAGGTATTCTTCTTGCTTTGACTTGTTGGAGGTCTGCTGTCTCAGAGTGCTATTCTAGTAAAAATAAAACTTGAAAGGGTGATGTAAAAGCTCCTCCAATTCTGGAAGGACCCCCAGGACAGAAAATCACAACCCAGGCCACCATTTCTGATCGTCAATTTCTCTTTTTAGCTCGCGGCGGCTACGGACAGAATCAACTCTCTGCGAGGTGAACAGGAACAGCTGAGGGAGGACAGTGCGCAGATCTTGCTCTCCAGCCAGAAAAAGAAAGAGGTCTGAATGGCATTGCTTTCATTGACTGCTCCTACAATGAAATGAATGAAAAGCGTGCCAAACAGTGATATTTTGCACACCCAGGCTGCACTTCAGGACAGCCAGGCGGAGCTGGAGACGTACAAGCAAACCCGGCAAGGCCTGGATGACATGTATAATGTTGTGTGGAAGCAATACAAGGAGGAAAAACGCATTCACCAGGTCAGGTATCGATAGTCAGTCTCCCGGAACTACAGATGCAGAAACATTTAATCCTTTCAGGGTCCCCGGTTTCTACAGCTATTCAAATGTTGGCATGTTATAAAAGAAGTATATGAGACAACTCAGCAAAAATGTGTTTTTTTTTCTGCTTGTCTGAGATCTCACTTTGGGTCATTTCAGGAGTTGGCGCGAGAGCTGGAGCTGCAGACAGTGCTGAAACAGGAAATGGAGATGGCCATGAACCTGCTGGAGAAGGACTCTCACGAGAAACAGGACTCGCTGGCAGCCTTGCGACTCCAGTTGGACCAAGTGAAAACTCTGAACCTTCAAATGTTTCACAAAGCACAGGTAAGTGGTCGTCTTTCCACTACAGCTGAGACGCGTGACACAATTTGACAGATTTTGGGACTCCGCAGGACTCTGAACGAGAGACGGCCAAAAAACAGGCAGAGGTGGAACAGCTCGAGCAGAAAATAGACGATATGGTGAAAGCCATGGCTGATCTCGAGCTGAGGTACGCTTTTTGTGCAGAGATTGCAGTATTTTACACACTTTTTTTCTTACTTTGACTAAGACTTATATACTCAGGGGGTGATTTATATAATGTTCAAATACAGGATTCTACACCTTCTGAAATATATGCACCAACCATGGAATAAACATTAGCCACAACCAGCTGAGAAAGTTTAGAGCTCTTGCAGTATGGACTATATTTATACATATCCTAAGCAGTTTAATAATTTTTGCAAAGGATTATTGATCCTTAGCAGTTCGGTTTTATGAAAGAAATTCTACGTTTATTTTTATTTTTGCATGTATCGAGTCCGGTAGGCTTAATAAGGTATTGTAGTTGCTAACAGTGTATTTTTTTGTGTACTGAAAACTAGCAACCGAAAGCAACATAGACAATGGAAAACCTCTACAACTAAACTAAGCCACCGGGATCTTCGGTGGGCTGCGTATTAGCCAAAATAGCGACAACCCGGAGCGACTTATTGTCCAGAAATACTGTACATGGACGATGTTGACTGATGTTACTTAACTGACTTGCTTTTCAGGCTTCACGATTCAGAACGGGATTGTAAGAAGAGCAACCAGTCAGATAAAAATTTAAGGGCTGAGCTGGAGGGGAAAATAAACTCGCTTGAAAAACAACTGAGCGACCTGGACGCACAAAGGTACTTCCAACTTCCTCGCGTAGTTTGCGATTGTTGGCCTTTGACTTATTGTCTTCTCTGTGGGGAGGCTCGGCTTTGAGAAGGAACTCGTGCTTGAGAGGGAGCAGCGACAAAGTCTTCAGAGAGCCCTCCAGAGAGAGCAGGACAATAGCGTTGAGCTTCGCACGCAACTGCAACAACTTCAAGGCCTGCACGCCGTCAGTAATTCAGGAATTTTATCTCCATTGGTGCTTTTCTTGGGATTGTTAATGCGTAATCATTACATTTCACAGCGAGATAAAACCGGTCAAAATGTCACGTTTAGAAAAGCATTTTATGGCAGGAATTCAGAAGTGAAATGAGCCAAAAATAGTTCAGTTAGTTCAAATGGCAACTTTTTGGATGAACTAGAAAAGTAATTTCCAGGAGCTCCGAGACCTGAAGCAGGAGAAGCAGCAGCTGCAGGAGTTGTGTGAACAGCAGGAGCAGGCTTTGCAGGAGATGGGGCTCCATCTCAGCCAGTCAGTGCTTCTTCAACTTGACCCTTGATTCTCTTTTTGTTGCCACTGACATCTACAATTTAAACCATCGTATCTCCCCAAGGTCCAAACTCAAGATGGAGGACTTTAAAGAGGTGAACAAAGCACTGAAGGTAGGAAAAATGAACTAAAACGCTAACTCCCAAAGTGGTGTTACATGATCGTGCATTGTGCCAAGGCTAGTCATTCTTCCTGGCAGGGTCACGCGTGGTTAAAAGACGACGAGGCCACGCAGTGCAAGCGATGTGAAAAGGAGTTCTCCATCTCCCGAAGAAAGGCAAGTACCTTTTATTTCTGCTTTCGGGTCCACATCTCGCACTCACAAGCAGTATTTGCGTATTTTCAGCACCATTGCAGGAACTGCGGGGATATTTACTGCAGCAATTGCTCCAGTAACGAGCTCGCCTTACCTTCGTATCCTCGTCCCGTGAGGGTTTGTGATATGTGTCACTCCTTGTTGGCGCAAAGATGTTCGCCCCAAACTTCCTGACAAAGCACGGACGAGCAGACGTCCCAAA
Source organism: Stigmatopora argus (assembly GCF_051989625.1). Lineage (NCBI taxonomy): Eukaryota > Metazoa > Chordata > Actinopteri > Syngnathiformes > Syngnathidae > Stigmatopora > Stigmatopora argus. Next base: position 13,209,808 of record NC_135395.1, read on the forward strand.
CTCACGCCGTACTGTTTGGCCACGTCTGCTTTTGAAGGTCAGTTGGTGTCGTCCGAGGCGCATTAATGCATCGCAAACCTGGCGCATAGCTGTTAAAGAATTAATATTGATTGCCATGTTTACACGCGAACTAGTTTTGGGTTATTTTTCCATTCAAATGTAAGGTCAGTTGTTTACATTTGATCTAATCTATGTAAATACACACCACTTTCAATCAAAATAGCCTGTTTAGTCTGGTCCAGAGGCAGTTCCATAGTTCTTTGCATTTCTAATTTTGAGGTGGTCACTCTCCACAGAATTTGATTATATTCACACTTCAATGAAATATCACAGTAAGAGCTTAAGTTTCTATCAGTCCAGTGTTGCACCTTTGTAAATTGTAGTGATAAAAAAAAAACTATTTTAGAATGTATTAACAAGTGGATTGTACACTCACAAGAGATGTTTTCTATCTCGGAGTATGACATTTTTAACTTGGTATTTAATGAATGAATAAAAAAATTGCAGTTTCCATGAGAATCCAACTAGTTTATTAACTTGACTCACAGAAAGTACAAACAGCATTAGAGGCAGAAGACATAAAATAGCAACTCGGTTGGTGACAAGTTAAGTCGCTAGTGATGGTTCCAATGGAGAAAGTCTTTGAATCGGTCACATCTGAAACATGCTGCAAATTACAATGCAGCATTTCTGCTTTATTAAGTAGAAACAATGTCTAAAACATATCTGGTCATGCACTCTGATCTATGAAATGTGCGGGGAACACAAAATGACAATCCCGGAAAATGGAAAATTAAGTTGCCTTGTTCTAAAAACCAACAGGACAGAGAAATTGGATAGCAACAAAAATCCCTCTTCTATCTCAGGAAAATGCACCCGGAAAAAAAAACAACCCTCACCCATCATCAATACTTCACTTAACCTGAACCATGTTCAACACCTGGACGTTATGGATTCTTGCAGTAAACTACTAAACTGAGTTGAACCTGACTGAACAAAAATGGTACAATAGTAAAAAAAACAAGTCAAAAAGGAAAAAAGCAGTGGTGGGAGAAAAAAGATCTACATTCCCCAACCCCCTCCAATTCCATTCATGGAGCTTCTGCTGCTGCCACCTCCTCCACCATAGTAACTGCTTCCCATTCCACCCTGGTTACCTAACAAGAGAGAGAAAATACAAACTATAGGACCTCGCAGTTCCAGGGTGAATCGCTTCTTCAAGACTTAGATTGGCGTTCAGGCCAGGCGCTATGGCACTCACTATAATCACTGTAGCCACCCATGTTTCCTTGGCTGCTGTATCCGCTAGAATAGCCAGAACTCATCTGGCTGCTGCTGTAAGACGACTGACTCCCTGGGGATAGACCAAAAGTAAATAAAACGCGGATGCAAAATTAGATTCCCTGTATTTATTAGCAAAGCGTGTGTTCTGCCAAAATGATAGTGTAATCAAAAATGTCAAGATTAGCGGTAAAAAAATATTACTCAAGTGCAAGTAAAAAAAGTTGTATTTGGTGGAAAGCACACCCAACCAACTGCTTACAATTTCAGGTTTTCTTAAACGTATTTTTGCCCCAATATTATCAATGTGAACTGTTGTCTTCATACTTTAGTATAACCTATCACATGACCATTAGGCCAAAAAAAATATAGAATTTAGTATGCTGAAATGAAACATCTCCCATCCAAAGACAAGGGTCCTCTTTAAAATAGCAAAAATGTCCTACCATTAAAATTTAAATCATCATATCTTCGGTTTTCTGTAGTCTATCGGTGCCAAATAAAAATGGGGAGAAGCTGAAATTTGAACTCTCAAAGTGCTCCGATTGTTTTTAAACGCCGCTTTAAAGAAGTGACTGCATTGTTGCACTTGATTGATAAAATAGTCATGATTATCCTTACATCTTACAATGGTAAAATTTCTAAACTTACTGTGGGCGTCTGGCAAAAATTAAAAATTACGAGCCAAAATGTAACGACTTGTGTAGAGTAGTAAGCGTAGCATTTCTTCATAAATCTCATCAGGTAAAAGTTGGTAGATCTACTCTAAGAAGTAAATTTTTCTCAAAAGGTTACTCAAGCATATGTAACAAAGTAACACACTACTACCCACCTCTGGTGGTCTGCCGTAAACCGTACTCACCCCCCATCATCTGGCTGCTGTAGCCGCCATTACTGCCACCTGCTGTTGAGTTTAAAAACAGCTCCACGTAGCGGTGCTCTGAAAAGAAGCAAAAGGGGAAAAAAACATGAAGACAGTAGACAGTTCCCCGTCACGTGACCACAACTGATTCCCAACTCACGCATGTTAGCTTTGTCCTTGGACATGGCGGCCACCGCATCCTCGTGCGTCGCGAACTCCACGTCTGCTTCCCCGGTTACCCGGCCGTCCGGACCCACCTCAATGTGGACCCGCACTGGGTTTAACGGAGAGAAGAACTGCCAAAAGTAGAGGACGCTTTGGAATTAGGTTTTCAACACAGTAGGGAAGATCACAGTCGGTCACCGCTACAATTAGCTTCCTTGTCGTGAACAAATGGCCACCATTCACAAAGGATTAAAAACTGTGACAAACAAGCCCACACAGACCGAAACATTAGCCTCTCCATTTCAACTGCGCCTTACAATGTAAATGTCCGATTCGGTGGCTCTGTACGGGAGGCCCCTCATGTGGACGCAGTGGCCCGTCGTGCTCTGGAAGGACGAGCCGGCGCCGTCGTTGTACCGGCCCTCCGAACCGCCTGCGCGATGGAAAAACCAGCAGGGTTTTTTAGGAAGGAATGGTTTGGAGCCGCACGGCCGCCTGAGCGCCTCGTGGGCATGAATGGAGAGAATTCAGCAACAATTAATCGATCACCAAATCGGTTTTCACTTCTTCGTCCGCTCGACACACCTCCTCCGTAGCCTCCGCGCCGTATTCGTTCGTACGAGCCCCCTCGGTTCATCATGCTGTAGCCGCCGCCTCCACCGCCACCACCGCCGCCGCCGCGCCCCCCGGAGGGCCGGTCGTAAGGGCTGGGCCTCTGCATGCCCATGGGCTTCCGCTGGGGCTCGTAATGCGTTCGCACTTCAGCCCGGCTACTCTTGAAGATCTCAATGTACCTACGTGCATGGGGAGATTACAATTCGGATCGGGGGGATAAAAAAATTATAAAAAACACCCGAGTCTATGTAAAATCAGTCCGTCACAATAGTGCACTATTTCTACTTGTGTTAATCCACCAAATGTAATTGAAAGAAAAAATTATATTAAAGCTTGCCAAATTGGATAGTGCCTGATTTCAATTTTCTCATGGTTAAGAGACTACATTTAGATTTTAAAATTAAAAGCCGCAACAGCCGTCGTGGAGCTTTTTGAAGTTCGGTAAGTGTTACCTGTGAAGGTGGGCTCCGTGTCCTTCAGCTCAGTTGGCCTGTGATGCACCACCAGGCATTATCCTTACCAATGTAAACCGGTACTTATGTCTGCTAAATTTGTGCATGTGTTCAATTTCAATTGACAACTGTTACTGTGGAACAATGTCACTGTGTTGCATAATAGAATCTAGGTCTGAGCGATATGGCCTAAGGATCAAAATGTGGGTTTTTTGTTGTTGTTTTTTTTTCCTTGGAAAATTTGGGAGACGACCAAATGGTAGGATTATCGGCTTGACTCAAAATGTTATGTCTACGTGTGCGGATGCAAGGTTTTCATGGTGTTATTTTTTTTTGAACAAAATTATCATTTGCATGATGAAGGGTGAAAAGGAAAACGTTTTTTTTTTCCCCTACTTGTGCTGTGAACCCCCAAACACAAAGTTAAAACTTACCCTAGAAAACTATTCCCGTTTAATTATCGACTAGATGTTAGCTCAATTTCATTCTGGGAGACAAATTATTTTTACAAATCATTTGTAACTTCAAAAAAATATGAGTGATTAAAAAATTCATTATATCGCCCAGACCTAGGGGAATAAAGATTAGTGTGTTTGTGGTACAGATACAAGAAATAAATCATCAAATAAAATTCAAGTAAGTGATTTCATGTTGAGAGTGCACACCATATATATATAAAAAAGCAATGTTTCCAGCCAGCCAGCCAACCAACCATCCCCACCTGTGCCCTATTCTTTCCTTGTGTTTCTTTAGAGCCTTTTCAGCTATATCCTGTGAAGCAAACTGCACGAAGGCCTCCCCCGTACTCCTCCCCTGGATGTCCACCGGCAATGTTATCCCATTTGGCACGATTTCCAACCCTTCAACCCAAGGACAGATAACCCCAGCGGGGAACATATTAAATCACATGCCCGATCACAGGAAAAAAATGCCTCTAAGAGAGACAGAAAAAAAACTTTAAGAACACTAAACATCATCACACAAAGTTTGAGTCAGTGGCAATTTTAAACACAAGATGACGGGTGTTTTTTTTTTTTAAGGTTTAAAAGAAAATGGGGAGAAAGATGCAGAAGGGCAATTGTGTTGAGGTTAAACGTACATGTTGACAATGGCAAAATCTGGTGGGTGACATTTAAATTACTTTAAGACGCCTTCTGTGCCACTAAAACATTTTCAAATGTGTTGGTAGGATTTTAAAGAAGAAAACGGGGTCGAGATCACGGTGCTAAGACAGCAAACAGAAGGTAAAACATTTAGTATTCTTTTTTTTCCATTTGAATTAAGAGGGCGATTTGGGAATTGTTCCATTTTAATAGTGTACAATTTGTTCATAAAAACAGGTGATAGAGACTATTATTATGAAAGTCATGTCTTAACTCTGAAAATTTCCTTTCAAAAATGGAAAATATTTTTTGTTACAGAAGTCATGTCTTACCTCAGAAAATGTCCTTTCAAAATGGAAAATAATTTTTATTACGAATGTCTTAACTCACAACATTTCCTTTCAAAAATGGAAAATATTTTTTAAAGGACATCAGGCGTCATTGATCGTTGCCTATTTTTTACAATAAAAAGGGAAGCATTCTATTGCAAGATTAATGTGTTTGCTTAAAGTGTAACAGGGGCTATGTAAGTCGAAAAGTTGTTAATCAGACTCAGAATGGAAAGGTATAGACTAGAAGATAGTTCAAATTAGAGTGATAAATTTAGATAACTTCTTACCTGAGAAAAACTGGACAATTTCCTCTTTGCTGCAGCCAAAGGGGAGGCCTCGTAGTCGCACGAGCCCATCTCCTACTGTCTCGGGACAGTTTGGACCTGTGTGCTTCATGACCCAGTCCATCTCCACATTGTTTGATTTAAACACTGTTATAACACAAAACAACAGTGATTCTTTTGCGATAAAACAATTCAGTGGCATTGGCAAAAATTCTAATGTGCTTTGTGTAGCTTTAGCATTTTTGGCCTGATACGCTTACCTCAAAAACTATAGCCAATTAAGATATTTGACCTAATTTTAGGGACCAAAATGGAGTCAAGTCTCCCTACTTTAATCCAGGACAACTTTTGTACCTAGGCCAAACACTGCAATGGTTGTATCATCCACCATATTGCAATATGATCAATATGATTAGTCGATTATCCCAAATGGTATTCGTCCCTACTGCTCACCCTCAACATATCTGTGCCCCATAGTTTCTCTGTCCTTCTTCAAGGCTAGTTTGAGGTCTTCTTCTGCTTCCAGCTCAACAAAGGCCTCTCCACTGGGACGCCCCTCTTTTGTGGAGGTGAAGTGGATGCCGCCACCATCTCCATCGCTTAGAACTTTACAATCTAAAACATAACCAAAAAATCAATAGTCTCCCTCTACGTCGAACTCAACTTTTTATTCAGGCTTTGAAGAAAAAATGAAAAAAAAGACCAACCTGAGAAAAATCTTTGTACTTCATCCACTGAGCAAGACCAAGGGAGACCCCTGATTCGTACAACAAAACCCTCATCACACATATCTGTAACAAGAGTTAAATGAAAAATATTAATACCTAAAACCAATTCCAAAATGCAACGTCATACAGGCACGAGGAGTTCAATTTTTAATATTGCACGCACGTGGTTTGCGCCATGAAGACTACGACTAGTTTATAGCAATGCACGATAATATTCGATTTAAGAGTCTAAAGGCAAACCCATCGAACGTAAGAAAGCACGTAATACACGATTAAAAAAACTAAAGATTGCCAAAATTGAATATCTTCGTCTCACATAATGTTGCTTAATAAATTGAAACGCTTACTTTTACCGTAGAAGAGGCAACAACATGAATAGATAGTGATAATTTGCCCGGTTTTACAGATTTACGCGCGTAATCGCCTCCGCCTTGTTTTAGAACAAAAGCGGCCTGCGTATGTAAGAGCCACATTAGGCTAATTCGTTAGCATTTGCTAAATACATCAATAAATGGGTTTCCGATCTTATTGGCAGCTAACATCAAAACGGAGAAGGGACAAGTTTACATTGAGGAAAGTGTAATCAAACCGCAAGTGTATTCCTTACTTTTTTTATTCGTAGAGAGAATGCGACGAGGAGACAAGAAACCAAGGCCCGGTCGCTGTAGCTGAAAGAAACCTAAAGTATGGTTGCCAGATGCAGCTCTTATCCCTTTTCCAGGACCATAAAACGCACGCCTCAGTAAGAGGCTCGAAATACGTGATAAAGCACTGTTAATGAGCGCTAAACTCATTTCAATCCGTTGATTAACGGGTATGTACACATAGTATGTATGCTTTCAACTCATAGGAGATCAAATAGAATTCAAACATTTTTTTTAATCTTAAAAGTGCCTTTAAAGGCAATCTGGCAACCTTGCATGGCGCCTGAATCTGCGTCCACGCCCAAAAGAAATGACGCAATTCCCCGAGTTAAAAATGGCGGACTGAAGGCCTTCTTTGAAGAGTAGGCCTACAGCCTGTTCGTCTACGGGCAATGTGCGTAAATTAGCGGCCATCTTGGTGGGGGCAATGTTCCAATGGAAGTCAATGCGAGCACTCTTAAAAGAAATCATGAATTGCCCATTTCTCTATCAATTTTCATCAGAATACTTTTTGAATCGAAAATTATCCTAAAATATAATGAATAATTTATTCCTGATGTCCTTTTTACCAGTATATGGGGTCATGATGCGCAGCCATTCTTATTATTTAGTTTTTCATGGCTTCTACATAAATTGAATGCAGTTACATTAAGTTTAATAGTAATATTTTTATTCAGCTGAGAAGGATGTGTGATAGTTACTCGTTCTTCAACGGAGATTACACCTTTAAGTAATTAAAGTCAATGTCACATTACTTAGATGCACGTTCCATACATTTGTGTGTTTTCTGAACAAATGTTGAAGGTAAACTTGAACATTAATGACATTTGTAAAACATTACACCTTTTACCGACCATTGCTGCATTTTTATTCCAGTGTTTACATTTCATATCACCACAATTACATCGCAGAATTACAAAATGTACCAAAAAGAAGGATTATTTGATAATTGCAATGACAATAGATGTTATGTTTTCATTGTCATAATGGTGTGTTTTGGTCACTGTATCCAAAGTTTCTCTTTGATTTGTTAACTTTTTAACTCCTTGTTTTAGAAGATCTAAGGAAATTGGAAAAATGAATATAGCTTACATTCACTTGAAAAAAATATTATAGCTGATAATTTACCAGTTGGAGTAGATATTAAAGTTTAGTAGGATAAATAATTACTGAATACCTTGCACACCCACATTTTTCTTTGTTTGGGGGGAAATAGGCTGAGTCTAGGCTGGAAATTTAAAAAGGCACATTCACAGGCACGTGTTAGAATATCGTCAGAAAAGTTGCACTTGGTTGCTTAATTTGACACTTGATGAGTGGACAGGTACTACAGAGACTCAACTGTATATAAATGCAATGTAAAAGTTAATTTGTCATAATTAAACTGCTCCTTGTCCTGACTATGAAAAGGGGCTTGGATGATAATAAACTGAAAAAAAGTTTTTGGGGAGTTAGGAAACCCATAATCAAAGGAAAAAGGAACCACTATTGGGAGAGAAAAATGCATTAAATGAGCAAGGAAAAAAAAGCAATATTATCTGCAGCAAGTCGATTTTCTTCCTGAATAGCCAGTTCCTACATTGTGAAAAATAGTTCTTCTGCCTCACATTTCTGGGCTTTGACTTTTGAATCCAGACCTCTATTTCCTATGTAAAGTTTGCATGTTCTACATGTAGAGTGGTTGAAGATCTAAATTATACTTAAGTGTCAAGGTGATTGTCATATATTTTTTTAAAATTCTACAAGTTCCAAACTAGTGTAATTTGCCGCTTTGCAAAAGTTAGTTAGGCAAAGTCCTGGCACACCCACAACGAGAGAGAGGACAACAATTCCAGGAGATAGAAGATCATTCAAATACATATTAGGATTTAGATTTTGTGGATAAATCTTTCCTTATTATTTTTACATGACATATTAGATTATGGTAATAAAGGCGATTTTATTGCCTACTAAACAATGCACAATTCCTATTGAAATTTGCTTGGTATAAGTCAACACTAAAATGTATATTTCAACTTTTAAGAATTTGTTCTGTGACAAATGCACATATGAAACTGGCCTAGTGTGTATTGTATAGCTAAAAAGTTGATTGTACATAGAATTGTGATCGTACCGTTTCTTTAAGTGGGAGTCACTACTTAAGTAATGTAAATTTCGATTTTACATGGAAGTTGTACGTATAGCCATTTCTGCAGTGTGCTTATTTAGACATTCCGTCGAGCTGAATAAACTTGATGAGGAGAGTAATAAGTGTGGCCCCACAAGTGTTTTTAACATGTATGTAACGTCTCGTTGAGAGTTTATATGAACTAGTACAGCTAGCTACCAGTTAAGTTGGCCTTCCATGTCATTTCTTGACGTTCGTTATTCAGCCTCGTGATATTGGTAAACCTAACATGACGTTCGGGTCGCTGGTTTGACAAGCGTGTGCCAGAGCGAATAAAAAGCCGCCAATTTTCAGAACGAGCCAATGGAATTGCGAGTATTCTGACCATGGGCGGACTTTCTCAGAAACAGTGCGTATCGTGTTAGGTTGTTAGAAAGTTAATGGCTGGGGGAAAGAGAACCTCCTCAACCATAGCTTCGGGAGAGTTTCTGGATTCCCTGTAGTAAAACAACGCAAATAGCCTAAAAGGAAGAGCCTGGACGGACGCTTAAATCAACAACTAGCTCGTTAACCCAAGTATCGTGAAAATAAGTATGCAGGATGCAGTAGCCGGGACGGCAATGCTGACGGACGGCTTCGAGGACGAGATTGACTCGGTGACTCCTCGCTCCCCAGTGGCAGGGATGGGGGTAGGAGCGACACCAGGAGGAGTCGGGCTAGGGGGCATTGGTATCGGTGTGGGTGGAAAGAAAGTACGCTTATACGGGGAGCCTGGTGGGCCTTCCGCGGAAAGACTGGATTTCAAACTAGCGGCTGCGGCCGTCATCTCTTCGGGTCCGGGATCCGGCAGCGACGAGGACGAGGTTTCCGAGGTAGCTGAGCTGAGCTAAGCTAGTTAGCTAAGCCTTGCCAGAACGCAAGGCTACATTCCTCCTGCGCGAACTAGCGAGCTAACGTTAGCTTGCACTTGCTAGCCACATCGTCGCAGGCCGCTAGAATGACGTAAAATAAACCCGATCTTTTTCCAAACCGCGTGTCTTTTCACTTGACGTGCCAAGTGAGTGTTTTATTCCGTTAACTTCGACAATGTGCTGACATTTAGTCGTGTTCGTTGCCTCAAATGTTTTATTTATACGGTGCAGGCTTTAACTGCGGCCTAGTCAGGGTGGACGCAACGACGGCCTCGTTTGATGCTGTCGTCTACATACCCTTTACAAATTAGTTCCTCGTATAGCTTTCCAACTACAACAAATGCACGAGGTCTGTAAAAAATGTCATTTGATTAGTACGTATTTTAGAATGAGCATGGATTTCTGTTAAATAGAAGCCCGCTCGTCCCGCGTTTAACTTTGCGAGGGACTATATTATTCGTTTAATGATTTAACTGCGAAACGGGTTTCGCTTGTTGATGTCATCATATGCCATATTTCGCCCTCGCCGTTGTAACATTGTTGTCAATATTTTGTCAACTAAGTTTTCTCTAGCGTAATCTTGATGTGTAAGAGAGTCGACCTAACTTCCCATGTGCTGGCAGTCACAGCAGTACAGGTGTGATTGCATTTTCTCAGCGCCTGCCAATAACCCACTGGCTTATCAATTTTACCTTACATTGAATCAGGACCACAAAGTCTTAACATCTAATGTCGAAATTTGGCTTTGACTTTTATCCAAATGATTCCAGGTATTATGTGGGTTATGTTTGATACTTATTCAGATTGTCATTTGATATGTCAGAAGATAGGTGGTAAGTATTTGATTTGAAGCCTATCGGTTTCCTTCGCACTAAATTTTCTTGGTGAAGACTGATATCTTCAATGACTAGAATTCAATTCATTAATATAATATCCCTTTTTATTACCTCCGAAATACTGTCAGCAGGAGGTCTGTAATGACTACTCGCAGTTTTTAATCACTGTTCTCTTCAGTGGTCTTTATTTGCGCAAAGTTGTGAGTACATTGTGCACAGGGGACTATTATCATCTACTTGTCATCTGATTTCAATATTAGTAATTTCTGGCATCATATTTTCTCTTAAAATTCCAATATGAAAAAAAAATGGAGTCCCATATTGATAGGTAAAGAGATTGCAGAATAAACTTAATGTGTAGAAAAGAATAGATGGTAATGATGTCCCTTCAGTTAGCCAGACTAGTGTGTAAGCCTGAAGAGGAGAATTTGTTGTTTTACAGCAGTCGAGACTTCACTGCTGTGGGCAGTAGCTAAAATTTGAGCCCCGGGATTAAACAGATGCCATTCCAGGCCTTTCCAGCTCTCTGGATACCAACACTCTGGGTAGTGTAGTTCAATAGTGATGAATAGTGATGTCCATTGTTGGTTATAAAAGCTCTCATAGAACAACAACCCCTGCTAGGCGTAGCGCTCTTTGGGCTGTGGTGGATTTCCTTCATGTTGCCGAATGCTACGTTTGCATTCATTTAATGTAATGCCACCTTTTTCTCATGCACGGGTTGAATGTGACCATTTGATGGGAAAAAAAGTTTTAATTGTTGCTTAGTCTAACTAAAAGGAACTATTTTTCATAGATTCACATCAATCACTAAGCTGCGAGGCCAATAGGATGCCCCTATGAAAGAAACCAAAAACACTGTCCCCTATTGTTATATTCAGCAGGGTGAATTGTTGTAAATGCAGCCTCGCTCATTGGCTGTCATTGACAGCAATGGTATCCAACGGGCTTATTGCAATAATGATTGCACCATTTTGTTAACACAAAATACAGCATAGTTAAGTCTAATAAATATAATATAACAGATATTACAAGTATTTTGTTCTGTACCTAATGAAATTTGATACCTGACCTCTGTTAGATATGTTCTCAGGTTCAAATACTAATTGTTTGAATAAAAAGAAACCACGTAAGCCTACACAGCTGTGGTATTAATGGTTAGCTGCAATAGTCTTCTCAGATGAGTCTCCACGTGTCCAAGTGTTGTATTTCTCGGGTGCATTGCTGCTGCCACTCTCCTAACCTTGTGCCCGCCTTCCTCCCATTGCTGTAAACAAACAAGGGCAGCAACCCCACTCTTTATTTTTGTATAGTCAAGTTATGTAATGTGACGTAACCATATAGTTTTCCTCATGCGCACTCATCACTGTAATTTTTATTACAAAGGTTTTCTGCGGTATGACAATAATTGACCTTTGTCCTATTCTCTGTGGTTTTCAGGTGGAGTCATTCATTTTGGATCAGGAAGATCTGGATAACCCCATTATGAAGACAGCATCAGAGTTACTTTTGTCTAGTGCAACAGACGGAGTCGATTTGAGGACTGTCGATCCAGAAACACAGGCCCGACTTGAAGCACTATTAGAAGCTGCAGGTACGATAATAATATTTACCTTATATTCTTACATTTATATTTGTTCATTTGAAAATTAACTGCAACACCAGTGGCCGATTGCCAATGTACTACAGCGAACTCTTTTGCCCTTAATTTTAAGGACGATTTCCTTTTTTCCTCCTATCTAATTTTGAATCTAAACAAGCAGGCTTTGTTTGTAGAATACCTCAGGGCAAAACTGCAAAAAAAGAGCCTCTTCCGGTTCTGCAAGTGTCATTTCAAGGCAAAATTTCAGTGTGATTTGGAGGTGTTCAGTAGTATATAGAGTAAGCCATTGGACCAGGGTGCCCTGGCCTCATTTAGGCTATGAACATTATGAGGCAGATTAACCCCGCGACGAACTTGAGCCTACAACGTATGCAGAGGACCCGTGGCAACAAATACTGGGTAATCTTTTCTCAGGCCTATTTGTCATAGACTGATTACTACAGAGAATGTTGTAACTTAAGTTCTTTTAAATATAACTGTTTTTTTATGTTATGAATGTTTTCTACATTGTAGGCAAGGTCCAAACTCCCATCTTTCAAAAGGAAGTACAGCAAGAACAGAATAAAGTTGTAGTAGTTTGGCTTTCAAAAGGAAGTATCGCAAGAACAGAATAAAGTTGTAGTAGTTTGGTCTTGTGGGTTGTCCTTAAAAGGGGGACCAGACTAGGCCTTTGTACACGAGTCCTTCTATGAAAGATAAAGGAAACATCAAACACATGTACAATCTGACAAAATAGGTCCAGACTTTTAAGGGTTAAACAGACACGGAAACAATACCTGAGGTAAATGAAGTAGACTTGATTGTGATATTGGCCTGATATTTAGAATGGGTATTTCTTTGGAAACTAGATTTTCTTGAGTTTCTGATTGCTGGAGTAGTAGCTACATGAAAGGGGCTGTCCACAACAGGTCACATTTTGCTCCAAAAGGCCACGTGTTTGTTACCTATACATTGTTACGTCCAGCTTGTCCAAAAGTAGTCGGTAGGTCTGTTTGTTTTAAAAAGGTGCAGTCTATTTGAAATTCTGTGTTCTGGCAATTGCTGGAATTTGTTTATAGTCCGTGAGTTTGGGCTTCTGCCCATAGACTGACTTGGAAAATGCGTACCGCCCAAATATCCAAAACATGGGCTTCACAAAAGGAAAACAGCAGCTGTCATGGGTGACGTCATCGGGGCTATGTCCAGTTCTTCCTCAGCTTTTCCTTCAATGATTGTTTGATCACTGAATGTGGTGCTTGGTGTTGGATTAGCGCTTCCGAACTTCACTCATGATTAATCTGTTGGAACTTAATGAAAAAAATGATTATTCTTGGTTTATTAGCCATTATTGGAGAGCGATGAAGTTGTCCTTTCATCTGCATAAATTTCAACGCATTTGTTGTAAGTTAATGGCATCGGCACATGGTGGGTTGCATACTGTGAGGTTTTTAAATTTATTTTATTGATGGCGCCCGAGTGCGAATAGTAAAAAAAAAGGTTACTTTAAAAAAAGGGTCTTAAAGAGTATGAGTGGAAGGAAGGCTTACAAAGGTATTTTATTTGTATTGTTACTCTTGATTTTATACACAGGTCAATCTTCGTTACAAAAAAAGTTTATCTAAATTTGTTGAGGATAAGGAGTTTGTTAAAATATTTGGACTTTATTCAAGTAGTAATGGTATCCTACTTTTATATATAATTTAGAAGCAGTGGTTAACATAAGACTTGCATCTTACTGAGAACATAAGAGAGCAAATTCTTAGTGACATTATAACAGCTGGTATTTAGATAAACAAAGAGCTGTTTTTAATTTGATTTTGATAAACAAAGAGCTGTTTTTAATTTGATCCTTGACCATGAAATGAACTGGAGGCAAAGTTGTTTTTCACACTCTAACAGCCATTAGCTACAGTTTGAAATTCCCCCTTTTTTAATTTCAAATTTAATTTTGTTATTCAATGTGTTTTCCTGTTAAGTCAAATTTGTGGCTTTCTGGACTTTGAATGCGTGTTAAAATCCTTTTTAATGTTTGCTATTGTTACAGACCACATGCTATTATTGACCTTAAGCGTAATAAAAAAAAATGCAATGCAGGTTCAAATAATAGGAACTGCCCTGGTAGCTAAGCTGATCCCCTTGTGCAGTGCAAGTCGGGGCAAAATATTTTCCCCTATAGTAGAATTAAAATAATTGTAGTTATATATAAGTGTTTTATACCATGGCAAATATGTTACACTATCTTTTTAAGCCTACTTGTGCTGTTGAAAGCAGTAGGCCAAAAGTGAACCATATATATATATTTTTTAACTTCCAAACTGAATCAAATTGTAATTGAATGGTGAAGTAATTAGGAGTTATACCCACTTGGATCTAGTGCAGGGGTGGCCAACTCCAGTCCTCGAGAGCCACAATCCGGTCTGTTTTCCATATCTCCCTCCACCAACACACCTGAATCAAATAATCAACTCATCAGCAAGCTGTCCAGAAGCTTAATACCAATCCCGATGATTTGATTCAGGTGTGTTGGTGGAGGGAGATATGGAAAACAGAGCGGATAACGGCTCTCGAGGACCGGACTTGGCCACCCCTGATCTAGTGTGTATCGAATTGGGCTCGTGCCAAATATTGCAACCCGAAGACTAGTCAATGTACAAAATCCCAAACCACAGTGCGACCTCTACTTACAAAGTTCTCTACATATGAAATATCCAGGTTACGAAACGCCTCAATGGCAAAATTTGGTCTCTGGATAAGAATGAAATTCAAGCTATGAAACGCACAATCTAAAACATATTTTACATAGAATTGATATACCCTGATAATTTTTGAGGGGCTTAGTTGGTAGTATTGGGGGCCTTGGAGCGGAAACTGGCCTATATGTAAAATGCGTCTCTGCTCATGAAAAATTTAAGTTACAAAACTACCGAATCATTTCATAACTAGTGGTACCAATGTATTATGCCATTGTATTTTAAACTAAATTCTGTACAAAGTAAAAATAAGTGAAAACACGAAAAGAAAAAAAGTGAGTTTGCTCATCAGTTTTTTTGTATTACATGGTTTAAAAATGAGTTGCATTGTGGGATATTGTCCCCATTTTGAGGTAATGGTATCCATGGTGAATGCAAACATGACCTGTGGTGCATGGTGAAAAAATCAAAATGCCAAAATGCAAGAAAGTAAAGAGGATCTACAGGTAACATTGCACCACAATCCCTCAGTGAAATATTTACCAGCAAACTCTTTAACCATGGCCGAATGTGGAACCCAGGCAGTTTTTCAGCACACTCAGTTTGGATAATTCTCACTGGCTAGGACATGGCTTCTTCCTTGTTCCAATTATGTCGTTGCTCTATCTCTGTGGAAGTATTCGGACTTGTGCTTACAGTTGGATTTGTTGAGGACAGTTTTACTCAGTGGTCTTTTCTGCTGCGCCCTTCGGTTAAACCGCTTCATTGCGAAACCTGCCGAACAGATATGAGAATGTATCAGTATTGACAGTGTTAGGGCGAGATGATTTGTTGTTTTTGGATCGAAATCTTAATTGCAGACAATACAATCAATCCTGCGATGACTAAAGGTTGACTCCCAACTAGTTCTGAATCTATTTCCTCATTTTTAACACTTGTATGTCCTCCACTACTATTTTACCATGCTCAACAATCAGATGCATGTTACTGCATGACTTTGGCAAGGCACACGCACTAATCAGCCCAGATTTGGTTTAGGAAGAAGAAATAGCCTCATTGATAGATGCCTGCTTCTATAGAATTTCCAGTGAATGCTCCAACTCTAATGCAAGCTTTTTTCTCCAAATAACTAAGCCTCGCCTATATTTTTGACAAGCATCGTTATCACTACAGGTGGTCAAGGAGTTGCGAATCATGCGACACTGACGTCGCAAGAAAGAGAATATGGGGCGACACTGATTGAGCAAGATCGAGATGTTTTCTTTATTGCAGCACCATGTAGTATGCTTGCATGAACATTAGTTTTGGGTTCATCTTCTCAAATATTTTTCAACACTTAGTCTGAAATGCGAAATATCTAATTAAATTATACAAAAATATATAGATCTTTACCAATCATGATGTTCAGATGTATTTTTTGAGCATGGATAGAACTTAATTTCTGGGATTTTAAATCCATGGGTACAGAACAATAACTCAAATTGAAGGATGATTATTTGGGGGGTGTACAGTATACATCAATGAATTTTTTTTAAATAAATATAGTGGTAGATATTCTAAAATACTCTTCAACTGATGTTTTGTCTGAAACTGAAAGAGGAAACCAAGCTAAAAAACAGAAATGGCATTTCTGTTTAGGCAAGTTGCAGAATGGAGAGCACTACAACATTTTCTGTAAATTTGATACAAAACCGGTTTTGCTAGGTGTAAAAGTCTGCAAACCTTTATCAGACTAAATGTAGGTCATCAGCAACAGTGGCTTTTCCCAAATGCTTTCTCTTTCCCCATTCACGCTTCTTTGGCTCTCTTGACATGACAAATTCACAGATGCAGCGCACATGACTCACTTTTCTTCAAGCTGTGCGCTTTCTTTTCCTCATGCTGACCACTGTATCCAGTTTTGTTTTTCTCAAATTTTCGCTACCTGCTGCCATAGTGCCCATATATTTCACGGGGGATTATGCAAGTCCACATTACTGATCACCATTTGAGAACTGAAATCTACGTTAACGCCAAGAACTTGGCTTGAAGTGCCCTGGCAATGCAACAGTCATTGTTGCTGTGGCTAAATGAACGGCACATTTAAAAAAGACGCCAAGCCCAAATACACTTCCAATGAATGGACTTTTGGTGTTGAAATCTATTGTTAGTTAGCTATTTACAAATTGTTGATTGACGTTGATGAAAGTAAATGCTGGTTTTATTTTCCTAAGTAAAATATTAAGTCAACATTAAAATAACACTGAAGTCATTTATTTGCACAAAATGACTTTCTTTTAGAATCCAACAATTTACTCCCGGAAACGTTATTTTTCCTCAATGTTTTATTGTGGAACTTTTTCTAAAATAAAAATTGCTCCTTTTGAGTGAATAAATAAGTATATATTTTATACAAAGTTAACAAGCGGAATTTGCCAATGCATGGGAGGAAAGCATTAATATTTATTTTAGTGTGTTTCTAGTTTTCTCACCATCCTTCCTATTTTTCACTTAAGTGAGAAGAACCCAATGACAGCCCCACCATGTAATAATTTAGATAGTATTGAAGCAGTTTACACAAAGTTCTAGTTATGGCAGTGTATTTTCTATCGTCAGTAGCAATGTATGTGTCGTGACAAATAAAAATGACAATCACTCCTTAACTATAAACATTGAGGCGGGAAATTAATTTTACGAGCCCCGTGACTGAGTCGTCTATAATGCTAATTATGTGTTGATATAATTAGACAAGATTGTGTGTGCTTTTAAAGGTCAGCCAAACCCATTAAAATGGCTGGGACTGAAGAGGTCGTCCTGTGAAGGTGTCTGTGATTGAACAAATATAGCAAAAATATGTATACATTTACTAGTCTCACAGCTGTAGTTGGCTGGAAAAAATACTTGAACTGTGCCAAATTTGAGGGGAATATAGAGCCCTGTTTATTGAAATTAATGGAGTAAAAAAAAGTTGAGCCAAATTAACAAATGCTTGTGTGTGTTTCTGTGTGCCCCCCCACCCCCTCTTTCTGTATGCTGCTACTAACCTTGGATTGGTTTGGCTGGACTGGACTTGCACCCTCATCGGATCTGGTTTGGTTGTGCTCCCCTATGGTTTGCCTTGCCCTCTGCCATATGGTGTTTTGCCAGGTATCGGTAAACTTTCCACTGCCGATGGTAAAGCTTTTGCAGATCCCGAAGTGCTGCGACGACTGACGTCATCTGTGAGTTGTGCCCTGGATGAGGCTGCAGCTGCGTTGACGCGTATGAGGGCCGAAAACACACTTAACGCTGGCCAAGCCGACAAGTATGTATCAGTATTATTTTTTTTTGTTTTCAACATCTCAGATGACAGATCCATAAAAGTTTTAGCTTCTCACGTATCCTTGTTTACTTGTTCTTTCGCCACACACTAAAGTATTTTTAAATTACCGCCCATGTTTACGAATGTCATTGTCATGGAAAGTATGTGGAAACCTGATCCAAGCTCATTTCTCAGCATTGTCTCGTCATCAACGTCCTATGCGTTAGGACATTTTGATTCAATTTCAATTAGGCTTGTATAACAATTAAGGTAATTGTGTGTTCACCTGTCATTGTGGTAATTGCAGCAGTCTGGTTGTTTTCAGCCGTAGTTTAGCGGAGGCGTGCTCGGATGGTGATGTCAACGCTGTGCGCAAACTGCTGGATGAGGGGCGAAGTGTCAACGAACACACGGAGGAAGGGGAGAGCCTCCTATGTCTAGCTTGCTCGGCTGGCTATTATGAACTTGCACAGGTACGTCAATTCGAATCTGAAATGTATAATATCACATGCCCTCAAATAGTTAAAAAAAAAAAGTGATTATTTGCTTGTTTTGACTGTCTCAATAGCAGCGAATTGACAGTTGGAACGCATGTATTTTCCTATATAGGTCTTGTTGGCCATGCACGCCAATGTGGAGGACCGAGGCTTAAAAGGGGATATATCGCCACTTATGGCTGCAGCTAGTGGGGGTTATGTGGACATTGTCAAGCTGCTCCTTGTACATGGAGCAGATGTAAACGCACAATCCTCCACAGGTGAAACCTGCCTTTATAATTGTGACCATTTGCGATTTCTTTGTTCTTACCTGGTTTTAATCTGCTTTGTTGCTTTTTGTACCCGTAGGCAACACAGCTTTGACGTACGCATGTGCTGGCGGCTTTGTGGATGTGGTGAAGGTGCTACTCAAAGAGGGTGCTAACATCGAGGACCACAATGAAAACGGGCACACACCTCTAATGGAGGCAGCCAGTGCAGGCCATGTCGAGGTGGCCCGGGTACTCCTAGAGTATGGCGCTGGCATTAACACCCATTCGAATGAGTTTAAAGAGAGTGCTCTCACGCTTGCCTGCTACAAAGGTTGGAACCAAATCGATTACATTAGCATTTTTAACAACTGTTACTCAAACCTGTTTAACCAAGCGCTTTAACGCCATGTAGGTCACTTGGATATGGTGCGCTTTCTGTTGGAGGCTGGCGCAGACCAAGAGCATAAGACTGATGAAATGCACACAGCACTGATGGAGGCCTGCATGGTGAGCATCTGACCTCAATCTTTACTTTCTTTGGGCCGTTTAAGTGTCCGAGCTGTTCTCATGTACAAATAGCATGGGAATGAAATAAAGGAGCCATCTTGCCCTGCCAGTATTCTGCTTTCAGGGGTAGTTACACTTCCAGATGTTACATATTCATTCAGATGCTTATCTCTGCATTCTTTGTGTGTGTCTCGCTGTCCCAGGATGGACATGTGGAGGTGGCGCGGCTGCTGTTGGACAGCGGCGCGCAGGTCAACATGCCAGCAGATTCTTTTGAGTCACCACTTACCCTTGCAGCTTGCGGAGGACACGTGGAACTGGCAGCCTTGCTCATAGAGAGGGGAGCCAATTTGGAGGAGGTGCGTAAAAGACATCTCTGAAAATTGAAAATATGTCCCACGTAAAATATATCAATTGTCTTTCCATTTGTAATAAATTGTAGATGTATCATTTTTCGTTTCTTCACACCTTAGAAAATAAGACCTGGTGGCACTTTGGTGTCCTGAATGAGAACAGAAGGATCTCATTGTTTATGCTTCAATATGTAAATCAGCACTTAGATCATTTTAGGCTAAAAGCCACCAATTCAATGCTTAAGTACATGTCGATAAGTTGGTTAAACTACAATGTACTTGTGGGACCTTAATGTCTGATGAGGCTTGTTTATGTCCAGGTTAATGATGAGGGCTACACCCCATTAATGGAAGCTGCAAGAGAAGGCCATGAAGAGATGGTAGCGCTTCTACTTGCACAAGGTACTAGGATTTGCCCTTAGGTGCTAAATTATTTCAGCATAAGTTATACCATAGTACCAATATTTTCTTTGGCGTAAAGACCCTCATCTAGCAATACAAATACATGCTAATGTTTTTTCTTTCTTTCCAGGTGCTAACATCAACGCCCAGACAGAAGAGACTCAGGAGACAGCGCTTACTCTAGCATGCTGCGGGGGCTTCTTGGAAGTGGCTGACTTTCTCATCAAAGCGGGGGCTGACATTGAGTTGGGCTGCTCTACTCCCCTCATGGAAGCAGCGCAGGAAGGCCATCTGGAGTTGGTCAAATATCTACTGGCAGCAGGTTCGTGCAAAGTAGCAAGACGACCATCGGAGCACTTTGAACCATTTTGTTATTGTGATCGTAAAAATTGTGTGTGATTTGCGTCTATTCAGGGGCAAACGTTCATGCCACCACAGCAACTGGTGATACAGCACTGACATACGCGTGTGAAAATGGTCACACGGATGTTGCGGACGTTCTCCTGCAGGCTGGAGCTAACCTGGTACTACATTTTTCCTGAAACAACTGCTTGTTTCAATTAACTCTACCCCAAAACATGTATTTATAGTTACAACTGTTGGAACTTTATTATTTCTAACGGTAATTTGAAAAGAAAAATAATAGTAATTTGTTGTATTTCCGTTTCAGGAACATGAGTCTGAAGGTGGACGGACACCCTTGATGAAAGCAGCAAGAGCGGGGCATCTCTGCACAGTACAGTTCCTTATCAGCAAAGGTGTTTTATTTTTTAATGTTGACAAAACTAGGTTTGAATGAACTTAGATTTTTAGAAACCAAGGAAATATACAACCGACATTTTTTTTCCGTTTTAACTTTCCATTTACAGGTGCTAATGTGAATAGAACTACCGCCAATAATGATCACACAGTGGTGTCTCTGGCCTGTGCTGGAGGGCATTTGGCTGTTGTGGAGTTGTTGCTGGCTCATGGGGCGGACCCTACCCACAGACTCAAAGTATGTGTTATAGGAATGTGTGTTTTCATGCATCAAAAGAAGAGTATTAACGATTATTCCGTCAAATACAAATTGTCTTTATTTATTTTTTCTCTCTATAGGATGGTTCGACCATGTTGATTGAAGCTGCTAAGGGTGGCCACACGAATGTCGTGTCCTACCTGTTGGACTATCCCAACAACATTCTTTCTGCTCCGGCCCCTGATCTCTCCCAACTCACTCCCCCCTCTCAAGATGCGTCTCAGGTAAATGGAGCAACAGTATTAATTAAGCATGTACAGTACACAGGGTTTCTCTGGAAAAAGATAAACATACTGGGGGAAACCCTCGGTATTAGTGATGCCCCCATCTGATTTCGTTATTGGAAATTGGTTCCACCATGTGAATTACCGCTAATCTTCACTTTCTCAAGAGGTCAAATGTAATTGGACATCCTAACAGAGTAGGCGACTCTAATTCGCCCTCAAAGTAATAGCTCTCCATTTTTCCAATTCTCTCTTGGAAAATTATAATCTGTACTTGCAGGTTCCTCGTGTCCCATTCCAAGCTCTTGCTATGGTGGTTCCCCCTCAGGAGCCTGACCGGGCCCCATCGAACCTCACAACACCCCCACCTGTCTCAAGCAAAGGTATTGTGTGCCTATACAAGATCTAACTTTTAAAAGTAATTCTGTTTAGTGCTAATTGAAATAACTTTTTCCTCTGTACTGTTCTCATTCAGCTGCCTCCAAGCAGAGACAGGCAGCACTACAGCCTGGTGTCCCCAGCTCAGTTGGCCGGGGGACTGAAGCAGAGCCTCTGCCGCCCTTCCATCTTTGCCAGCCGCTGGAGTGCATTGTGGAGGAGACTGAGGGAAAACTGAATGAGCTAGGCCAGCGGATCAGCGCTATTGAAAAAGCACAGCTTCAGTCGCTAGAACTTATCCAAGGGGAGCCACTCACCAAAGACAAAATTGAGGAGTTGAAGAAGAGTCGAGAAGAGCAGGTAATGCCTTTGTCCAGATGCATACAGTCAAGGTCTAGACTCAATCCCCTCTGTATTTCAGTCCTAATTATTAGATCTTCTCTTATCTAAATTTTGTGTGAAAGCAGCACCCTGGCATGTTTGGTTTACCTGTTTGTTGTCTTCTCAGGTTCAGAAGAAAAAGAAAATCTTGAAGGAGCTGCAGAAGGTAGAACGCCAGTTGCAGCTAAAAACACAGCAACAGTTCACCAAAGAATACATGGAGGCAAAGGGCTTAAAAGAAGAGCAGGAGGCCGGACAGAGTCAAGGCCCGGGTCCAGGGCCTGGAGGTACCTCCTCTGTTCCTGGATCTCTTCCTCTCTCGCCAGCTGCCCTTGTACGCTCCAGCTCTGACACAGATGAAGAGGCCAACAAAGACGGGGAGCAAGATGAACTGCCCGGAGAAGATGAGGAAGAGGTTAATTTAAAAAAAAAAAAATCATACAACTTTTTCAACACTATATTTAATTATAACTGATAGACCATTGGGAGTGGCGTTGGTTGTGACAATTTTCTCCTCTTGAATGAATATCGTAGAATATTAACTAATCATAGATTATTCATTTATTACAGGGAAGCTTAATTGCATTTGACATACTTCAGGACTTTTTCTTTATTTTCCCAATAAGGGAGGAACATTAACAATAATGGACGATAGATAACTGAATGTTTTTTTGACATTATGTATGATAATGTTTACAATATGGTTTCAACAGAAAAGAAGGCAATCAATTTTTAATTTAAATCTAATCCAGAAGCGAATGTCAACAACTTGTTCTAGCCATAGTTGGTCTGCCTACTGCTTGCATCAACAAACCCTGTTCTCCCATATATAAATTGCCATACCTATGTCAGGACGAGGAAGATGACGACGACGACGATGATGATGACGACGAGGAAGATGAGGAAGAGGAGGAGGAAGAGGAAGGTTCAGATGATGAGGGAGATGGAGAAGAGGACGATTACACCAAGCTTCCTCAAGTGGGAACAATCCTCTGCAGAGATGGGCCACAGCAGCCGCCACTGCCCCTAACACCACAGGCCCAGCCACCACCTCTGCCTCTCCAGGCTGCCTTCGTCCCTGTCCAGCCTTTGCCTGACTACAACCCCGCAGACTACCCAGGGAGCAATAGTCCCGACCTTCAAAGGGTGCTTGTTGGACAGCAGATGCTTGGTCAACAACAGCAGGTTCAAGGTCAACAGTTGGCCGGCTTAGGGCCTGGAATGCTACCTCAGGCATCCCCAGACGGACTCATGGTTGCTACACCTGCACAGACGCTAACGGATACTCTGGATGACATCATGGCAGGTCGGTGCCTGACTTGACCAAAATGACCTGTGAAAATGAGGAACACTGTTATACCCATAATTCAATGCTTCTAACTTTGTCTTTATTGGCATTTCAGCTGTGAGCAGCCGCGTGCCCATGCTGAACACAACCACCTCACCTACTCCCTTGTCACAACCACCTCCACAAGCATCTGGCAACGTCTCCTCACCACCATCTGTTCTACCCCTCTACCCCTCTGTTGATATTGATGCACACGTAAGACACTTTTTATCAATGCACACATAAAATGCTCAAAAATGACGAAAATTGTTTTCCCTCCGCAGACGGAGAGTAACCATGACACCGCGCTGACGTTGGCCTGTGCTGGAGGACACGAGGAGTTGGTGTCTGTCCTAATTGCACGGGGAGCTAACATTGAGCACCGTGATAAAAAAGGTACAGTGGACCCTGCAAATTACATCAAAACAAATGTTTAAGTTACATTCAGTATATAAAGGATTTAGGATGACACTTAAAAGATGGAAGGCATTGAGATTCATTAAACTAGGATGACAAGAAAGGGTCTTTGTGCTTGAAGGCTGTTCTCAACATGTTGAATTTTCTTTACATTTTTATATTGTCTCTATTTCCGTCTAGGTTTTACCCCTCTCATCCTGGCTGCCACCGCTGGTCATGTCGGTGTTGTGGAAGTGCTTCTCGACAAAGGGGGTGACATTGAGGCACAATCTGAGAGAACCAAAGACACACCTCTCTCCTTAGCCTGCTCGGGGGGACGACAGGAGGTACAATTACTTCAACAAACTTTCACTTTTCATCATACTAATTCGTCTTTCTCATTTTTTTGAATCAGGTTGTTGAGTTGCTACTGCTACGAGGAGCCAATAAAGAGCACCGCAATGTTTCCGATTACACACCTTTAAGCCTTGCAGCGTCTGGCGGTTATGTCAACATCATCAAGATACTTCTCAATGCTGGAGCTGAAATCAACTCCCGGTGAGGGGCATCTACCTTAAGTTCCCAACTTCTTTTAATGGTTTCATTATACGCTCAACTTTGCACTGAGTTCATGATGACCATTTTAAGATGTTTTCCCCCCCACTTGTTCATTTGCGTTTTGTGGTCTGAAATCTCAATGATAGTATATAATATTGTACCTCATAATTTGGTGATGGCTTTTTTTGAATATATTTTTTGTTTCAACTGTCAACCAGGACTGGCAGCAAACTTGGAATCTCTCCTCTGATGCTGGCAGCAATGAATGGTCATGTTCCGGCAGTCAAGTTGTTGCTAGATATGGGCTCAGACATCAATGCCCAAATTGAGACCAACAGAAACACAGCTCTGACCTTAGCCTGCTTCCAGGGGCGGGCTGAGGTTGTAAGCCTGCTGCTTGACCGAAAGGCCAATGTTGAACATCGTGCAAAGGTGTTTTTATTTTTGTGTGTTTTTTCTTTCAGTGTCGGTCTGCTGTAGGTTAAATAATACTGTCAACTATTTTTATGCCAGTTTTTCTAAGTTAACATATGTCTCACTTTATGCAGACTGGGCTTACTCCTCTGATGGAAGCAGCCTCAGGAGGCTATGCTGAGGTGGGCCGTGTGCTCTTGGATAAAGGTGCGGATGTAAACGCTCCACCTGTTCCCTCATCAAGAGACACTGCTCTCACCATCGCTGCTGACAAAGGGCATTACAAGTTTTGTGAGCTGCTTATCAATAGGTAGGAATTCTTCTATTTGATGGCTGTAAATCACATTTTTAGACCTCTGATCCTGGAGGAAAAAGGTTGAAAAATGGCACTAATTCCAAATGCAGCTATTTTGAGACACCAATTAAATTCACACATTGATAAAATGTCTGACCACGTCTCTGGCAACTTAATGGAATAATTGGCCTTTAGTTACCTTTTTCTTCTCTTCATAGTTGGTCAGTTTAGCTTTTAATACAATTCTGCAATTGTAACTATCTATGTGACTCTTAATTCCATCTCAATTATATAGAGGGGCCCATATTGATGTACGTAACAAGAAAGGAAATACACCTCTCTGGCTGGCAGCTAATGGCGGCCATTTTGACGTGGTCCAGCTATTGGTGCATGCAAGCGCTGATGTGGATGCAGCTGACAACCGCAAGATTACCCCCCTCATGGCTGCTTATCGCAAGGTGCAGTGGTGTCACCATTAGTGATTTTTCATTTTTTAAATGACGTTGAACTTTAGAAGAAATTTATCTATTTACCTACATGTTATAGGGTCATGTTAAAGTTGTCCAGTACCTTGTCAAGGAAGTCAACCAGTTCCCATCAGATATTGAGTGCATGAGATACATAGCCACAATTGCAGACAAGGTAGGCATTTACTTAATTTTAATTGACAGGATACATCAAAGCATTACTTTGGCTTAGCCAGAAAAAAATGCAGGAAAAGTTCAGTTTAAAGAGACTTATTTCTCTGCAGGAGCTTTTGAAGAAGTGCCACCAATGCATGGAGACTATTGTCAAAGCCAAAGACCAACAGGCAGCCGAAGCCAACAAAAACGCAAGCATTCTCCTTAAGGAACTAGATCTGGAAAAGGTAATGACAGCCATGTAGCCCCACACAGTTGTAGTTCTCGTGCAATTTTACCGTGTTAGCCAACCACCATTTTATGGATCTTCTTTGCAGTCCCGAGAGGAGAGCAAAAAGCAGGCTCTGGCTGTCAAGCGAGAAAAGCGCAAGGAGAAGCGCAAGAAGAAGAAGGAGGAACAGAAGAGGAAGCTGGAGGAGGAGGAAGGGCAAAAAGTGAAGGAGGATTCATCGGATATGCAGGAAATGAAGGAGGATTCTGCTGAAGGTGATTTTTAATGTCTAATGTTACAAATAGTAACACTTTCAACTTTCGTTTTGTGTGGCGAGTGCCAAATGCAAGTGTATGATGACTCATATTTCCCAAGTGTTCATGCACTATAAGAATTTCGCTGTAGATAAGATCCTATTAAACAAAATTTATAACAGGGAAGTTAGTCCTGAATTAATATGTGCTACTTTTCCCCTTTTTCAGAATCAGAGGTTCCAATTGAGCCTCCCAGTGCAACTACCACGACCACCATTGGGATATCTGCCACCTCAACCACTTTCACCACAGCATTTGGTAAGAAGAGAGCAAGTGTAACCACGACCATGAGTACCAACCGCAAGAACAAAAAGAACAAGACGAAGGAGTCTCCCAATGAACCTATAATATTACAGGATCCCCAGGTGTGCAACTGTTTTGTCGTTAGTCCTTTTTGCATTTGGCAGACCTGAATTTCACATCAAATCCTTCTGACACTTACTAGGTTGCACTAGCACAACACAAGGCTGACAAGAACAAAATCCACGGTGAGCCCCGAGGTGGAGGTGGTGGAGTGACGGGGGGAAACAGCGACTCGGACCCTCTGGACAGCACCGACTGTGCTAGTGAAAGCAGCAGCAGTGGCGGAAAGAGTCAGGAGCTTAACTACCTTCCCGACCTCACTTCATCGACTTCCTCCTCATCCTCTTCTTCTTCATCCTCCTCGGCCCCACCCTCAGGGCCCCCCCAAAACCAATCTGTTGTGGTTGGCCCCGAAAAAAGACACTGTCCACAGCCTCCGTCAGAGAGCAAGATGGTCACAGTCTCCATCTCAAAACCAACACAGAGGTAAGTCAACAGGAGCCCTGAGGAACCTTGATTTGAAGTTTACATCTATCTGTTGGAACGTCGAAAATCATTCAACAGTTTTTGCAAGGTTTTCTCGCAACTACGTGAAAAGCCAACCGGTTATCCACCATGTTTTGGGAGAATTAAACTAGGTAAATTTACTGCAGTGGCAAAGAGGTGGGACAGGTATTGCGCAATTTCAGCCTTATCACCAGACATGGTTAAAATAGAGTTGAATATGTATGCTTTTTCCCTCTCCATATTTCTTGCCTGGTGCCCTGGCAGGCTTATATAACACTGTAGGAAATCAGGTGTTTTTGTTATTATGGTTGTTGTCTGAATTGACATGGATTGTATTCTTTATTCCTCCACAGAGCTCCAGACATGAATGACTCCACATCAAACTCTATGCCTTCCCCGTTCAAGACCATATCTCTCCCTGTTACCTCACCCATCAGTAAGCTGAGTCTTACAAGCCCCAAGCGGGGCCAGAAGAGGGAAGACGGTTGGAAGGAAGTTGTCAGAAGGTTTGTTTTTATTTTTCTGTCCGTTTACCCCTACTTCATTTTGTTTACTGTATTTTGTTAACTTCTTTTGCAGATCTAAAAAGCTTTCTGTGCCAGCTTCTGTTGTGTCACGTATCATGGGTCGCGGGGGTTGCAACATCACGGCCATTCAAGATGTGACCGGGGCCCACATTGATGTAGACAAACAGAAGGACAAGAACGGTGAAAGAATGATCACCATAAGGTAGGTAGTTTATTTATACTAGGCATTGTCTGTCCCTTTTTAACTAAATGATAATTATTTATGCAGTTTTATTAGGTTAGTTTGTAGCCTAATTGAGGTGCGCTTTGTCGTTGCAGGGGGGGGACAGAGTCCACACGTTACGCTGTCCAGTTGATCAATGCGCTAATCCAAGACCCCGCCAAAGAGCTGGAGGATCTGATTCCTCGCAATCACATCAGAGTACCGGGCTCCAAAGGATCCTCGTCTTCCTATGGAAACAGCTCAGGGGGTGGCAGCGGTTCGAATTCCGGATCAAAGTCCCTCAGCTCACTGGTTACTTCGTCAGGCGTGTCGTTCCAGTCCTCTTCATCCGCATCATCCTCCTCCTCTCAGGCTGTAGGAAAGATGGGGAAAGGGCCGTCATCAAATGTCAGACAGCCTTTCCCGGTGTCATTGCCCCTCGCCTACGCTCACCCTCAGCTGGCCCTGCTGGCCGCTCAGACCATGCACCAGATCAGACACCCTCGGCTTCCCATGGCGCAATTCGGTGGTACGTTCTCTCCTGCCGCCAGCACTTGGGGTCCCTTCCCCGTGCGACCCGTGAGTCCCGGCAGCGCCAACAGTTCCCCCAAACATAACGGCGGCAGTGTGGCCGGCCCGGCCAGATCCAACTCGACTCCCAGTGATCACAGCAACACCGCCAGCTCTGCGATCACCACCACTACCAACACCACCACGACGAGTGCTCCCACCTCTTCGGCTGCGCCGGCCTTGCCTCACACGCCCAACGCTACGCCGTATAATCCCCAGGCCAGCATCCCCACGCCTTCCTCGGTCAGGAAGCAACTCTTCGCCCCAGAGTCCAAATCTGCCGCCGCCACTTCGGCGTCTGCCGCTGCGACTAGCAGCAGCAACACGGTACGAGGCACAGGGTCTCCCGCGCA
Organism: Stigmatopora argus; assembly: GCF_051989625.1. NCBI lineage: Eukaryota > Metazoa > Chordata > Actinopteri > Syngnathiformes > Syngnathidae > Stigmatopora > Stigmatopora argus. The sequence continues at coordinate 13,238,309 of NC_135395.1, forward strand.
CCACTGTTCCTCTACGGCTCCAGTTAATACTTCTCAGCAGCAGGTGGGAAACATCTCCCAGGCCTCCTTGCAGCAAGTGAAAGCGGAGCTCGTTGCCGCTATGACGCCCGGAAAAGAGAAACCGCATCACGCCGAGAATCAGCCCGGGTCTATCGGCGACGGCATGGCTTCAGCAGGCTTTGCCGCAGCTGCTCTGTCTTTGGCACCCAAACCGGAACCACGGCAGCAGTTGCCTACCCCAGCCTCCTCCGTTTCTTCAAATGAGACTCCCCCGGCGCTCCTGAACTCCCAAAACAACTCCCACCTCTCCTCAATTCCTCCTTCTTCCCTCTCGCACAACGTCACACACCCTAACAACACGCTGCCACACTTCTCAGCGCCCGCGCCCAGAGTTTCCCATCGTATGCAGCCACCGGGGCCTTACTATTCCCTTCCTGAGCAACAGCAGATGCAGACGCAACAACAATCGCAGTCAGTCTTCGTGCCCTTCAATCCCCAACAAGAAAGTGTAAAACAGAGCCAAAATCAGACATCCCAGCCTACAAGTTTGACCGCGCAGGCTCAAAGCCATGCCCAAAGCTCCCTTCAGGTGTCCGCCAATCTTGGCATGATGAACGGTTCACAGATTCAGCACGCACCTAACGCCGGCAAGCAAATGCCACCCAACTTTGGTCCTGCAGGCCTCTTCAATTTCAGCAGCATCTTTGATAATAATAACCAGGTACATCAAATATGTTATATAATGTTTTTGAAACCTATGCGGCCCTGCAGGCTATTACGAAAGCTGTGGCTCTTACCATTGTGCCAAAGTGTGATTGCCGTAGTGAAATATGGACACGGCGTTGTGTTGTGCTTCTATATTGACACTCATTGCTCACGTCGCAGGTGGGAAACAATCAGGTCTGGGGTGCTTGCCATCTTCCCGCTCGTTCGCCTCCAGAGCCATCGTACTCGGGCCCACCGGCCTTTGTCAACGTGGGGCAGATGGAGAGCATGATCCCACCACCTCCTCCAGACAACTCCAAAGCTCCAGGCTACCGCTCTGCCTCTCAAAGGATGGTCAACAGCCCCATTGGTATGAACAAATTGGCATTTTATGATGATACCATCCATTCTAAGAGATTGTTTACCATCTTCACCCCACAGCATTGACCAGCTATGCCACCAGTATGTCTGGGAGTCCGGTATATCTGCACGGCCATACGGGAGTAGGTACTCCCTCATTCAGCAGGCAGCACTTTTCCCCGCACCCGTGGAGTGCATCTACATCCGGTAGGAGTTACGAAATAGCTTTGTGTAGCAGGGAAATGTATAGACTTGGCTTAACGACACCACACCCCTCAAAATGCGTCAATAAATCCTCATTCTCCATTAGGCGAGTCTCAAGTTCAACCTCCGTCGACAGTGTCAACCTCCAGCCTGTCCACTTCGGCGGTGGCACCTCCGCCCCAGCCCAAGCAAGGCGCTTCCTCACAGCAAGATCGGAAGGTTCCTCCACCCATTGGCACGGAAAGACTGGCGAGGATCAGACAGACTGGCTCGGTCAACCCCCCACTCCTCACCACCAGCTACACTGCCTCGGTTGGACAGGGTGGGATTTGGTCATTTGGCGTTGGCAGCGCTTCAGGTTAGAAAGGCTGTTTTATTTACTCAACCGTACAAAAGTTTAGATTTTTTTTGCCTGCTTTTGCTGAAACTGTGCCCTATTACAGAGGGGATGTCTGGTTGGTCCCAGCCACTGATGAGCAACCACATGATGCATCCTCAGCTGCAGGCGGAGCAGTCGGCCTTCTCTCAGCACCAGCCCATGGAGCAAGATGACACGGGTATTGCTAACCCAGCTAATAATTTCCATCAGGCTCAGCACATGCCCAGCACATACTTGGACTTCCCAAAGGTAGGCGACACAAAGCAATAACCTTGTTCTAAAATATCAACTGTCATGTTGTAACAATGAATGGCAAACATGAACTCCAGTGAATCCTGAACAAGTAACTTTCCAGACATATTAACAAGTGATCGGATATGGTCGTGTTATAGCAGACGTGACAACCGACGGCGTCCTTTCCTATAGTTAAAGTACTTTGTTTTGTTATCTGTATCCAGGGAATGCCCATGTCAATGTATGGAGGAACTATGCTGCCCCCTCATCCAACAATGGCAGAGGGGCCCGGCGGACCCATGTACAATGGTTTGCATACCGGTGACCCAGCGTGGAGCCCCATCATAAAAGTGGTCCCAAACAATGCAGATAATACTGACCCACAACAGCAGGTACTGTCTCATATTTGGCAAGTGTGTGGAGTGCTTTCATGCGTTTTACCCACTAAGCTTTTGCCTTCCAACCCCAGATGTGGCCAGGTACCTGGGCACCACACGTGAGCAACGTGCACCTGAATCACGTCAACTAGGTGGCGCTCGCCGCAACCGAAACAACACACAAACAGGCGTACCAATCAATGGATGATCCCAACCGATTAAGGCAAAGAACAAACAAAAACGACATGATATCGACGCAACACTGATAAAGAAGTGAGAGTGCAGAGCAGAGGTTGAAGAATTGTAAGTTCTCCCAAGCCCATTCTTGACGTGCCTATTTGAAATGAGAGAGGAGATAAATTGAGGAGTGTCCTGATGATTCAAACAAAAGTTTCGTTCACCTGTTCAACAGGGACTGTTCTCTGCATAGTTAGCAATTTTGACTTAAACCCGCATACCGTTCTTTGGCTACAAGGGGCTGAACAAGAAGTAGCTATTTAAATCGGCTCAGAACTAGATGATGATTATCTAAAGAGAAATCAGAACCTTTTAGAGTGGTAAATACATGTATAATTGTTTACATACTAAAAAAGGGTTAAAATGAGAGTAAATTTCATGTCGTATAGTGGCTCTACTTTATGTAGCCTGTATTAATGTGAAATATTTACCTTAATATTCAATAAAAAGATTGAAAAATATCTGGTTTTGGTGTAGTCTATTCTGATCCACAGTGGAATGAAATCAGTTGTTTATCATTAGTATTGTTTTATTTCATGTGTGGAATGGAAGAATAGCTCTGCCACGTTCTTGTGGCCACCATTTTGGGGAGGTCCACGTTGATCTTGCCATCAAAGGTTATCATAGACTTTGAAAAAAATAAAGCCTAATGCTTGTCTATTTCACTATTGATTTGCATGAGGTTGACTTTTCGTCACTACTAAAGTGTGCTAAAAAATGTAAATGTTGGGTCTTTTTCTGCCATGCAAAAGTATCATTTAGCTTTTTGGGAGTTCAAAATGCAGCATTGAGTTACTTTTTCCACATGTACAATTTAAACATTTCAAGATCATTTCTTAAACACTTCGACCACGGATTGTGGGGTTGCATGAGAGGACATGCTATTGTGTTTTTTGTCCAGAAATTGGGTGTGAATGGAGTATGATCCGCAACCATTTTGGGGTGTGGTCCATTTTCGCTGCTAGCACTAAATGAATGGACTTCTAAAATGAATGCAAATCTACAAATCCTCAAATCCTCTCACTTTCAAAGTAAAGCGATTTTTACGTGCAACCCGGCATACGGCATCGGTGACTTCTATTATGAAACGTGATACGGAAGTCTGGTTAAAGGAGCGGTGTCAACATGTGTGGCCATCTTTGAACAGATAACTGCGTGCTTCAAGGTTAGTGATTTATCATCATGAAATCATTACTGGCTGACCCCAAATACTATGGGTTGTATCAAATAGTTGTCATGAACTTGGTATTTATTCTGGATATTGAATGTTTCCTCATTTTTAAGTAATTGTTAGAATTACGATGAAACGGTGTTATGTATGTGGCTGAAATGTGGTCCTTAAGATGGCCGACGGGTAACGACGTTCGTCCCGTTTGGCTCTAAGCGCGCACAAGCCATCTACCATATTTGTGACGTCTGTGGTTCCCCTCGGAAAATAAGAAGGCATGGCGGCGCCAGCAATGCCAAGTGTAGCCGAACCAACTCCGGCACCAACAACCTCAGGAGGGACAAGCATTCCTTTCGACTTCTCCCAGCCTCCAGTCATCGAAGGTTTCAGCCCTTCACCGAGGGTCAAAGATGAAACTTTTAAGGAAAAGTTCATCCGGAAAACCAAGGACAACCCGTTCGTCCCAATAGGTGAGTTACACAAGCCTGAAGATGCGCTCGCTGTTCAATCCCAATGATTTCCCTTTAGGTTGTTCCATTTAATCTTAATTTAAATACACTATATTATTACTTTAGATTCATATACAAAATCTGACAAATTGGGGATAACGGGGTTGGTGGTCATCCTTGGTAAAAGTGAACAAAATGTTCTGTTCTGTCAATGCAACATTTGAAACCTGTTCTAACGTGTGCTAATGTTTTATTGTTGGCAGTGGCTCCTTAACCGGTAACCTATTATTTAACATTGAGTGAATATGGGGTTTTTCTAAACCATTCAACCAATCTTATTGAAATTTGATGTCTTATTGCCAATTGATAGATTTTAACATTAGGTGAATAGGGATTTATATTTTATTTATTATATATATAATATATCTATTATTTAGGCAGTGGCTCCGTAGCAGTAGTTTCTTACTATTTACCCCACACAGAATTCTTACCGGCTAAATAGCCATATGGGGCCATATAGGCTATTTGACCGGTTACCGGCTAAATAGCCCCGGGACTATTTGACCGGTTACCGGCTAAGGAGCCCCGGGACTATTTGACCGGTTACCGGCTAAGGAGCCACTGCCTTTATTGTTAATGATTCCCATTTATTAACAGAGTTAATGCTTCTATTTCAATCTGCAGATTGTTAATGTTTTGAACAAAATTCCATTTAATTAAGTAACAAACCCCCCATATGGGAATGAGTTATTCCAATGTCACTTACTGATGTTTTTGTACAGGTTGTTTGGGTACGGCAGGAGCGCTGATGTATGGCCTCCGAGCGTTTCACCAGGGCAAAACTCGGCAATCACAGTTGTTGATGCGGGGCCGCATCTTCGCCCAAGGCTTCACTGTCGTCGCCATTGTTGTCGGCGTCTTTGCTGCCGCATTCAAACCCAAACAGTAAAGAAACACGGCAAATATTGCCTTTACAGAAAGACTTGTATACATAATATAATGATTCAATCATGAGGACAGCCTTATTTATCATTAGAGAAACAGATTTTCTCCTTTCCAATGTGGCTTACACAGTATATGCTTTCGTGTGTACTGTGCTATAAACCGCCTCATGTTTATATGTAATTAGCGTACTATGTTAGTAAAATCATTCAACATGCGTCTGTGGAAATGCTCCATTTTTCAAGTTGATCTAGGATTTTATACTTTTCCAGATGCATGTAGAGTGCTTCTTGCATCATTTGCAGCAGCACTAAAAAACAAACAAGTGCAAATGAGTTCTCTTATTTTTATTGAGCAATTCCCCTTTTGACATTTTCCTCAGTTTTCATCAAATCCAAATATTAGGCAACATGTGAAGAATGCCAAACACTGCATCTTAGAAAATGTGGACAAGAGTGATTCAAGCCGTGAATTCAGATTGTTTAAGGGATCTTTTTAAATGTTGGAAGGAATTAGCATACAGCCTACATTCCAAAGTGTGTGGTTATTATTGAGAGGCATATGTGGTTACATTCTGTGACTACAGAATAACAAAAGTATATTAAAAAAAAAGTGCATTTCAAATCTTGCCAAAGGCATGCATTATAATTGAGCCAAATAATTTAAAAGGGTAAGAAACGGTTACCTTACTATCAATATTTTCTTAAATGATAAAACTTAAACCTACAATTGTAACAGAACAGTCCTTCAGGATCCTCACTAGACTGTGATTCTATTAAAATAGGGATCAGGAAGTGCATGAGGGTTCTAACTAAAAGTTATTGGAGTTTTCTGGAAAACTGGATAGAAACTCTTCCGATGTGGAGTGCGTTTAGTGAAAAGGCAAAGTTAGTGCGAGCCAGTTCCTCTAACGGACGAGAGGGGTCTGTTTGAGCGAGATGAGCACGGAGCGCATTCGGGACACATCCTTGGCCTGCTTGTTAGTCTTGGGGTTGAAGTCGCACAGATAAGCCACGCGCTCCCACGACGACGCGGGACCGTCACCGTCGCTCTCCGCCAGAAAGGCTTCCTCCGACGCCCTGTAAACGGAAAGGGGTTGAGAATAGGCCATCCTTAAAGCTTGACATTCACGAGCAGAAAGAAAAAATTGAATTTTGTCTACATAAGGGCATTATTCTACCAGAATAAGACTTCAGGATTTTTACATCGGGTGAAATTTAGTGTTGGGTAGGGATGGAAAAGTTAGGCGCGTGACTAATATTAAAAAGCACAAGATTTCTAAACCTACACAAAGCCTATTAGTTCAGAGTTGGGCTGTTTGTAGAAAGCCTTGTCATCAATCCTTAGTCGACAGGCAAGGCCAAGTGAGCAGTAAAGAGGAGACAGGAAGAAAAGAGTATCAGTGTCAACAACAACAGGCAAACAAAACACATTACACTCTTCTACTTCTACCACAAAAAGATGGTCAAAACAACCCAGAATGGATTAGTGAGAAGAAAAATGTGGGGAGGGGGGTCACATGTGCAAAGTGATACCGTGTCAGACTTGGGCAGAGTCTGTAGAAAAGTATAAAAGGAGGACAGATTAACTTTCAAAAGACAAGTGGGCCAATAGAAACCATGCAACATAATGTATTTGAATGGGGGGGAAAAGAACAGAACAGATATTTCTTTGATTTGTTATGGTCATTTTTTTTACCATTGGCGCCTAAATGGGCTGTTTACATGCCAAATGGTGGACATGTTTCAAACTACTAACCTATTGTTGGCCTTGTGCTTCTCCATCTGCTCGCTCTGGTGCACGTGCCAGTCTTCCAGCTCTTTTTTAGCCTTCTCTCGCCACTCCGCCTCTGCCGCCTTGGATGCCGAGTCTTGTTAAGGGTTTGAAAACAATGCTATTTAAATAGAGGCCACAAAAGATTCCAAGAATATGACAAAGCAGCAGAAGCGACAGACCTAAAACTTCGAGGCGAGCTTTCTGTTCCTCTCTCCACTTACGAAGACTTTCAGGCTCTTGCCTTTGAACGTCAACCTGTGCGATGGCAGCGTAGTTGTCTGTGGGGCCATTGGACTCCTTTTCGAGGACAGGAAATGTGCGTAATGTTAAAAAACGTAGTCAAAACATGACACCGAGCGTATATATGCACATTAGGGATGTGCAGAGCACATGTTTTTGGATTGAGTGTTAAGTATTGTATTAAGGAGGGATAAAAAGGACTTCCAAATCTTTTTTTTCTTCTTCCAATGTGAACAAAATATCCCAACTTTATAGCCCTATAAAGGGCTTATTAGCACAGTCGTGATTTCAACTCAGCAAAAAAGTATATAGTGTCTCATGCGATGTGATAACTTGAACTATTTTGGCGATTTTCTGGACTTTGGTTATTGCTCGACATTTTCTCAATGCTCCGCAAAGTTACAATAAGGTAAATATATCTACTAAATATATATGCATATGTAAGGACCCCAATACATCTAATCCTAACCTGACTGTGGGCCAAAAAAAGGATTGGGTGTTTATCAATGGAAGCCAATGAGTTTAGACTTATAAATAAAATAAATTTTGAAAACTCGGTCTTTTTTCCAGATTCCGATCCAAGATTTCTGACATCCCAAATGTGACAACCACAATTGACAACAATAAAGGCAAAAGAAAGACACATCTGTCAGGTAACGGAATAACAACTAGATAATATTGCTGTATTTTATTTTCTTTTTTAAAAAGTTAACGGTGACATGTATTCATTCATTCAAATGCTGCTCACCTGGAACATATCCCCATTCATTGTGACAGGCTCCTCTCCAAAAGGGTCTAAAATCATTGTAATAAGACAAACAAAACATAGATATTAAAATACAAATTTTAAGTGTGAGTGTTAGTCTATGGGTTGTCTTAAAACGTTTTGAAGAAGGCAAACAAAAATGCTGCAGAACCTGTTTGGCCTGCTGTAAAACAACTTCCGGGTTGAAGAGTTAACGTACTTCACCACTATTTCTCGCTTATCTGATATTCTTAAAATAGTGTAGCATTGTAAAATATCAATGTATACATGAGTGTAAAACCTGCAAAGTGTAGCTGTGAAGTTATCATCGGTTTATAGCATTTATGCTAATATGTTGGAACTAGCTAAAGTATTATAAATCGCTGCATTATCAATCACTTTTCATCCACGTGGTAGTCTTTACGTGATCAGTACTTTTCTTCACCGAGTAGTTTATCAAGTTTTTTATTATTATTATTATCCAAACTACAGCTTTTACTGAGTTGGCACCCACAGCTAATGTTAGCACAGTTAGCTTCCATGGGCGCAGCTATTGGAAACTTGCCGTAGTTATTAGTTGGCAGCTCACGGGGCTCTAGGTTGTCGGCGTCATCCAAAGCCCCAAAGCCTTCGTCGTCGTTCTCTATCCCCGCTATCTCACTCTCCTGCTGGGCTAGGAACGCGGCGGCCGGGTCCTCTTCTGTTGGGTGTGCTCCGTTGTCAGCCATCTTTCAGCAAAGTGTTGACAAGTTTAACTAAGCGCAGTTTATGCACACAAAGCCTTGATTAATTTCCAAAGGCTCAACACCGGAATGATTTAAGATGTTGAAATCGTAACAGCGCAGATTACGTTAAAGCAGACTCGTGTAACAAAAGCTTTGATCGGATGAAACCAGTTCCGAGTTCAAGTCCTGGTTAATTCAAGATTTCTCCACTTGGTCGTGTCATTGATGATGATGGAACCGGCCCACAGTGACCACAGGGTACATTTGCTTTGTGTCTGGCGTCATCTAGTGGTCATTGCAGGTTTTGCTCTCCACGTAATTTAGAGCTCCTTTTGGTTTTGCGTTTTATATTACGTTGACAACATGTCAATAACCGATAATTGCACACATTGATTTTATGCTGAATTATTTCGATACAAATCATGAGTGCAATTCTATGAAAGCATAACGTAACCATTTCATACACAAATCATTATTTTCTCTAAAATGCTTTTATAACATTGATATAGGACTCTTAAACTTGTGTACAATTGCATGTAGTGCGACAACTTTTAACATCCATTTATATTATTATTAGTCTTATTATTGTTGCCCTCACGAGTTTTGTAATGAAAATAAATACAATAAAGGATGAATGTAGTACTGGAATGCTACCAGATGGTACAAGATGGCGCTGTTTCTTTCAGAACTCTGCCATTGAACACTTCTGAAACAGTGATTACTTATCTGCTGGAATTTAATCAGTGGTCATAAAAAAAGTCGACCAGAAATCGGCCATGTGACCTTTGGCGTTTTGTTTTAGATAGTTAAAATACGTCTTGGCTGCCAATGGGACTTCCACGGCGGCTCCTTCCCATCCGCCGAGAGGAAGTTCGTCCGACACTCGGGCAGCTTTTCCTGGCGATATCCGGTCGCCTGCCGCTGGGAAACAGACGCTGAAAACACGAGGTAAATTTGTACAATTTATTCATTTATTTTATCCTGTGTCGTGTAATTTTAGAAAAAGACTTTGAGTCTCAATCTTCTAGTTTTGGTTTGGTTTGGATTAAAGATCGGTGACTTTTAGTGAAGCGACTAACTTTAAATGAGTTAAAACAAAACTACTCGGAAAGTATTGTTTTATGATTTTTCTTTACGTTTGAGTGAATAATGACTTAGAAATGGTGAAGCGATTCGAATATTACGGTTAAATAAAAGGTTGGCAATTTTCGAAGATGAAGTATTAATTCTACAAAAAAAAACTTTAAAAAAAATCTGTATATCCAGTTACAATTTGTTTCTTTACCAGAAAAATCCTGTAAAGTTTGGAGAAAAGACCAAAAATGTATAGGCTTAAATCCTAATCCTGCAAAAATGAAGTAATTGAGGAATGTAAAAGTGACCCTAATAGTAGTAGTCTTTTAGAGATATTATACAAATAGAACTACTACTTCAAGTTGATGCTACAGTATTTGTGCTTAATCAAGTATAAACGTACTATTGTATCACAAAATAAGTTTGTCTTGCAATCGGAGACAACTTTTTTTTTTAATTGCCATTGACAATGACACACTTCCCATACATTCAAACAGGGTGGGGCTGGACAACAATCATTCCCTGCCAGCCCCCCCAGTTAAAATGGATTGGACGTCTATCGCCGTCATTGGCATTGAAACATGATCATTTATTCCCAGTCCTCCAATTTCAAATGGATTAGATTTCTAATGACAACATTAGCAGCTAATTATTGAACAAAGTAGGTGAGAAAACTTAATTTGGGTTAAATATCATCTTCAGTATTTACATTTACTTTATCATTTATATTCAAAGCTCAATATGTATATCTTGAAATTATAAACAGCAAAATCCAAAAAAGCGATCTGACTAAAACATAAACTTTTTTGTATCTTACGTAATTTGATATGAAACAAGCTAGTTGCAAGCATGTTTCTTTATTCATTGTGTAACTATGATGACAAGAATATTAATATTAAGATGTGGTTCTTGCCATAAACGTTGTTGCAACTTTTGGCGTTACATAATAAGAGATTATGTTTGTAGCCTGAGCCTTCAAGTGTTGGCAAGTGACTGTCAGCTGGCAACTGCTTGACACAAAATGGGGGTTGATGAGAAAATTGTCAAACTTTCGAGGCAGTAAGACTAAACTATAATGTTATATTTGCAATTTATGCTAAATGGTTACAGCAATTTCTGCTTTAAAATTCAAAAGGATTCCACTTTTGAACATGAATGAGTGTATACATGAGATCTAAATCAATAGATTCACTCACCAGTGGTTTTTTTTGTTAATCTGTCGGTACTTTAAGACATTTGTTTGACTGTGTCAGGGAATTATTAAGTGAGCAATAAAAGACCTGTTCTACATCTTATTAAGAGTTCTTTATTATGCTTTTGTATAGTATGCTGCATTGTGACATTTTTCTACATCTGTGAATGTGGGTGACTTTACTCAGCGCATTGTTGTCAAGTATTTATTGGTTTTGTTTGCATGCTTGTCACTTTTTGGGCCTTTGTTTATAATTAAGGTTGGAACGGTGACACAAAAAAAATCAGATGGCACAAACCACGGATTGGATGGTTGCATATGGGCAAATAAAGTGTTAATGTAGCTCCTGATGATTCAGGATTTGTTTGTTTTTCTTAAGGCTTGAAGTAAGAAACGACATTTAGTAATTCAAGTGGCATTTATTAGGTTTTTTGTCACTATCATGACTTCTGCTGCAGTACAAATTTCAATCACTATAATAAAGCAAAATAATACCTCTCCCGACAGCTAACTTTTGTGTTAGGAGAAATAGACAAAAAGATTTCAGTTAAATATTCATTTCCCCCCCCTGCGATTTAGATTATGATTCCTCTCCAAGTGAGTCCATCTGTTGCTCTAAAGGCTTGATTTCATTTCATATCATAATTGCCGGTTTGGTCGCACTTCTGCCTTATGTCGTCCAGAAGGAATGTTATGTTCCCTTGCCTTCTCTTTACTTAGAGGCCCGTGGCTGCTACAACAGCACAAAGACAGTTAAAAAGGGAAAGAGAAAAAAAAAAAAGAACTTAATTCAACTTAGCAGTCATCTCTTAGGAGTTGACGTCGTCCTCTCAACACCCCACCTCCCGCCTCCCTGTGACTCATGTGGGTGTTGGGCTGAAATAGTTTGGTGTAGTTTTACATTCCTTATATAGACTCTGAGGACTGAGTTGCAGCTACAAAGTTTAGGGGGTAGGCTTTGCCAGCCAGAGTTACGCTTTGCTCGCTCGCCGAGTTTTTGTGACTTTCTCCCAGTTTCGGGCTACAGGCCGGCCCTCCAGGACCAGGTAGGTCTCGTAATACCGTTTCAACGCGGTAACCAAGAGCATGTCCAGATACGCCGTAGATTAGTCAGTCGCACAGCTGTAACTCCGCGGCAAGTGACGGCGCTCTTCTCGAGTTGCGGGTTGGAAATTGTGTTAGTTATTTAGGAGCATATATGTCTATGCCAGGAACTAGTTTGAACACAGTTGTCCATGTCCAATAAGACCCAGACGGATTATGTGAACCATTTGAAAATGTCAAGAGGAGTTTTCATTTTGCAAGCAAGCCAGTGGTTTTATCATTACAAGGATTATTACATTGGTTATCTTGCACTGAAGTGTTTTTACTCTTCCCCATGTTCGGTTGAAATTGGAGCTTATTGTGAAATGTCACTGCTGTTCTGCTTATGCAGTAGATTTATGATGACAGGGTGTCTGGTACCGATGTGTAATATTACATTCGATATATGAAATATAAATGCCCACATCAGATCCTGACATAAGGGGTAGCCAGTAAATGCTGATTCTAAGATTGTAATATTTAAGCTAACAGTTGAGTTTACTGTATTGAATTCTACTATATGATCCATGAATTACAATTCTGTCCAGAACACGTCCCATATGTTTTATTATATGTATATATATTGTATAGCATATACATAGAAAATAGCAATAGCCGCAATAATTGACTCGCAAGACTGTCGTCAATTGTGTAAAATTTATTGTGGATTAATTGTGACTTCACAGTTCACGTTAGTTTATCTTGAGCATGCACTGACATAAGTGAAAATGTAGCTCTTTCCAAGGAATTAATATTTTCATCTTGTCTTTCCTAAAGGCTATGAACGTGTACTCTGTAACCCTCAGCGGCCCAGCGCCATGGGGCTTCAGGCTGCAGGGTGGCAAAGATTTCAGCATGCCCCTTACTGTGTCCAGGGTAAGACTTTTAGTATTTATTACTAGCTATGAAAACACAATTTGACATTTTGCTTTGTTATTGCTGTCTCATGTGGGGTTTTAGAATTACGATAACAACTTCTACTGTAATGTGCTAAAATCTTAGTTAAGCGGCATTCAAGGAAGAGTTTTCGTCTGGATTACTGTGCTGATACAGGAATTGTTTTCACAATTTCAAGTAACTAAGTAGGGTATCAAGTAGACAAAACGTATAATACTGCCTACTCTGATCGTTGTTGAAGTTGGCACTCTTTTAAGTAACATGGCCTCAATTTTCCGCACTACTGCTGTAGTTAGTTATTTAACATTTAAGTAAGAGCTGGTTAGTGTGTCCTTTTGACAAAGAAAAAAAGAGAGGAAGAAAAAAGTAAAAAAAAAGTTTCCTGCCACTGAATCAGAAGCAGGCCACACAGTGTCATAAATTAAAACACATTCAACATTATGTCCTCAAGTGTATTCTGTATGGTCTAAACTAAATTCATCTTTTTAAATGTTTACTCTGTTCTTGTTAACACTAGAATTTTGGCAGTGTGCCAGCTTTTATATTGACAAAAGAAGCATTCATCATGTTTCACTTTTCTTTCTGCCTCTTTAAATAAAGCAGTAGAGGAAGCAATATTGCAAGTATAGACATGATGAACATTTTTTATTTTGTGTTTTTGATCGCAAAATCCTGCCATTTTATGATTTACGGTTGGCACTAGGTGGGGCAGGTGATTTTAAGAGCGAGATCGAGTGAAAAAAAATGACGTTGGTCTTGTTGATAACTGTGCTTATTTATTATTGATCATATTTTGTGCTAATCAATAATGTCCAATTTTAATGTTTTTCCAAGTATTTATTACACTAAGAAAACTGCACAGCCTGTGCATTAAAATTTCATTTTTTGGACCCCCGCTATCTTAAACCAAGTTCATAATGAAAGACATCATTCCTTTCATAACCAAAAATTGGCATTGCTTTGCAATAGATATTCACACACGCTAACATAGGTGCTTTGTACATTGCCAAAAACAAGCTAATCTACACACACTGCCAAAAGCAAGTTATATCAACAAAGTATTGTTTGCTTATCTTATATTAATATTGACGACGTGTGCGAATGAAATGTTCAACTACTACAACGACTAAAGACAAGTAAAAATAAATTGTGAAAAGAATCGACATTATGATGACAAAAAGCAATCTTTTTTTAGTCAGCTCTACTTCAAGGACATATTGTCATTTCTCTGGCACTAACTTTTAAGTGACTGGCTTGCAAATACCCTATAACCTACAATTGTAGAGCACGGCAGCTGCTTTCCAGGCCTTATAAGAGCACAACGGCTTGCTTGCACTCCCAATTTCCTAGTGGTTGTCAGAAAGCCATATGCTTGTAAAGGGACAAACACGCACACACACAATGTACTTTGCATGAGTCACACTATTTTGAAAATGTTTTGGATGCCTTTGAGCTGTAACCTCATCGTTCACCTCATCTGTACAAGTCTCATATCTGATTTGCATTGCCACCCAAAAAAAAAATCTATTGCTGTGCGATTCGACGATATAGATCGCCAAACCCAAACTTTCTATTGGTGTAATACCCATTTATCGTCACTATTTTCATACAGCTTTTAATCCACAGAGAAAACAGACAACTGGACTTCCTTCTAGTAATAATTTTAATCAATATATTGGCTGCCATTGACAGTGAAAGACGTCCAATCCAATTTGAGGGGGGGCCTGGCAGCGATCTTCAGTTAAACCTGATCACCTTTCCCAGTTGAAATTGATTTGGTGTCTATGACTGTAAATGGCAGTGAATGAATTCATTAATTATTAATATGTTGCGGTAACTTAAGATAGTCCTAAAAGTTAAAACCACTCACAAGCATTAATAGATAATTACCGTTCATTTCGGAGTATAAATCATCATCCAACCTCAGTATAGTACAACATGGTTAAAATATGAATAAATACATGTTTCTTAAAAATAAAAAATGTTGAGCAGAAATATACTATATGCTTCTGGTTACATTGGATAGTTTTATGTTGTTGCACTACATGACATTTGAGGCAGATCAGTTGAAAGGTAATTCCCATGTAAAATGTCATAAATGTTTAATTCTTCAAGAAAATATCTATCATGGTGTATCATTATTAAGATATAAACACGCTCAAAAGACTCAAGACAAGATTGAACGATTCTATCTAACACACCAAATGAATGAACAACCAAAAAGTATTTTGATCATGTGTCCTCCTCCAGACAAAGATTCAGTGAACTTAAAGGAATTTCAGTCCTTGAAGGCCAAACCAATCTACCTGCAGGCTTGTAGATAAAAAAAAGAAAAGAATGTCCGCAGTCAATGGTTATTATCTCTTTGTTAGCTTCAGTAGTTTTCCGAGCCCTCTGGATCTGGAGTCATAAAATTGTGACATGGTTTTTCTCGTTGTCTCTCTGGCACTGTTTGTTCTTCGCTGTCATTAAAACGAAGCCAGTGAATCACACAGCGAGTGAGTGTGGCCTTAGGAAGGCTTCTTCTGACCTGGAGTTTTCGGTAGGTGTCTTCTCTGACTGGTTGCTGATGAGACAAATATCTGTATAGCCAGAGTGGCAATTAAAAGAGATCATGCAATGGAAAAACATATGGAATGACTGAACAGAAAGTTCTGCAAAATGCTGAATAGAATTGCACGTGACGGCTCCTCACAGATCAATGGGTTGACGTTTTTGTTTTGTTGCAGTGAAGGTGAGGAGGCAATTTCTAAGACAAGGAAAGAATATTATTTTGTTACCCTGTAATATATAATATAAATGAGGGCTATTGTTTTGAATTGTATGCTGTTATTTTATGCTTTTGAGAGCTGTAGTAGTGTGTGCACCCTCTGCATTTCTTCCCCCTATTGCTTGTGAGTTGGGGTAGCTATGCTTTCTCAGCATTCCTCACATTTTTCTTGCATCCACCACGCGGATGCCAGTAGAAAATCCCTAACTCCTTTCTGCGTCTATTAAATCTTCCATACTGACTGACATTTTTAACCAGATAGCAAGAAACATTCCATACAGCAGCAGTTCATTACTCAAATTTAAACTAGCGTTTTATTTCTTAATGATTGATGAATGGATTATATTGTGGTTTAGGATTTAAACCACAATCTGGAATTGAAACCTTTTGTTTGTGTTTTTGTATAGAAGATTCAGAATCCTTTAAAAAGTGGTAAATGTTATATTTACTCAGATCATTTGTAGGGAGGCGTCAAATTAATAATGCTACTTCAGAATACATTCTTATTAATATCTTTTGAAATTAGGTTTAAAAAAAACTAGGTACATGAGTAAACCATACATATTTAGGGGGTATTACCCAAATAGAAAGGAATAGGGTACACATTAGTCTGTGTCAGGAAAAAGAAAAAAATACTCGGCCGCATGACCTTTTATTTTGCTCTTATTAATGACATTCCACTGGACTTTGCAACTTGGGAACTGATTCCTTAAACAGTAAGAAAAAAAAACATCACAGCGTTCTTGTGCTTTTCTCCGTACCGCGAAAAGAACAAGCAAAGGAGAAAGGAAAAGCCAGCAGTTTTTTTTCTCCCTTCTTTGAAAACTTTCTGTTATATCCCAGTAGATTTGTCACAGGCGTGAACTTCGTTTGATTTCTTCTTAGCACTTCTTTTGTTTTGAGCTGCATTATTTTGTTTGAATTCAAATGAGGTTCCAGGAGTAGTTTTAATGGAATATTTAGACCGATTCCTTCTGGATTAATAAACAATGCAGCAAAATCTTTTCAAAAACATTTTCCCTGTTCCTCACAAATTAGTAATGTACATTATTATTATATGAGTTTCCATGAATATTGAAGTCCTAGTGAGAGAAATATCATGTTAAATATGTCCAAACTAATGAAGAATTGATTAATGGAAGATTCAAATCATCTCGGAATCAAATAATCACATATTGAGTCTTTTATTATTATTAGTTACTGTAATTTATTACAATAACAATCTGCTTCTTTGATTATTGATTTAAAAAAATAATCGGATAACTTGATTGTGTACTACTTGAGCCTTCAATTTGATTATTCCAATATTGGATTATTCTTGATATTTTTTTAATATTTTGTTTTTAAAACGTTTAAATCTAATTCAATTCTTTCCTACTGGTATACTTTAAATCCAATAGAAAAATAGTGAGAGATTTTTTAAAGACAAATAAAATTGTTTTAATTGATATAGTAAAAACTTGATGGCCATTCTGTAAATCGGATGATAATTCAATGTAGCAATTTTAATTAAAAAGGCAGATTTGACAATTATTTTGAAGCTGTGTTAAGCACCATTTCAAAATTTGGGAAGGTAGCCGTGTGTGCTGCATTTCCAGGTGACTTGAGGTATTTGGAATTAACTTTGCTAGGCAGCTGCATTCACAGGAATTCCTGCACACAATCATGTGAGTCAATCTTGCTCAACTTCAATAATTTTGTTAGCCATGGTTGGATGTGATCATTTTCCACTGAGTTTCTATGGATCTTCTTTGAAATCAACCATCTGACGTCTGGTCAATGTACAGTACAAAAACATGTCACGACCATAATTTCATTGATTTCTGGAACTCTTCCCGTAAAAAAACAAATGCTGCGTTAACTTATTGCATTAAGAAAGAATAACATGAAATTGCAGTTTCTGGTAAAGTTAAGTCACAGTTGGGGGGGAGGCTACTCCGCAGGCGTTTCTGCCCCAGATCCTAAGCCATTGCAGCTATATAAACATTTAGATAGAATGATGCATCTCCTCCTGCTGGCCATCTGTTTTTTATCAGCGAACACATGTCCCGTCATCGGAAATCAAATGCAGGGAGGAAATTACAGATGATGTCATGTCAATATGCAACTGAGGAGATTTACGATGTCTTGCTACCACAGCTGGTTGTGTAGATTCTTTCTGCTTGCATCAGTGTCTGACTTGTCAGCCATCTGTTTTTGGATCACTACCCTTAAAGCCTCTCTTATACACTGGAGTTAAGGTAGCCTTGTTACAGGCCTGGATGAATATTTCAGTACCTACTGATAGATTGCCCACAGGGGGCAAGCTTCCTGCGTTGACTTGACTGCAAATTTCTTGTGTTGTGGCCACTGTAGTTTGAAGGTGAGTTAATGCGAGGTGTTTCGAAATTGCACGATGTGACCACGTACCGAAAGGTTTGGTTTCTCTTTTCTTAGAGGACTATTTCTGGATTATATTAGCTGTGCCGTGTGAGTGATGTCAGGACGAGCAGTTTCTTAGTCCCCAAATAGCTTTGGAAATAATAAAAGTGGACTGGTGCTGAGTTACCCATTCCAAATCAAATTCTGCGTGCAGGATTAATTCACAGAATCGCCTTCAAAAGTATTTTGAAGACCTTACTCATTAAAAGGCTTTTGAGGCTTTGGAATTCGATATCCTTGCAAACACGATGTGCTCTTTTGAAAGGTAAATTGCTTGGAAAGTCTTTACTTTCAAAAAAGCTACTCAAAAATAAAGGCAATACTTTGTTATATGGCTGTTCCGACTTAAATTAGAACATGGAGGCTCATGTTTGCATCGTTATTTCAGCTCCTTACATTTTGGGAGCTACTGTACAAGTGCAAGTTACATTTAGGAATATGTTTTCCACTGTCCTTCACCATATTTACAAACTGCTGGTGAGGTATAGTGTTTCCGTCGACCCCTCCTACCCACCAAAGGCCTGAGCAAAGCAACTTTAGACACTGACTTCTCAAGTGAGGGAACAGCTGCATTCTGAACCTGAGCCAGTCGCACAGGTGTCTGTGTCCATCACCGAGTCCACCATGCATGAAAACAACTTATTTTATGAAGTGGCTTCACCAGTAGAATCTTTGGGGCCGATCACCAGCACCCCTGTAACCCCTGTGAGAATAAGGGGAACGGGGACTGAATGAATTTCAGGGGTCCACTTCATACATTTGTTAAATGTAAATTCAGGCAAATTTTCTGATTGCCAATCAAAACAAACCAGTAAAAATAGGTCCACACTATACTAGCAAAATCACCCGTATTTGCTTATATTACGTTGTTCAGGTGCTACTAGCACTTTTTAGTCAAATTAATGTTTAGGAGCGCATGGGATCTAATGGAAAATTGCAATGCGGTTTGTGTGTTGGGTTTTTATTGGTTTAGGCAAGAACAGGTTTGCATCTGTAACAGTCCCTAGCAGGATATGTTGTAGGATGTTGCTAATGATTTAATTTGGGTAAAATTACTTTTACAGGGTACTGTAGCTATAAAAGAGAGGCCAACCAGTGTCTGTCAGCAGGGAACCTCAGTGGTTTACCAGATCGTGTCTCCTTTTAGAATGTTTTCCAGTGTCAAAGTCATCATTATATTCTGCCATTGAATACCCATAAAAGTTCTCTTCCAAGTAGACGAGCGCTTTCATTTTTAGTCCGTCTCATTGCTTCCAGAGGAGGCCAAACAAAGGCAACTCAAATGAATATTTTACTTGACTTTCAAAGAAGCTTTCCCTCAGAGGAATGCATTTATTTTTATTTTTAGCATTAACACGCTTTGATTTTTGATGCACCGTGGAGCTGTCATCCGTTTACAGACAACATTACGTCCTAGCTCGCACAAGTGTTTACGTTTAATGTGCAAAATCAAAGCAGCCAACCTGATAGCTTAGCTGAACATGGCAGAAAACTATCGATTGAATCGCTGCGTCCTCTGAGCTGCCGGCGAGCCAACATTTGCAGGGATCCATGACACCAGTGAGTAATCCTAATGGGGTTTTGACTGAAATCCTGGTGCAGGCTCTCTTATCTGATGCCACTTTGTACATCACTTATCTAAGCCTTTGACACATAGATTGTGTTTCATTAAGCCGCATAGCCAAGCTGACAGGGGTCACGTTAAACCTGATTTGCCACCTGCCCTCTTTGTATCCGCAGATTTAGTAGAAATGGCTGGCAGGGCAGTTCTATCGCCATCATTTCTTTTCTCCCTATTCATAACAAGACCTCATAAGGTTGACAGAACGTCTGTGGCGAGAGGATGATGTCACTGTTTTGGTGGAACTGGTCAGGTTTACCTGTCTGATTTACAGCAATCTGTTGTTTTAGTTCATGATGCAATTGTATGAGCCATGGGGTGACTGTCTAAGGATTTCAAGAACTGCTTTCATCATCCGTAGCCACATCTGCATAGAATCATATGATGACTAATGATATCATAATGCCCTTTTCCCTCGAAGTGCTGAATGAGATATCTCTTGGCTTTTCAGACTGTACACACTCCCAAGCTTTAGTTATTAGCTGTTACTAACAGCCATTATATCATTGTCAGCAGGACATGACACAATAATTCATATTTGGGTAATGGTTTGTAATCTAAAGAGGTTGACTTCTGTTATATAGTAGGCTGGAAAGGCAAGGATTTGGAAGTGAAATTTGCATTGTTTTTATTGTTATATCTAGTTTTGTTTAAAGAACGTTTCACTTTTCTTTGTGAGAATGAATATGGTTTATGTAAAAACGGAGCCATGTTCAGTAGTACAATGTCACGACCTCAAAAAGGAAGATTGTTTTGTTTTGTTTTTACCTGAAACTTGATTTTTTCGGTTTTGTATTATTGCATTTCCAGAAAATTATACATGTGGTTTGCTTTTAGGGTGTTTAACAGAAGCGGAATTTCAATTTCCCAATGTTAACGAAACACTTTAAACCTAAAAATGTTTTCACCCTTTTATGAGTTGTTTTTTCAGATATTTCAATAATAAGATAGCCTGGTCAGTTCACAATGGAATTTCTCTTTTAAAATAATATACAACGGGATGTGACATACTCATGATCACTTTGCTTCATGCAACTAATTCTTCATTGAAATCCCACTGTTCTGAGGCTATTCGGAAAACAATGAAATAACAAAACAGCCTCTCAGTTGAGAGATCCTTAGCAAAATATGAGTATTTGCTAATCTTTTCCATTCTTATTTACAGCTGACTACTGGTGGAAAAGCAGCTCAAGCCGGCATTGGTGTCGGAGACTGGGTGGTCTCAATTGATGACCTGAACTCGGAGGACTTGACCCATGTGGAGGCCCAAAACAAGATCAGAGCAGCGTCAGACTCCCTCTCGCTGACTCTCAACAGGCAAGTTGGTTTCTGGATTGAAAGGCAATATTAGTGCCCCTAAAATATGTATAGGAATATGTAGCATGTAGCAACGATGGCCCAATGTGATTGAAAATGTCATATGCTTATTTTTTTGCATTTTATATCGATTTTGCAATACTCCGCAAATGGGACAAGGGTACTCCTGAAATTGGGTCGACTGAGGTTGGCAGCTCCGATACCAGTTTGATGCACTTTGTTGAAAAATTCGAGCCAGCAAATGCCTTTGTGTTTTCAGTCATTTTAATTAAAAGTGGTTGACCTTCAGCCAAGCAGCACTTAACAAGTAACATAGAAATTCTGCCAACAGTTTTGGACTGATAAAGTGTCTGTTCAGAGTGCAAAGCAAAAAATATTCATAGGGTGCTTAATTAAAAGGGAAGCTGGTCTATTTTCAGGTTTGGATAATAGTATTGACTTGTCAAGTGATAAACTGAGCTGGGGTACTGTCAGGAGACTCATTTAAATTTTGTGATCCCCATAAGTTGAGATGCTGTGATCACAGCTGTTGCTTAACCCATTTTCCATCTCTCTTTGGGTTTGCCTGCCAACACACTGATATGTTCTGACAAATCTTTCACTATGTTGCCCTTTGATTTTCTCAATAGTGGAGCCTGAACATCAAATGGCTCTTAGTGTTCTATATTTGTGCATATACTTCAAATCTCAAATTTCCCCATAGGATCAAAGAAAAAGAAACGCTTGATCAATCCAGGGCCAGACTCATAAAATATTTTGGGTTTATGGAAGTTAACGGCAGCATAGGAACATTTAAGTGCATAAAACTGCTCTATGTGGGATTGGCACGTAGCATTTCGGATTTGTGGATAATGATGTCACCCCTTTAACAGTCGTAGTTTAAGTGTAAAAATGAATAGCTATAAACATTTCATAATAACTAGGTATGTGCTGATCATAGTTTCATTGTCGATCTCCGATCACCACTTTTTGGAAGCCCGATCTTGATTTTTTTTAATAAACAGAAATGGCCTTTAACATTCCAATCTATCATGTTCATCAATGGCCACGAATGTCCACAACCAAATAAGGCTAACTGCAAGATCGGTGATATGTTGAGGTCTTGCACAACGTAATTTTGAGCCATCTTTTTCCCTGTTGTGGAATAAAGCGTGACCGGACGTTTGGTCGCCCGGACGTTTGGTCGCCCGGACGTTTGGTCGCCCGGACGTTTGGTCGCCCGGACGTTTGGTCGCCCGGACGTTTGGTCGCCCGGACGTTTGGTCGCCCGGGTGAATATAATTTTGAGTGCTGGTTTCAACAGTAGATATTTAGATATTAAACTCTCTCTCTCTCATGAATATAATTTTGAGAGCTGGTTTCAACAGTAAATTTGTCATGTTGTCAAGCGTCCGGCGACCAAACGTCCGGTGATCAAACGTCCGGCGACCAAACGTCCGGCGACCAAACGTCCGGCGACCAAACGTCCGAGTACCGGAATAAAGCTACTATATCAAATGTGGAAAAAGGGAATCACTCTAAATGCAGGCAAAGATTGAGTGGAGCATGAGACAAGCAGTAATGCATCTTTGTTAAAATGGGCACAGGGTTCATGCTTGTTGAGATGCAGCCAGCAATACAAAGATCTAGCCTGTTAAATCAACATCTTGCCCTCCAGTATTGATGTTGCTATTAAGGAGAAAGACAGGCAAATGTTGCTGAAACATGTCCAAGAACAGAATTGTAGCCAGTTGTTTTTGCTTGTATATTGGCAGTCAGCCACGCTGTTCCTTTGTGCTTTGAGATGAGGTCAGCTGCACCTTGACGAGAGACGGGTGCTTCTATTTGCTTTATTTAATAGCGCCGATTATTATTTTTAAATTTTGGTTTCATCCAGGTCTTTTTTTCTCTCCAGAAAATAAATGCATATTCAATTAACTAAATGGCACTAAAACATGATGTACGATTATCACCACTTTTTATGTTTACAGAGATTAGGTAAGATAGGCATAGAGTACTGCTCTTACTAGGTGCATTTATATGTGGCAGTAAATCAAGCACAAATATCAAAAATGGAAAACGTTTAACTTCTTTATACGCTTGCTTCGCGTAATTTATTGATCTATAAAACGAGGTCAAATGATCTCATGGAGCACATTTGTTTCCTCGCACGGGTCAAACTGGGTCCAGGCAAACTCATTCCCCTAAAAAAACACAAATCATCTGCACATATTTCTCTCACTAAAGTTGAATAAAAACCTCAAGACAGCAATGACACATTTTTTTCCACAATTAAAGCATGGCTCATCAAACTGAGACTTAGGAGTAAGACAGTCGGCAAGCTGCAACGCTATGAACGTCACATTGATTTGTCGACGTGGACCGTGTCTGTTGTCATTCCGTCTTTAGCGCCTCTTTATCAGGGCTTGGACAGGCAAGTATAAGCGGTTATTCATCCCTCATTTTAGCAGGAAACTCATATCGTTTGGGTATTACAGCCCTTTACAATGTAGGTGACTTACATTCAAGTTCAATTTTGCTTTCACTTTTTATAGTTTTGTGTCAGTCTTACCATCGGATGAATTAGCACATGGCACTTCACTTAGTAACGGCTTATCCTCACAAGGGTTGCTAGCTTACTAGCATTATCTCCCTAATACCTCAAAATATTTCAATCTAGTCATCTGAAAGCATTATGAATTGGCACCACGCCAAATTTACTTGAATTAACGATAAGTTACCTAACATTAGCAGGTTATAAACTCATGACCATGTTTTCGAGTTTAACCGCGTGGAAACGAGATGTGCCGAGTCAGCCAAAATTCCCCCAGATTATCGGGGACATTAGCATGTTTTTTTTGGGATACAAAAACAATACACTGTAGCTTGTCCCTCTAGACATCAGTGTGGTTTAAAATTGTCAACAGATGCGCAAAGCGTCACCAGACTTTAAACCGCCATTACCTAATCTCGCAGGATTGTAGGTCGGAATCTGTTGCATTTCAGAATTGAACAGAATTGCTATGTTTTATGAAGATGCATTGTACAGAAGAGTAACCAATCTCATGTTCCCTTGGTTTCTCCACAGAGCTGTCAAAGTTGATGGCGAGCAAAAGGTAAGCATGTACTTTCAATCCTTTCCACTCAGCATGTGCACAAGCCGTTTGGTACATACTTAACTGCCTTGATTGAGTTTTCCTGTAATTGTTGCTCACATCTGACTTGAATTGTGTGTTGTGTCACTTTGGCTTTGACATAATGTGATTGGCCTGACTCACCTGTCGAGTTCTGACAGGGACCAGAGGCTGCGCATTAGCAAAGCGTCAGTGCGCCACTGAATCACTTTGCCGGAAAGAGTGGCGTGAACCATGCTTTGGAATTTTCTGTCTTTTATTCTTTGTGCTGTGCCTCACATATCCCCTGAAAGCAGAACGAAAGTGATTGTGACACATTTAGTTTTGCCGGCACGTCTCTTAAGAGGCACTTGGCCTGCTGATTACAGTTTGAAAAGCACAGTGGTGTCATGAACTGTCTTGTGCTCCGCTCTGTTATTAGAACAGCAGCTGGGACGTGATACTTCCACAAAGTCAATTCTACATTTTAGTGGCTGTCCTTTTCAGTCCGTGTAGGATGCTTACGGCAAAATCTATTTTATGTCTGACAGTTTCTCATGTCGAGCACTTTGGTTTTCGTTTTAAGAGGATATACTGGCAACACAAGTGAATAGTCCACAGGAAAAATAATCCTGCTGGCTTTGAGTCGTAGGCTTGAAATTAAGTTCAGTAAAATAAATGATTCACTTATGCTCGTCAAATGTCTAACTGCATCCGGTTTGCCGTGCTGCATTGTCTCTCTCTCACTACCACGTAGGACTCACGCGCTGAGGCTAATGTACAGCCAAAGTACTCCTTTGCACCCAGCACCAGCATTAACAAGATGGCAAGGCCTTTCTCAGCAGGGGGTGCTAGTGAAGGACCGGTCATAAAACCTGTGGCCTACTCACCTAAGCTTACCACGCCTCGCTCTCAGGGCCGCGCCAGTGTGCTGCAACCAAAGAACGGGTAGGTTCAGCCACAGAAAAAACGTGTCATCTTGTAAGAATCAGCACAATACATGAAATATTTGTACTACTCAATAGCTTCAGACTTTAATCTCAGTTACCTTGGCCTCGAGGGAAACTCATTTGCTGGAATTGGTAAAGGAATACGCCATCTACCACTTTAATGGGCCTCTTGTGTCATAGAATTTTATTTGTTTGCACTTAGCTTAGAGCTCAACTCAAGCGTAAAGTTGTCGAACCTTTCAATTTTCATAACAGTTCCTGCAGATTTATTATTAGTTTTAAACAATACTTATCGAGTATAATCGCTAAAGTTGGGGCAACTGCAATTATGTCACACAATAAAAATGTGCCCCAATTCAACAATGTCCTTAAGAGGAATGGGGTTGCATAGTGTATGAAAATAATTCTCTAATACCGCATTGTTTGGATTACAAATGGTGACTGAGTATGTATCGCACCAGCCAAAAATGCACAATGAAAACCTACGTAAGTCGTACTGAAGTTCTGTAACTTGCAAAATAAAGAAAAAGGACACTCAAACTCTTGGTCTAATTAAAACTTTTTACAGCAGTTTAGAGTCAGTCAGTCTAGCAAAGGTAAACATTTACTGACATAAATTAGAAATATTGACATACCAATTTCGCTAGATAGCTAGGGAAAACACAGTCTGTCAGATTACAAAAAATAATTGTGAGTCAGTTTTACTGCCATGGTTGTATAAGTAAAAATGATGTTCCCAGGGAGTTTTTGCCAGGATGGTACTTCTCTTTAGACCACAAACAAGTTGCCCCCTAACTCCTAATCGTTAACTCATTTTAGTCCAAATTCCTCCATGAAATTATTAAAGGGATGAACAAAACGTGGATTCAAGCAGACAGATTCTTTTGAAATTGTTTGGACAAACACACATATTTTCCAAGGTGTTTTTGTTTCCAAAAACACCTTGGAAAATATGCCCTTGACAGCGATACACCTCAAATCCATTTCAACTGGTAGAGTCCAAATCAATTGAACGTGTAACACTGTCAATCAGCGATTGAATAGAAGTGTTGTTTTTCTAGCAACCACAGCAAACAGTTTCAATGAACCAGTATATAGTAGGACATACAAAGCAGATGTATGAAATCCTGGTTTCACATATTGAGTTTCTGTAATTTGGCTTATAGTAATTTTGTGACTGAACCAGTGAATTTGTGTTGCTCTACTTAAACAGCCCGACTGATACATTTTGGTGCTGTATAGAACTTTGGAATCTCGGTGTTGGATTATTTAAGCGGTCTGTCTCACTAGATTTCTCTACATGGTTGGTTGATGCATATCAGAGTTGGCCTCAGCGCATCTTGGCAACAGTAACTAATTTTGATGAAGACATCATGGGATCTGTCGAAACTTGAACCAGTTTGAACCCTAGCTCGTTCATTCAAACACGTTCATTTTGTATATAGAGCACTCAGTTGTTGTTAAAGACAGAATCACAGAGCAAGTAAACATGAGAGCGACTGCAGCACGGCAGAAAGTCGGGGTTTGGGCCAGTGCCAAACCATTTATATAACTTGAAAAGCAATTGCGTACGTGGCTGAGAGGATCGGAATGACGAATTTTTTCGTGCCAAATCGTTATGGCTCAGCGTGACAATGGCTCGGTCTGACAGGCGTACAATGCTGCCTTTCTCTCACACAGCCCATTGACAATAAAAGCATGCCTTTGCCTAACTCTTTGCATGCTCTCTGCATTCTGTTAATTGTTCTGGTCACAAACGTTCTTCCTACCTCCCAAAATGATGCTCTGACCATATTTTCTCTTTTAACTCGTGCAGATGGAGACTCTTGAAAAGTTAGTACACTTCTTTCATTCTTTCTTCTCTTCCTATTTTTTTTAACCTTGATCAGCTGCTTGAAGACTCAAATGGAAAAACTTGCATGTCTTGAAATGTTTCCTTCTTTGTGACTTCTTTAAACAAAAAAATAATCGCTCAATACTCACGGTTTATTTAATTTAACGTTAGCTCTATAATAGGAAAAAAACAAACATTTAACCGTCATCATTTTATGAGAATAGCGTAATGTTATTAATTTTTCAAGGTGCATTATAGGAATTCTATTGTGTAAGAATTCCCCCCCAAATTAAATGCAGCTGTCTAAACCCAAATTGACTCTTAACAAATGAGTTATTAAATCATAAGTTGTTTGATTTTATTAGTTTTTTTTTTTTTTTTACATTAGGCTCGTACTTCTTGAATACATTTGTGTTGCTAAATTCATTTTTATAACATTTTTCTTTTCAGCCTCGCGCTCCTCTTAGAATCTTTGTAATGCAGATTCTAAAAGACTACAAACAATAATCGTCGTAATAATAAACTGAAATCCTGCAGGCAATGTTGAAAGAGAACTATAATTAAAATCATTTGAAAAGAAAGATGCCATTTTACTGGTAGGCTTTAGATTGTGTTAGGTGTCCTTAATGTTCATTGCTGAAGGAACGATTATGCAAGGAAAAATAATTCTCATTTTGGCTTTTCAGTAGTCAACAAGTATATTCATTCTTTGTGTCCTTGTTTGCCTTATTTTCATTTTCTAAACGAAACAATCCTCCGGACAAAAAGTGTTGAAATATTACATTTGAAATGAGAATCAGTGATGAAAAATGCAATTCAAAACTTTTCAGAGTCGTATTGATACACAATTTAAGACAAAAAAAAGTTCTGTTGTAACTTCAATCTAACAATGCCAGATCTCGACCGCCAAAGCTAACAAAGTAATTGTCCATTCATTTGTTAATCGATTAGTTCTTGGACTTTACTGATTAGCATTGAATGTTTTTTTTTAATTCTTTAATACCATCTCATTGTATTTTTGGTCTGTTCTGTAGGGATGAACCTACCTTCTATGATATGTCCCAATCGTTCAAGTAAGGGGCCGGTCGGTGCACGTGTCTTGTTTTGTTCGTGTAGTACTTAAGACCAAGCTTGATTGGGTTTTAACTCAAGCCCAATGTGTTTAAATTGAAAACTAAGTGTTCCAAATTCCTAACATTCCTATCAATTGTTGCATGGTTGGTTCTGGATGACCTCTTGTGAGTAGGTGGTCCCTAATTGTGGGAGATTTGTTTAACCATGCCTTCATTGTGCAACTGTATGTTAGGCACAATTTGAGGATGGACAGCATCCCTTGTTTTATCCCAAACGACCGCAGCAAGAAGCGGTTGATCCAGGACACGGAGGATTGGCAGCCTCGCACTGGTACCACCCAGTCACGTTCTTTCCGCATCCTGGCCCAGCTCACTGGCACTGACTTCAGTAAGTCCGGGACCGGGCCTGGCATGTTCATGTTGTTGTATAATGAAGGACTGCTGGGTGACTGTATTGATCATTTGTACTGGTGATGTTGGCGTTTAGTTAAGAGTATACAAAAAAATGAACCATTTGAAGCAGCTCCGGGAAAGATGTCACTTTTAAATGCAATCCGTGCAAAATGTCAGATAATTATTGCATTGAGAGTCAGCCAAAGTCCAGAGCGTGCACAATGCCAGTTTGGTTCTTTTAATGACCCTCCTCACAGCAGTCAGAGTGAAATAATTAAAATAAAAACTATTGTTGGGACAGATACAGTGGCACGTGATTCAAGTGAGAAGCCATTAAAATTTGGTCTTGACGCTGTTTTACTCCCCAGCGAGTGGCAATGCAGTTATTTATGCTCATTATAAACGTAGAAAAACAACCAACCAAAAAGTGGCCGAAATTTGCACAATGCAAGCCATTTGTATCATAAATGCAATTTAACTAAATATAAGTTCTCTCCGGCGGCTGAGTGGTTAGCGCATCCGTCTCACAGTGGGAGACCTGGGTTTAGATGCAGGTCGGTCCACCTGTGTAGAGTTTGCATGTTCTGCGTGGGTTTTCTCCGGGTACTCCGGTTTCCTCCCACATTCCAAAGACATGCATGGTAGGCTGATCGGACACTCTAAATTGCCCCTAGGTATGAGTGTGAGCCTGAATGGTTATTTGTCTCCTTGTGCTCTGCGATTGGCTGGCCACCAATTCATGGTGTCCCCCGCCTCTGGCCCAAAGTCAGTTGGGATAGGCTCCAGCACCCCCTTGGACCCTTGTAAGGATAAAGCGCTTCAGAAAATGAGATGAGAGATGAGATAGGTTTTCTCCAGTATTGCCTTTTGCTCACAAGAAACGAACACATTTATACTGTTTAAAACCAGTTTTAGTCGTTGCAATTCTCCATCTTGCCTAATTACTGTGTGTTTCCTGCATCTCCCAGTGCAGGACCCAGATGATGAAACAATGAAGAGGGCCAGGTAAAGCTTGAGTGTGGTTATAGTGGTTGAGCACTTTTATTGTAGTTTTTCATGTACATTTGCATGTTTTTATATGGGCGTAATGTGTATGTCTATAGTTAAGTAGCAGGAGACAGCAGGGTTGCTTGTCACATGGTTTGGTTAGGTATGGCATATCTTGCCCACTGGAGGGCTATATTGCGCAATGTTAGTAATGATAAATCCGAATTCGATCTGAGACAAAATGTTGCTTAACATATGAAAATGTCATACAAATTGTTGACCTGATGGTAGAAAAATACAGGAAATAATGCTAACGTTTGAAATAGACTCAGCAATGTTTTGTTGATACGGAAGTCTTCTACTGCTATTTCCAGTTCATTTCAGATGTGTTGACATTGGTAAAAGTTGGCAACCGACCCTGTTCTCCCCTACTGTTTTATTGCTTTAAAAAATAATATATATATTTTATATACAAATATGTACACGTATTTGTATATAAACATTCATTTTGTGCATGAAGCCTCAATCCGTGCTCGAGTGTGTTTACGCATTCACCTCCGTATTACATATTTCCTTTCGTTCCATCTCTCTCTTTCCTTCCTTTTCCTCCTTATCTTTCCTTCGAGCAGGGAAAAGTTCCTCACTGAGATTCAGAGCCCCCGCTATGCCCGTTTGAGGGACTGGCACCACGACAGGTCCGCTTGCGCCCTCAATATCAAATCATGAGCGACGCCGCATGCCGTTCCCGCTCGTGGTAGCCGCACTTCAAAGATGACGCCGGTACCAAACCATCCGATAGTGGCAAATACCTTTCTGACAATTGAGGGGGGGTGAAAAGAACCCAAAATTACATGTAACCTAGCCGACATGACAAAGCTGAGAGTGGAACGTTGCATACTCTGCCAAGTTTTAAGATCAGTGGACCACTGTGTCTGGAGGCCTAGTTTTTAATCCGACTGAGCTAGTAGGTGGAAAACCTTAGGAAGAATGGGTCTGTTTGATTCTCCCTGCATGCACTGTTCTTACGTCTCACTGAGATTTCACCTCTGATCTTCTCATCTTGTGTATGTCTCTAAACATTAAGAAAACTTCCAAGCTGTTCCAGGCTCTTTTTCCCCCTTTCCTGTCATCCAAAATACAAAACATCTTTTAAAACGTTGTCTTGCCTCTGACTTATTTCTTTGCTGTTTTCTTTCTTTCATGTTTCCATCATTCATTATGCAAGCTGACATCTTTGCAACTCATTTTTTGGTGTTTAGTGGAGCCTCCTGGTGTGCTCACCTTCACTTAAAAGGGTGTCTGTTTTCAGTGGTAATTTACACTTTATTACAGCATTGAAACATTGTTCTCCAATTAGCGATGGAAAAAAAAAACAACAAACATGCAGACTACAGGCTGTGGTATCGTATCAGGAAATTGTTTAATACACGGGGTATTAAACAGGTTCTTGATAAGATACCACAGCCTGTAGTCTGAACAAGAGTCATTGTAAATAACAGTTTCTGTTGAATGTAGTACTCCACAACTGTGGCCAAGTTTACAAATGTTTTTAACAGAGTTGGTCAATATGAAATTCAAATTCAAGAAGTTTCAGGACTCAAATGAAACCCCATTTTTGCCTCAGTCTAATGTTCAATAGGCGCAAAGTTAAAACAAACCCATGTGGCAGTATTGAGATTTACAGAATATGCAGTATGAGCTTACACCTGAGGAACATGTTCATTTTAAGCCAAAGCCAAATTGATGAACAAAACATGGCTAACAACCACATACCTAACACATATTAATCATTGTATGGAAACACATTTTAAGTAAAAATAAAAGCAACAATAAAAATAAATAGAAAGGGTCAGGCCAGAGCTAAGTAAGTAGAGCTATGAAAAACATACATTTTAAGATGTGTCCTAAAACTTGTGACTTCAATGATTGGTAGTAACTTTGCTGGATCTGGAATTTGGAAATTAAAACAAAGCAAAACATTTGTTACATCCTAAAAGACAATAAAAAAGAGGAGAAAATAGTTAAACAGGAATGACAGTTAAGCCCTACTCCTTTCTTCTTTATAGAACATTTGATGTATGTAAAATATAGGAAAAAAATTCACAAGTGTTGGCACTTTCTAATCAGACCAGTGATCTTCAAACTGCCACTGGCGGCCTGCCGCCCAGTTTTTATGGGCCCGCAGCAAATTATGAAAAAAAAAGCTTAAATTCAACCTGCATTCTGTTGTACTTCTTGGCATTACCATCTGACAGTCACTCAAACAATTCATCGATTTTTCCATTCCGCTTATCTGCACAATGCTCGCAGGTTGCTGGAGCCAATCCCTGCCAACTTTTGGCAGTAGGCGTGGGAGACCTGGAATAGTTTGCCAGCCAGAGACAAACAACCATTCTAAACGTAGATGTAAGATTACGATTGAGGAACGACTCAAAGCGATGCCACAGATGCGGTTCCTAGTCATTCATAACATGATAGCCATCAAAATAAAACGAAATCTGTGTCTAACAGCAGCAGCCAAAGCACAGGAGCCCGTTCCGTTCCACATCAACCCATCCGTAAGATGGTATCAAGGAGACAATCATTCAATCCCTGGTGGTTGACATGGTAAACAGACAAGAACGACAAAAAGATCCAAATAGACAGGTGATGGTAACTGAAACGCCTATATTTAGAAACCCGCCCCCGAGCTGAAATTGACATGTTCCTCAGGGGACGAGGCCAAAATAAGAACAACTATGGTAGGTGAGGAATCACAGGTGCAAAAAAATGAACTGCAAATGTCAAGGTTTCCATGGCTTGTTAGTCTCTTGCCTTCAATCTTGCACATACATCTCCCTTAGCTGGAGGGTGGGTTGGTCCTATGTTGAAAGCGGTGAAAATGTCACGAAAACATGCTGCAGGCCACTCCAGCTGGGAATAGACACGATTGCAGAGTGTGCAAACAACAACATGCCCCTCACAGGAACTGCTGCAGGAATAAATGGAGCCACATTGTGCTTAGTGGAGATAAAGGGTGGCTGACCCTGGGTCTGTTGGTCAAACCAATTTGAACTATTACTTTCCTCCGTTCGACCCTTAGTTCACCCCCATCATACATGGATTTATTGCGTTCAGGGCAACCGCCTCTCTCACCACACTGGTAAGTGCCGAGTGATTTGACGGTATCGTCAAAACGATGTAGAAAAAGCATCATTAATATAATTAGTTATGCCCTTAGATCAAACTTTTCAGGGGAACTGTGGCAAGATTGATGGATTTTACGAATCGCTTATTTACACATGGCAATTATTCAAACTAAAAAGGACTGCAAAGCCTTATGTTTTGACGGTCTGATGTCATTTTGCACCAATTCTTGAAAATCGGGATCTGAAATTGCGGTATTGTCTAGAAAAATCACAATAACCTAAAATCATTCAACAATGCATAGATAAAACAAGAAATAAACAACACACAGCCATGACAACTACATAGGAAAAGAATCAGTCACTTGCAAAAAAACATCTTATTTCAATGATCACTTTTCCTTTTAATCTTTATCTTGATAGAATCCTTTTGTTTTCATATTGCAGAGCGTCATTCGTTAATATTCTCGGGATGGCATTGGCAAACACATTTTTCTGGCTCTGCCTCCTTGAGATGTTTTGGATACATGCGTTGTTTAATTAACAGGCACACTTGATGCTACGCAGAACTAATTCAGTCTGTGAATGAACCCAGTTGATTCAAGGCAATGATTAGTCATATTCTTCTTTGTGTTTGCAAATCAGCTATGATTTCATCATCTCGCACTGGTTGATTGTAGATGGCACTGTTGATGTTGTAAACACGATCGTCGCTTAAGGCGCTGTTATATTTTTTCCCCAGAATGACACATCTCCAGAGTACGCTGTCTTCACTCACAGCTTGTTTTTTTCCACCATCTCAGATTTGGTTTGAAGATTTTCTGAATATAGTGACGATCGCTCTGGGTATGGGAACTTTTACAGACGATAACAAGTTCTCATTTCCTCAACTTTAAGCAAACGGGTTGAAAGCCAAACTCTTCTCGAGTGAAAATTTGACAAGCTGACGAACTGAACTGCCTGATGAGATTTGTCTTTTCTGTAAATTGTGGAAAACATTTAGTTGTTTGGATGGTATTACTCATTCCAGAATCTTTTTCAAGTCAAAAAACAATTGAAGGACACATTTCTGAAAATTATTTCAGTACATTTAGCTTAGCTTTATTTGACTCTTGAGCCAGTTATCAGCAATCCACACACTTGCAATGTTCTTGATAAATGTTTAGGATCAGGGGTGTCAAACTGATTCCGCAGAGGGCTGCAGTGGGTCCTGGTCTTTCTTCCAACCGATCCAGTGCAGACAGTTTAACCAATGAGGTGTCTTCTAAAATTAGTAGCAACTGACTTTAATCAACTGATTACTCTTGTTGAGTTGGAATGAAAATCTGCACCCACTGCGGCCCTTTGAGGACCGCTTTGATATCCCTGGTAGGTAATATAAGGTAACTCATGTCTGCTGATATAACTGTAAACATGACATGCATTGTTTTTCCAAGCTGTTTCCTTTTTTATTTATTTCTCTAATAAGTCATTTCTCTCCACAGTGCAGAGCCAACTCCTTCACCTGCCAAGGCTCAGACAGCCAACAAACCAGATGGTGAGTTTCTCCCTCTGCTCTTGCTGATGCATTAAAACAGCATGTAGGATCTACTAGATTAAACAAATAAAATACATGGTAATACATGAGTAGCATCGGCCTTGACAGTTTTTCTCTGCCCCGAATGACACTTTTTAACCCAAATGTAGGAACAAAGACCGCATCTGCTCCTTCCGCCCGACCTCCGTGGGTAACCGATGCTAATTTTGCCGACCGTTTTCGTCCGGACAAGACGAGCACGGTGGTGACGCTCCACCAGCAGCCGCTTCAACCCACGCCGATGGAGAACCGCAGCTCCATTCTGCAGGCGGCGCAGCAGGCGCCCGAGGGCAGCGGGAGGACGCCAGTGTGTGGTGCGTGCAACAAAATTATCAGGTGAGAATCCCTTCCATGTAACCTCTAAGAGATCTCTTTTTGTTTGCGCCAAAAGTTCAGAGTTTCATGTTTAAACAAGACAGGTCAAATCTATTTATATTGCTCTAAATCAAGGGTGTCAAACTCGGGTTGGTTCGCGGGCCGCATTAACGTCAACTCGATTTCATGTGGACCGGACCATTTTAGATGTAATATTTAGATATATATATAAAAAAAACGGATTAAAATAAGTGGATCAAATGGCCTAAATATTTAGTTTTTTATAGATCTAAAGATATTTATTTGAGCTTTTTTTTCTTAGTAAGGGAAAACGTCTTATAATCATTTGTTTTTCATTTCAAAAGGAAACTAAATATATTTATTATGTTCAATAATAAAGTGGAAAACAGAAAATATTTTTATATATTTATTTTTAGATGTTACAAAATGCTTTTGAACTAAAAGACAAAGAATTACAATTATTGATTTAAAAATGGGAAAATCAGGAAATATAATATACATCTATAATGTTCATTTGAATTTGATCCTAAAACAGAAAGTTGGCACTCGAGTTATTTTCTCGGGCCGCACAAAATGATGCAGCGGGCCAGATTTGGCCCCCCCGGGCTGCCCGTTTGACACCAGTGCTCTAAATCATCAAAAAACAACATAGTATAGGCTTTTTTCTTTAAAGACGACATAGTATAGTAAGGCTTATTTTCTTTAAAAACGACACAGTATAGTAAGGCTTTTTTTTCTTTAAAAACGACATAGTATAGTAAGGCTTTTTATTTACAAAAAAGACCATGTATAGTAAGGCTTTTTTTCCTAAAAAAACGACATAGTATAGTATGGCTTTTTTCCCCTAAAAAAACGACATAGTATAGCATGGCTTTTTTTCTTGAAAAACGACATAGTAGAGGAAGGCTTTTCCCCCTAAAAAACGACATAGTATAGTATGGCTTTTTTCCTTTAAAAAACGACATAGTATAGTAAGGCTTTTTTTCTTAAAAAACGACATAGTATAGTAAGGCTTTTTTTCTTAAAAAACGACATAGAATAGTATGGCTTTTTCCCCCTAAAAAACGACATAGTATAGAATGGCTTTTTTTCTTGAAAAACGACATAGTATAGTATGGCTTTCCCCACTAAAAAACGACATAGTATAGTATGGCTTTTTTCCTTTAAAAAAACGACATAGTAGAGGAAGCCTTTTTTTCTTAAAAAACGATATTGTATAGTAAGGCTTCTTTTCTTAAAAAACGACATAGTATAGTAAGGCTTTTTTTCTTTAAAAAATGACATAGCAAGTAAGGCTAAGAGAGTCGGAGAATAAATCTGACTTCTGATTCTTCACCTTCTAGTTGTTGCTGTGGTCCACTGGTCAAATCATTGGGTCAGAACATGAGGTGGGAATCAGGAGTGAGTTCAATTCCACTCTTTGCAATTCTCAAATTGTTTATTGAGGTAATGAGAAGGATAAATACAACTTCCAACCTTACTTTGGTGCAGTGGCAAAGACAATGGGTCAGAACTTCAGGTTGACTCAAGTTCAAATCAGAAGTGAGTTTGATTCCACTCTTTGCAATTCTCAAATTGTTTATTGAGGTAATGAAAAGGATAAATATAACTTCCAATCACATCATTTCAGAAGGCACTGTGGTCCAGTGGCAAGAACAATGGGTTGAAATTGAAGTTGGACACAAGTTCAAATCTGGAGTGAGTTCAAGTCCACTCTTTGCAAATCTCAAATTGTTTATTGAGGTGATGAAAATGATAAATATAACTTCCAATCATCTCATTTCAGAAGTCACTGTGGTCCAGTGGCAAAGACAATGGGTCAGACAGACCTCAAGTTAGTGGATTTGACTGCCATGTGGGAGATGGGGTTCGAATCCCGCTCTCGTTTGACTAATCACTACACTAGTAGTTCAGTAAATGGGTAATCCTTTTTTCATTCAAATAAACACTTAGTCATTTTTTTCAGCAAAACAATATTTCCGGTCAGCCTTCGGCTGACCGGAAGACAGTTGGGAGGGGGGATCCCTGGTGGCGTTCGACAGTCGGCCTGCGGCCGACTGCCGACACCACGCAGTCGTTGACTGGCGACACCGGGACGTGAACCATCGACACCCACGTCGCAGGCAGGTGACTTACCCACTGCACCACGAGGCGGCCCGCCTATACATGATTGGAAGTTATATTTATCCTTTTCATTACCTAAATAAACAATTTGAGAATTGCAAAGAGTGGAATTGAACTCACTCCTGATTTGAACTTCAGTCCACCTGAAGTTCTGACCCATTGTCTTTGCCACTGGACCACAGTGACTTCTGAAATGATGTGGTTGGAAGTTGTATCTATCCTTTTCATTACCTCAATAAACAATTTGAGAATTGTAAAGAGTGGAATTGAACTCACTCCTGATTTGAACTTCAGTCCACCTGAAGTTCTGACCCATTGTCTTTGCCACTGGACCACAGTGACTTCTGAAATGATGTGGTTGGAAGTTATATCTATCCTTTTCATTACCTCAATAAACAATTTGAGAATTGTAAAGAGTGGAATTGAACTCACTCCTGATTTGAACTTCAGTCCACCTGAAGTTCTGACCCATTGTCTTTGCCACTGGACCACAGTGACTTCTGAAATGATGTGGTTGGAAGTTATATCTATCCTTTTCATTACCTCAATAAACAATTTGAGAATTGTAAAGAGTGGAATTGAACTCACTCCTGATTTGAACTTCAGTCCACCTGAAGTTCTGACCCATTGTCTTTGCCACTGGACCACAGTGACTTCTGAAATGATGTGGTTGGAAGTTATATCTATCCTTTTCATTACCTCAATAAACAATTTGAGAAATGCAAAGAGTGGAATTGAACTCATTCCTGATTTGAACTTCAGTCCACCTGAAGTTCTGACCCATTGTCTTTGCCACTGGACCACAGTGACTTCTGAAATGATGTGATTGGAAGTTATATCTATCCTTTTCATTACCTCAATAAACAATTTGAGAATTGTAAAGAGTGGAATTGAACTCACTCCTGATTTGAACTTCAGTCCACCTGAAGTTCTGACCCATTGTCTTTGCCACTGGACCACAGTGACTTCTGAAATGATGTGGTTGGAAGTTATATCTATCCTTTTCATTACCTCAATAAACAATTTGAGAAATGCAAAGAGTGGAATTGAACTCATTCCTGATTTGAACTTGAGTCCACCTGAAGTTCTGACCCATTGTCTTTGCCACTGGACCACAGTGACTTCTGAAATGATGTGATTGGAAGTTATATCTATCCTTTTCATTACCTCAATAAACAATTTGAGAATTGTAAAGAGTGGAATTGAACTCACTCCTGATTTGAACTTCAGTCCACCTCAAGTTCTGACCCTTCGGCTGACCGGAAATATTGTTTTGCTGAAAAAAATGACTAAGTGTTTATTTGAATGAAAAAAGGATTACCCATTTACTGAACTACTAGTGTAGTGATTAGTCAAACGAGAGCGGGATTTGAACCCCATCTCCCACATGGCAGTCAAATCCACTAACTTGAGGTCTGTCTGACCCATTTTCTTTGCCACTGGACCACAGTGACTTCTGAAATGAGATGATTGGAAGTTATATTTATCATTTTCATCACCTCAATAAACAATTTGAGATTTGCAAAGAGTGGACTTGAACTCACTCCAGATTTGAACTTGTGTCCAACTTCAATTTCAACCCATTGTTCTTGCCACTGGACCACAGTGTCTTCTGAAATGATGTGATTGGAAGTTATATTTATCCTTTTCATCACCTCAATAAACAATTTGTGAATTGCAAAGAGTGGAATTGAACTCACTCCTGATTCCCACCTCAAGTTCTGAACCAATATTTTTGCCACTGGACCACAGCAATAACTAGGAGAAGAATCAGAAGTCAGATTTATTCTCCGACTTTCTTAGCCTTACTATACTATGTCGATTTTTTAAAGAAAAAAGCCTTACTATATTATTTTCATTTGGAATCTGTTGTTGTCAACTCTTAATGACATACAAAGAGCTGTCATTATCATTACGATGAAAAATCAAAACCAATTCTTACGAGAGATAACAAACAAAAACAACATCTTAAATAGTATGAACAGCATCCTCGGAATAGATTAGACAAAGATCCATTTATGGAAGAGCTATGGTTAGAAAAAATGGAGAAAGAAAGGAACTGCACAGAATCCAAAACGACAAAGCATTGTATTGTGGTGGCTGCCAATGGAACTGTTTGCCTTGTATGTCATGTGATTGCCAACAGAATCTTCTGGATGAATTCCGAAGTAATTTCAGGAAATGTTATCCGTCCATATTCTGCCAAATTCTTCAGAACTCATTGGATGGTGCTTCACAATTCAGTGCAGATGGACAATAATCTGAACCATATTGCTGAAGCAACTGTTAAAAAATATGTCAGAGTAGTGAAGGTTTCTGGGGACAAAGTCAAGCATTTTTTACAAACTCTTATAATTCCTAATTTATTCAGTGGATTTAGATACAGATACCCTCAAGATTAAAAATTGGCAGTTAGCGCACTCCCTTCACATTTGATTTCAAATCAATTCTTTCACTGATCTCGTGCAGTTGAGTCATGGCTGAATTCTGTCCTATTTAAAATGACTGAGAAGCCTTGTTGTGATCTTCAGGGGTCGCTACCTGGTGGCACTGGGACGCTCTTGGCACCCCGAGGAATTCACCTGCTCACAGTGCAAAGTGGTCCTGGAAGAGGGGGGCTTCTTCGAGGAGAGAGGCTCCGTCTTCTGTACCAAATGCCACGATAACCGCTACGCGCCCAACTGTGCCAAGTGCAAAAAGAAGATCACGGGGGTAAGAAAATGAATCTAATGAGAGTAAACATCTAAGCGGGGACTCA